>NC_054706.1:43103071-43391156 GCF_016097555.1 Gigantopelta aegis
TTCCCATGATGAAAGTGAAGTGTCTGATTTAGAGGAATTGAAATGCTGTGTAATTTGTAAACAGTTTTCTCTACTGGCACACAAAGAATGTGTAAATCTTGTGAGTGTCAAGTGGGTACAATATCATAAAGGTGATCACTAGAAATGTCTTATATTAATATTCTCCAGTGATACCATTACCAAGGACAGACAACACATTTCTGTGCCTTCACAGTCACTGCATGCAGAATATAGGCTACTCGGCTAATTTCTAAAGTGTTACTGTTCTGTATATTGAAGTTTAATAAATATTTTTAACTTATTGGTTTTAGGTACCTTTAACCATGATAACAGGACGTTAAAAAGACAAATTCTGGTGATATTCACACCAGGACT
Organism: Gigantopelta aegis; assembly: GCF_016097555.1. Classification (NCBI taxonomy): domain Eukaryota; kingdom Metazoa; phylum Mollusca; class Gastropoda; order Neomphalida; family Peltospiridae; genus Gigantopelta; species Gigantopelta aegis. The sequence goes on from NC_054706.1 coordinate 43,103,447, forward strand.
TGCTTGATGTTCACGCTCAGTAATAAGGTAACATTTATTAGCATTTTGTTGATAACGGGCCTCTCCATACTAAACAATCATAACACCCGTGGTAACTGCGAGTTCCTTCCCTTTGTGTATGTACGTCACCACATCAAAACTGGTACGCGTTTCCTACTGGAAATTAATAACTTGGGTGGGATTTTTTATTTCATTATATGCATGAAAGCATGAATAACAAAACAGCAAAAAAAATCGTTAGGGTAGACAAATGTTTTTATTGAGAATCCCATTTTCCGATAAGCCACGCAGTAATAGGGCATGTTATGCTACATTATACGGCTATGAGACATGGAGAGAAAACAAAAGCCGGATGTGTGGAATGGATGACTGAATAATGAATGAATGAATGAATGTTTAACAACATCCCAGCACAAAAATACACATCTGCTATTGGGTGTCATAAAATGGTAAGTATATGGAAGCCAAATATGTGAAATGCAATATAATGGCATGATTTGGTATCCATATTCAGCGCTGGAATTAAGATGCATAATGCTTTTTTACTTTATTTATTTTTAGTCTCATTATCATCTAGTGTACTGTTACTGTTACTTTATTAACATGCCTATATCCAAATATAATGCCAATTTTAGACGCGCGGTCTGAGAAAAATATCAAAATAATTTAAATTAATTAAATTATTAGGCCTAGGAGGATTAGGTGGAAAGGGTTGGGCCTTCAGCCACGGAAACATAGTATTTATTTAAGGTTTAGGATGGTCCCATTAAAGACTTCAGTGTAGAGGATGGTGTGTGTGTGTGTGTGACGCCTACTTCTATCGACCCCTATTACTAGCATCCCCATAAACACTCCACCACCCTCCCAACCATTGTCCGCTCCGTTTCCGTCACCCCCTTATTATTTATTTTATTAATATTTATAGAAAATTAATATAAATAGAAAGTATTTCCTTATAGTGCAATGGAAGAGAAATTGATTTCATTCTGTCCAGCAGATAGCCCGAGTACTCTGACTGTAAGAGGGCTAGACAGACATTTGGATGATTATTTAACCCAAATAATCATCCAAGTGTCCGTCTAGACTTCTTATAGTCAGAGTACTCTGGCTATACAGCGGAATCAATAAAAAGTCGTCGAGCGACTCATTTATATAGTCCAGGCAAAATAGTGAAAGACCCATTTCAAATTACAAAAGTTTTAATTTCAACTGTATTCCATCTCTGTGTGTAGTACAAAATAATATATCAAAAATGTAGAACAAGATAATTAGTGGAACAATTTTAAATTCAACGTTGAAAATACACTTGTGAAAATAAGTTAGGGGACACTAACATTTTAATTTTATGCTTCTGTATTCAACTGGTATAGTGGTAACTCAATTAAACATTATGAGAATAACTTTAACAGCTATCTAACTCTTCAAAAGTATTGCAATGTTAATGTGAATATAAAATTCAGTGATATTAATGTATTGTAAACCGTTTTAATATGCAGTGTCTTAGCAAAAATTTGTCATGTATTCTACTTCCTACTTGCTTTGATTTCCATTTCATTCTCAATATCTGCTACAATATTTTATGTGCAATATACCGTACAGTACTGGATGTAATGATATAATGGTTCAGTCATCGATCTAAAGACCTGGTAATAGCTCCTACCCTGTGTTTAACAGCCCAGGGGGGTTGTATAGGGCCACTACACCGACCTTTCACCAACAATTAATTATTCATCCACTGTCCTTTAGAGACAGCCTGGATAGCCGAACCGTGTCCAGGATATCGTGCCTGAACCTTAATTGGATGCATGCACGAAAATCAAGTTAAAATTAATGAAACGAATAAATATGCCTTTAATATAAAACAAATGCACTCTGTTAAGAACTGTGAGAAAAACGTCAGCAAATTTTTAAAATGCTGTTGGACTTCTTGCCTCCTTAATGCCTGTGTAGGTAGTAAAATGTTCTCGAAGTTCGAAGTGCACCTAACTTTAAAGAGTAATAAATATGGTCACGCCTGTCATTGGTGAGATCTGTGAAAGAACCTGTTGTCATAAGTGGTTTGTTTCATTCGCCAGTAAATATATTCATTATAAATATTAATTTATATTTGTATCAAGTACTATTAATTGCATTTGAAACATGTGCAGAGTGCCACAATCTCTGTATGGAACTGGGTAGTCAAGGGCGCTTTCTAGTATATCTCAAATTAGCATTAAATTTTTTTTATTTAAGGATTGATGGAAATGATGCATGTAGAAGCTGTAGCCACAGTTGCTGTTGTTATCTATGGGGTTTGATATGGTGCTATAGACTTTAAAGTAAGATGGTCCACATCTGCTTTTGCATGTGTACCTTTTCAATCTGTCACTTAGCACATTCATGGAACATTATCTGTTTGCCCAGCACATCAAGCCCTTTGTTATCAGTCCATCCCCCAAAAAGCAAAGAAAGCATATCCAAATTTGTGTGGGAAAATACTGAAGAAGAAATTGTCAAAATAATCAGACATTGATTGTTATACCATAGCAATTTAGACAACATAATAAACTTGAACAAAAATACAACTGTGATTTATTTTAATACAAAACAGGTGTGTATGTTATACATTTAGATGTATGTGGCTCCTGCTTTAGTTGACTGTGATTAGGAAAATACTGCATCTCGTTTGTTTTTAATTACATATGCAAATAGATGACATTTTCCCATTAACATATTGACCCATAATGCATTAAAACGCACCATATTTTCATTAATAATGGGATAGCAAGAAAATAGATGTATAAAACTGGTTATGTGGTATATATAGACCAGGTATATATGAATTCATCTACTGTTTCAGGTTTGGGATAACAAGCTGACTCACAAAATAAAAAATGTGGATTATATATATTACAAGGAAACAAATACATGAACTAATGTAACGTTTTAATGTGGGTCAGTATATAAATAAATTCATAATAATGAGTTATCAATGAAAATATCAAATATAAATAATACTTTATTCTGGCATTGTAACATATTAATAACAGTGCTAATACAAAACAATTTCTAAATCTTTTTGGTACATCATTAATTTTTATGGCTGATGTTATTGCATTGGATTGTTATTCTGCATCTTATACTTTATTTAGTAGACACTTTTTTTTGGGCAAAACAACAAATATTGGTCATTGTCAAGTTCTCTAAAATATGTATTATAACTTAATGTGACCCTGTAATTGAGGAATCTCTCCCAACCTAAGTTCATATTATTAACTTTACTACTAATCATATGCATTATTCTTATCAGATTCTGAATGAAAAAAGATTAATTACATTACTTTATTAACAAAAACCCTCCTAAATTCCTCCTATATGTACCAGATTACTTAAAATGTCTTTAAATATGCAAATAACAACACTTAAAGCATTTTGTGCCTGAAGTGGCAAGTCATTTGATCTAAAATAATTTGAGGGTGCTGAAGAAATGTTGCCATGTCATACTAATATATTTCCATTACACTACAACGTTATGACAGGTTGGTTCCAAGACTCTGTCAAATGAAACGGAGGAAACATAGCTCTATAATAGATACTTTTATGTCATATTCTGTAGAACCCACAATTATTTAAACCAAATGCCATAAAATTATCCGTTAATCTAGAGTTTTTTAATACATTGGTAATTTCAATGTTTATGCTAATTTTATGTATATTTTACTGCTTAAAACATTGCAGACTAATCATATCAATCATGTCATATAGAAAACAGGAATATCCACTAATATTGTGAATGTATTCCAGTTAGAAGCCAAGATATTGCAATTACTGTTTTAGTTGATTCGAGGTAGCCATCTTGAATTTCATTATAATATTTCATAGATCCAGGTTAAATCCAATGAAACAGATATTTATATATTTATAAATAACAATGTCACCTAGACAGCTAACTAATCAAGAGAAAGCAGGATGTGTGTGTTGAAAAAGCAGGAGATTTTTTAAATTCACACAATATTACAGTAAGTTATAATTTCATTATAGTGTGTTAGTTATATAGGCAACCATATTGAATTTATTTTATTTGTATATAATATTGAACTAAAACACTTCACAGGTACCATATATCAATTCTTAGACATATAAAACATAAGAAAAACTATTAATATTATGAATATGTATTCAGTTAGAATCCTAGACATGAAATTTCATGTTTTAGTATATAATGTGGTGGCCATCTTGAATTTGTAAGGATAAATTATGAAAACATCAGCTGGTAACATTTTTTCTTTATATCAGCATCCTCAAATTATGTAAGATCAACTGAGTTGCCAAAATGCTCAGGGAAGTTAATTTTTACAAAATATGGACTAATTTAATATTGATTGCGCCAGTGCTCACACTATCCTAACTTTAAAGCCAAATTACTACCTGTTCCACTAATTATATTTTTCTACCTTTTTAATATGTTATTCCTGACTGTTAATTTCATTAGTTTTGCAATTTGTAGGAAGCGGGAAGAGGGGGGAGGGGGCATATGCTCTCCTCCCCACTTTGTAGCAGCAGCGATGGTTTTTATATATTTATACATGTATTTATATATTGTCAACGTCTCTAACTGCGTTATGCTTCCAACTCCGTTCACTTTGTTTTTGTGTGCACGGTTCACACAACTAACATCCGATTTGTTGTCGTCTTCATGCCGTTCAGGACTGGAAATAGTCCAGTGGTACAGCATTCGCTCAATGCGCGGTCGGTGTGGGATCGATCCCCGTCGGTGGGCCCATTGGGCTATTTCTCGTTCCAGACAGTGAACCACGACTGGTATATCAAAGGCCGTGGTATGTACTACCCTGTCTGGGATGGTGCATATAAAAGATCCCTTGCTGCTAATCGGAAAGAGTAGCCCATGAAGTGGCGAAAGCGGGTTTCCTCTCAATATATGTGTGGTCCTTAACCATATGTCTGATGCCATATAACCATAAATAAAATGTGTTGAATGCATCGTTAAATAAAACATGTCTTTCTTTCATGCCGTTCATTTGTGAGGTTTTTCTTCACAGTTCTAGAATATTTTTACATTAATTGATTGCAATCTATTTTGTTTCACATATCGAAGCTGAAAAATGTAGAATAGTATTTTCGTAAATATCTTATTCGTGCTTTTGTCGAAAGGTAAAAGTAGTTTGGGACATCGTATAGGCTCAAATATCCGGGTAATATTTTTTCGATCTATGCACAGTGTGCAGATTGCTTCTACAGCCACTGATTGGCTGGCTGAAAAATCACGACGTTTGGTTGGTTACTTGCCATGGCCGGAACTTCATTTTCATTTATATAATGTTTCCATTCATGAGTCAGATTACACATAACGTTATATGATCTACAAAGCTTTACAAAAACAAATGGATTCATTTGTTTCGTAAACATGAAATGGGACATTTTCACAAGTAGCGGCTTTAGTAATATATAAAAAGAATTATTTTCAAGTGCAAATACAGTTGTATTATTTTATAATTAAATTTCTTTTACATTCATTACAACGTAACGTCATCCGATTGGTCAAGACGTAGCAACGGGAGTTTGTTCATTTTTCGATGAACGTAAAAATTACGTCGTCAGGGAACGTCATATGTGATGACGTCATTTTATATGGGCAAGTTGTCTTAATGAGCGTTATTGTTTATGGATAAAAAATAATTCAAAATAAAGCATGACGTTTTAGTGATATTATTAGCATGTATTATTCAAATTTAATTATAAGTATTGTCTGTTATTTCTTTTACGTTCATCTGGATATGAAAAAAAAAATCATCCGCAAACTTATGTGAGAACGGCTTCGCCGATTCATACAGTTTGCGGATGATTTTTTTTGTTCATACCCCGATGAACGTAACAGAAACAACAGACAATCCTTAAGTACTGTAAACATTTGGCTGTAAAAAGAACGCCGTTATGCTGTGATGTCACTTACATTACGTCATGTAATGCACGTAAGATTATATGACGTAATGGCTGATGGTTTTTGTTGTAGACTGCAGAGGAATTTTTACATTAAAAATCAGTTAAAATTGACAATGGGTAATAAAGAGAATAACCAACTCGCCAAAGGCTCGGGTTAACAACAGTCATTCACGAGGGACAAATAATTCATAATTCCTCGTAGCTCGTTAGTTATTCTCTAAATATATATATATATAGATGTATATATATAGATATATATATATAGATATATACACCCACACCCACACTCACACACTTTTTGGCACCTTCCTACGCCTATGTTAATGGATTAAATAGAAAGAACTACGTCAGTTTCAGACTACAGTCAATGCTGTCCGGTGTATTACTATAATTAATGTATATCAGGGGATCGACTCATTATTTATTTCTAATTAATGTTGACACGGTGATAGTCCGAAGGGACATAGTAAGTGTGGTTTTTACCATGTCGGATCTTGTTACATATCCTATATATATATACAGCCTGTATTAAAAACTTGTGGCACCATGTTTCAACCATTTCTCATTATTACTCCAAACAAGGTTTCGTTTATTTTGGCACCGTATTGAAAAAATTCACTTTTATTTAAAGGGTTTTATTTTATGTTTTTTAAATAACACCCCCCACCCAACAAAACAGCAACAACAACAAACAAAAACGGAATAATGACTGCACTTGTATTGTGTATGCATGAGTGGGTGTGATTTTTTTTCTGATGTGAATGTATGAGTGTTTACAACATAATTTATTTTATTAAAAGCATTGAAGGGAGGAAATGTTTTATTTAATGATGCATTCAAAACATTATATTTACGGATATATGGCGTCGGACATACTTGTATGGTTAAAGATCACACCGATATTGAAAGAGGAAATCTGCTGCCGCCACGCAATGGGCTACTCTTTCTGATTAAATAGCAAGAGATCTTTTATATGCATCATCCCATAGACAGGATAGCACATACCAAGGCCTTTGATGTACCAGTCGTGTTGCACTGGCTGGAGCAAATAAAAGCATTGAAGATATATTTTGAAAAAGATAAGTAGGCCTACTTGATAAACATCCCTTACCTCCCCAATAGCATTTCCTAACTATGCAAACTAGATATACAGTGAAATTCCACCTAGCAAGCACCCGGGTGGGATGTACAATACACCATCACAGTTTACCAAAACAGTCATCATTCTAAATATTGGTAATTCAATATTACGACCACCCGACTATTAAGGCCAATTTTAATAAGCCCTGCCAATGGTTGCAATAGAGGAGTGTCACTGTACATATTAATTTAAATAAATACAAGTACATGTATAGTACACATGTTAATTTAAATAAATACAAGTACATGTATAGTACACATGTATTACTCTTATTAAATACTAACTTGTCTTAATGAGATAGGTTTTTTAATGAAACTGAAAATTCCAGAAATGTTTTTATAAAACAATGCTAAAATATTCCAAAAGTCAAAGCCATGGGCTTCATATTAAATTGGAGTTCTAAATAAAACCCTGCATATTCTATTAAACTTGATTGGAAGCTTCCTTGATTCATGGAGAAACAAAATCATGAATTTGGTCATTCTGACAAAAACGGAAAAATCTTTCATCCATAGAAGGAAGGAAATGTTTTATTTAACAAAGCACTCAACACATTTTATTTACGGTTATGTGGCATCAGACATATGGTTAAGGACCACACAGATATTGAGGGAGGATATCTGCTGTGACCACTTCATGGGCTACTCTTTTCGATTAGCAGCAAGGGATCTCTTGTAGGCAAAATAGCACATACCACAGCCTTTGATGTACCAGTCGTGGTGCACTGGCTGGAGCAAGAAATAGTCCAATGGGTCCACCGACGGGGATCGATCCCAAACCAACTGTGCATCAAACGAGCGCTTTACCACTGGGCTACGTTTTTCCATAGATGCCCAGCTTTGACACATTTTGTCATTCTGACATCAGAAAACGATGAAAATTAAGCCAATTAAAAAAAAAATCTTATTTCCAGAAATGCTATAATGGAATAGTTTTCATATAATATTATGTAAAAGCCATTAGATGGTTTATCCAAGTTGTGAATTTCATTTTGAGTCCCTTGTTTGTGCCTGCTGAGGGGTGAAGTTTACTATAGAGTTATACAGAGAAATGCATTTAAACTTTAATTTCTTCACAACTAATGTGGTGGGAGACTTCCTTGATACATGGAGAAACCAATCATGAAATTAGTCGTTCTGACCCTCAGGAAACTGTCCTGAACTCGATCATTTACTCAGGTGACCGTTTATGCCCATGGGCCTCTTGTTTATTATAACTGACCATTGGAACATCACTAATGATGTTATTATTGACAAAGTTGACAAATTATTATTTAATTCCTTTACTTCAAACAGATAGTGTGTCGACTAGTGCATTTCAGGGTTGGTTGCAGGATTTTTCCAGTGAGGGGACACTGGTGCAAAATGTCCTGAGTATAATGAAGATTATTAAAAAAAGTATTTTATCAGTTTAGTATGTTGATTTTAAAAGTGGAATTTATACTAATAGGCCCTACCTACATGTATAGGATAGTTCCCAATTCGACTTCAGATTTAATTCAGCCTAAGTAAAATTGTGATTCACTCAAACACCATTAATTTTACTCCTAAAAACCCTATTTGATGTTTGTTTTTTGTTCTAGTGTCATGAATTTGAGGTTGTGACTGCTAGTCTGCCATGTCTGACAGGAAGCACGTGATAACTTTCTCCGAACATGGGGGATCCAGTAAGCAGGGCGGCCATAGCATGATGATCTGGCAAGTCGTCAACTCACTGATGTCTTTGTTCTTCACGCTGGCAGCACTTGTCAATGTAGGTAAAGGGATAGATGCAGCACTTGTAAAGGTACAGATGCAGCACTTGTCAGTGTAGGCAAAGGGACGGATGTAGCACTTGTAAAGGGACGGATGCAGCACTTGTAAAGGGATGGATGCAGCACTTGTCAGTGTAGTCAAAGGGATGGATGTAGCATGGATGCAGCACTTGTAAAGGGATGGATGCAGCACTTGTCAGTGTAGTCAAAGGGACGGATGTAGCACTTTTCAATGTAGGTAAAGGGACAGATACAGTACTTTTCAATGTAGATAAAGGGACGGATGTAGCACTTTTAAGTGTAGGTAAAGGGACAGTTGCAGCACTTGTAAAGGGATGGATGCAGCACATGTAAAGGGATGGATGCAGCACTTGTAAAGGGATGGATGCAGCACATGTAAAGGGATGGATGCAGCACTTGTAAAGGGATGGATGCAGCACTTGTAAAGGGATGGATGCAGCACTTGTAAAGGGATGGATGCAGCACATGTAAAGGGACGGATGCAGCACTTGTAAGGGATGGATAGCACTTGTAAAGGGATGGATGCAGCACTTGTCAAGTCAAAGGATGGATGCAGCACTTGTAAAGGGATGGATGCAGCACTTGTAAAGTGGAGCAGCAAAAAGGGATGGATGCAGCACTTGTAAAGGGATGGATGCAGCACATGTAAAGGGATGGATGCAGCACATGTAAAGGGATGGATGCAGCACATGTAAAGGGATGGATGCAGCACATGTAAAGGGATGGATGCAGCACTTGTAAAGGGATGGATGCAGCACATGTAAAGGGATGGATGCAGCACTTGTCAGTGTAGTCAAAGGGACGGATGCAGCACTTGTAAAGGGATGGATGCAGCACTTGTAAAGGGATGGATGCAGCACTTGTAAAGGGATGGATGCAGCACATGTAAAGGGATGGATGCAGCACATGTAAAGGGATGGATGCAGCACTTGTAAAGGGATGGATGCAGCACATGTAAAGGGATGGATGCAGCACTTGTCAGTGTAGTCAAAGGGACGGATGTAGCACTTGTAAAGGGATGGATGCAGCACTTGTAAAGGGATGGATGCAGCATTTGTAAATGGATGGATGTAGCACTTATAAAGGGATGGATGCAGAACTTGTAAAGGGATGGATGTAGCACTTTTCAATGTAGGTAAAGGGACGGATGTAGCACTTTTCAATGTGGGTAAAGGGACAGATACAGCACATTTCAATGTAGATAAAGGGATGGATGTAGCACTTTTAAGTGTAGGTAAAGGGACGGTTGCAGCACTTGTCAATGTAGGTAAAGGGACGGATGCAGCACTTGTAAAGGGACGGATGCAGCACTTGTAAGTGGATGAATGTAGCACTTTTCAATGTAGGTAAAGGGACGGATGTAGCACTTTTCAACGTAGGTAAAGGGATGGATGCAGAACTTTTCAGTGTAGGTAAAGGGACGGTTGCAGCACTTGTAAAGGGATGGATGCAGCACTTTTCAATGTAGGTAAAGGGACATGTGCAGCAATTGTCAGTGTAGTCAAAGGGACAGATGCAGAACTTTTCAGTGTAGGTAAAAAGACGGATGCAGCACTTGTAAAGGGATGGATGCAGCACTCGTCAGTGTAGCCAAAGGGATGGATGCAGTACTTGTAAAGGGACGGATGCAGCACTTGTAAAGGGACGGATGCAGCACTTTTCAGTGTAGTCAAAGGGATGGATGCAGCACTTGTAAAGGGATGGATGCAGCACTTGTAAAGGGATGGATGCAGCACTTTTTAGTGTAGTCAAAGGGATGGATGCAGCACTTGTAAAGGGATGGATGCAGCACTTGTAAAGGGACGGATGCAGCACTTTTCAATGTAGGTAAAAGAACGGATGCAGCACTTTTCAGTGTAGGTAAAGGGATGGATGCAGCACTTTTCAGTGTAGGTAAAGGGATGGATGCAGCACTTGTCAATGTAGGTAAAGGGACGGATGCAGCACTTGTCAATGTAGGTAAAGGGACGGATGCAGCACTTGTCAATGTAGGTAAAGGGACGGATGCAGCACTTTTCAGTGTAGGTAAAAAGACGGATGCAGCACTTGTAAAGGGACAGATGCAGCACTTGTAAAGGGATGGATGCAGCACTCGTCAGTGTAGCCAAAGGGATGGATGCAGCACTTGTAAAGGGACGGATGCAGCACTTTTCAATGTAGGTAAAAGAACGGATGCAGCACTTTTCAGTGTAGGTAAAGGGATGGATGGACGCAGCACTTTTTAGTGTAGGTAAAGGGATGGATGCAGCACTTGTCAATGTAGGTAAAGGGACGAATGCAGCACTTGTCAATGTAGGTAAAGGGATGGATGCAGCACTTTTCAGTGTAGGTAAAAAGACGGATGCAGCACTTGTAAAGGGATGGATGCAGCACTTTTCAGTGTAGTCAAAGGGACGGATGTAGCACTTTTCAATGTAGGTAAAAGGACGGATGCAGCACTTGTAAAGGGATGAATGCAGCACTTGTAAAGGGATGGATGCAGCACTTTTCAATGTAGGTAAAAGGACGGATGCAGCACTTTTCAGTGTAGGTAAAGGGATGGATGCAGCACTTTTCAATGTAGGTAAAGGGACGGATGCAGCACTTGTCAATGTAGGTAAAGGGACGGATGCAGCACTTGTCAATGTAGGTAAAGAGACGGATGCAGCATTTGTCAATGTAGGTAAAGGGACGGATGTAGCACTTTTTAGTGTAGGTAAAGGGATGGATGCAGCACTTGTCAATGTAGATAAAGGGATAGATGCAGCACTTGTCAAAAAAGGGGCACCTGCAGTATTTCTAGCTACACTAATGTGTATTGTACAATCTAGTCAATCAAGATACATGTATAACATCTCTCCAATAAAAATATTTTTAAAAATTGATTACTTACACAACCCCTGCAATTATCCACGGCAAGAAAACATGCCATTGAAAAAAACAAATTAATATAGTACTAGGTAAAAAAGTGCTGTTTAATACTGAATTTTAGGGGAACCTTAAAGTATGAGGGGGGGTCAGTATCCACCCCCTTGTCCTACAATTGAGGTGGCATATATCCATATATCAGTCATCCTTTTGATGATGCTTACATGTATGTAACAGACAAATCAGCCCCTGTACTGAAACGATTTCAAATACAGACCCTCATGCAGTGTAAAATAGAAGCTTTAACTTCATAATTTATGCATAATTGGGTGCAACCCATATGAGGCCCAGAATCATTTACTTTTCAAGTTTTTTTCTCGATTTGAGATGAACTGTCAGCAAAATTGTATATGTTTATGATATGCGAGACATTTAATTCCTTGGAATTTGTTTTTATGCTTTACTTTATATACTGAGAGGCATAAATAATGCAATGGGTATTTCGCTGATATTTTCTTATAGAAATATTATGTCATCTATATTAGACATGCAGACAAATGATATTGGTAACAACTGTAACTGAAAGAAGATATTGTTCAAATTCGGAATTTAAAAAAATAAAATGTGGTTTTAAACAAAAAACACAACTTGGCTTTTTGGCAATGAAACATCAATTTTTTAACATTACTTACTGTGGCATATTAAAAAAAAAGACAGAAAACACAAAAAATTGTTGCTTTTGTAAGAAGACGAGAGGAGGCAATGCACATGAAAAATATTTTCATATGCAATGTCATGTTGCAATAAACACCCAAGTTATGCTTTTTGCTGAAAAGTCATTTTATTTTTTAAAAATCTGATTTGAACAAAATCTTCTTTCACTTACAGTTGTTACCAATGTCATTTGTCTGCATGCTTAGCTAGTATATATGATTTGACATTTCTATACAGGATTATTCAATGAAATACTTATTGCATTATTTATGCTTCTCAGTATACACACTGTTTAAATTTATAAAATGTATTTGTGTCTTGGACTATGTATGGGAAGGGCATGGTGGCACCATATAATTTTTGTTGTCGCCAACTATGTCCAAATAAGGGGGCCAAATGGCATGTACATGTAAGGAGGGCAATCACAGCCTTTGACGTCATTGCCGTGATAAAATTTGAATCCTGCTACCATTGAGTTAAAATCATGTCCTCAGTATGAGAATATTATACAGCATTATAGCATCTGGCATTCAAATCCCAATACTGACACCAAGGATAAATTCCTGACTGGGTGTAAGCTAGGTCACTGCAATACCCGGTACTACTATATGTAACTACTACAGTAATCATTAGTGTGTGCCTAAAACAGCATGCTTGATCACATGTAACTGATAATATAAGCACATCCATATGATTACAAAGTAAAACATTGATTGCAGTTAGTTATGTGAACTTATTGTTCCACTAAAACATTTTTTCTTCTCTCTTTTTTTAGGTAAATGATGAAGACTGGTATCTGTGGGTGGTATGTGTTGTTTTTTAAAATATTATTTTTAAATCACAGTTTGGTTAAGCAGAGCTCTAAACAATCCGTTTTGAATCCATGATATAAAAAGGGCACAGTATTATATGAAGGAATTTGTTTTTAGGTGACCGGCCTCGGTGGCGTCGTGGTTAGGCCATCGGTCTACAGGCTGGTAGGTACTGGGTTCGGATCCCAGTCAAGGCATGGGATTTTTAAGCCAGATACCGACTTCAAACCCTGAGAGAGTGCTCCGCAAGGCTCAATGGGTAGGTGTAAACCACTTGCACCGACCAGTGATCCATAACTGGTTCAATAAAGGCCATGGTTTGTGCTATCCTGCCTGTGGGAAGCGCAAATAAAAGATCCCTTGCTGCTAATCGGAAAGAGTAGCCCATGTAGTGGCGACAGAAGGTTTCCTCTCAAAATCTGTATGGTCCTTAACCATATAACTGTAAATAAAATGTGTTGAGTGCATCATTAAATAAAACATTTCTTTCTTTATCTTTGTTTTTAGGTGAGGAGAAAAATTATATATTTTCCAAAATATGAATGGATATCACATTTAGTTTATTACATTATTAATGGGTCCATTGGAAATATTGCCAGTATCATTAGACAAAGTAAACTTGTAATAGTATATCATGTAACATTAAACTGGCCTGTTGAACATGGGTGAGTTAGTCCTTTTTCAATTAAATTACATACACGTACAACAGGAAAAAAGGTAACAACTAATAAATTATTCCAATAATCATTAAACTTTATCATAAATATATACAAAAATCTTTCTTATCTGTAATGTTGGAGTGGTTTACCTCATGACTTGGGCCTCTAATGGCATCATGTCAATTTAAAATGCACTGCACAGTAATTGTCCTCTAGTAACATCAACGAGCTTGCAACTTAACTGAAGAAGAGCCTAACTCCAGGAGCTCCAGGGTCCATCTTCAACTGGACATAATATATGAATCATGAATCAAGACGTAATATACAGTGGGAAGTTTTGTCATTCTTTCACAGTGATACATGTATATATACCTTGAGGTCCTTAGAATGCAAAAGATGTAAAACCCAGATTTTTTTAAAAAGTGGAGTTGGGGTCCTTTTGTAATTCAGGGATACATCTGGATGATACTGGGTTTTAAGTATATCTTTTAAAAATACGCACTGTTGACTTGACAGGATGTTTTACCATTTCAGAAGAAAGAACACTTTAAATACAAGCATTTATTTAAATATTACTACAGTGGAATGTTGGATGCATTTGAATGTGATTATACACTTAAAAATCTAGGGTGATGATACCATTAACCCAGGTAGCTGAGGTGTAGGCCCAGGCCAGTGTACTTGAACCTGAATTGAATATAGGTATGAACATTAATGAATATATTTATCGTAATTGTATGTTGTCTCCATTGTGGTAATTTTGTGATTGACATAATAGCTGTAAAGCATACTTCTGTTTTGGAAGGCAAGTACATGTATATATATATATATATAAGCAGATACATTTGTCATATATCCAGATACAATGAAACTGAAATGATTGAGTGTAGTTCATAATTACATCACCTAAAAGCTCATTCAGTAAATTAGTTATGTTTAATTAGTTGATTGTGTGTGTCTAAGATCAGTGATGACCTGAGAATAACTGGGTTTTGTCTTGATGAAATCAATGCATGTGTAGTCTCTCTGACCCATTAGACACTCGTACACTTGAAACATTACCATTTTGATTATGCAGCACACGGTATCTGGTAACCTATGTACATGTACTGATGTTGGTATAAAGTGCTCCTACTGGCAGCAGCTAATGGCAATTTCCCCATTAGCTCAGTTGGTAGAGCACTGGACTCTTGTACTGAAAGTCTGTGGTTCGAATCCCCTTAGTGAAGGTTGATTTTTCTGTTTCATGTAGGTTACCACAAAATACTGGTCTCGTGACCTATGGGTTACTGTGTTACGACACATTTATCAAGTTTACAATTCCCATAATTGTTATTAGAATATTACTTCACAAACAACCTGATGCTTTGTTATTGATATCACTGTTCTGCATGTTATACTGATATATGTACCGGTACTTGTATGTGTTTCTTACATGTATGTACATTTTTATTGAAATAAGCTAGATTTTATGGAGAATGAAATGTTTTCTCGACATGATGTGGTAATTTCCTGATAACCTGAATGACCGGTCTTGACTTATTTCAATGCTTAATGCAACAGAGAATAAATTACCCATTCATGTAGCAAAATGATAGAACCATGTTGTCTGAATGTCATGACATAACTCAATTTTGATCAGATTTTAAGAACTGTTATTCTCCAGTCACAGAAAATGATTATATAATTATGTAATTATTTACCCTGAGATTTACATTTTGTGATCTTTTACAGCCTATTTATGGAATTCCTGGATTTCTGGCAACTGTTTTAGTCTTCAAACCACAAGCTGTTTCAGGTATGATAATGTCATGTTAGAGAATTTACCATCCTATCAGTTCCACTTAAACATCACAGACAACACACATGCAGCCCTTGAAATTCAGACAATTTTGTGATGGCAGCAAAGTGCTGTTACAAGCTAATTTCTGGCATGAATTCGGCCAATTTCAGCCCCTGGCATTGGAATTTAAATGTTGTTTGTCAATAATTCCTTGACTTGACATATAATGTAACGGAAAACTGTTTGGAAATACTGTAAATCATAAAATAATAGTGATCTTAAAATTTAGCGAAATCTAAATAAGTGACATATTAGCGACATAAAACTTTAGTGAGGTCATCATATCAGAAACTCAAAAACTAATAATCATAAGTTGTAGGATTAGCTGAAATAATTTTTTGACAAATCTTGACGTTATGCAGCTTACATGTACATCTTGAATTTAGTAGAAAAATTGCAGTAATGTGCATGCTAACTAACTATTGTTGTTTGCTATCCTTTTGGTTTAATCAATAGCATGTAACCATTGTTGCGAGTTCAGTTAATCACAGACAAGACAATATCACACAAAAGTGTTTTGGAACAGTCTGTTGTATGTCTCTTTAAATTTAGTGTCATGAAATATTAGCGTCTTGTATGGCTTCGCTAAGTTTGCTAACATTTTATGCTCGCTAACATTTCCTGATTTACAGTAACAAAATGAGTATTTATGTGATTTCCAAAACAGTTTCAAGGTTCCAAATAGCACCCTATGAAAAGCATTCCAGGTTTTAGACCTAGGAGATGAAATAGAAATCTGCCTGCTAACACTATCTTAAATATTGCAGGTTATTTTTCAAGAAAGTTATATGTACAATCAGTACAATCATCTCATTTGCTATTTGACTTGTGATTCTGTTTAATTTTAATTCCATAATGCTCTAAAATACCATGAATTTAATTAACTGTATTCTCATAGTTTCTATTTTATAAGTTTGTTTATCCAAATAATCAGCATCTGTTTACTGTAGTATGCTTCTGTTTACTGTGGTATGCTTTGTAGATATGTCATTACCATTTCATTTCCATATCGATTATCAACATGTCTGAATGTCTGGCAAAACGTCATCGTGTAGAGTTGTCACTGGATGATAAGTTAAAATTATTAATAAATATGAAACTTTACCCAAATCAACATTACAATCATTAAGTGATTCATTTGGCATTGGGAAATCGACTGTATCTGACATACAGTAATTAAGTAAAAATAAAAATACTTTCAAAGGCTGTTTCTTAAAACCTCAATAAACTGAACACCCCTCTAAACTGAATTATTTTATTAGGTCCCAATGGTGTTCGGTTTAGAGAAGTTTCACTATTTCTTTTTATCTGCTCTTTCAAAAAAATAATAGGCCATATATTTCACTTCCTATTTCAAGCCCAGAGTTTCTCCTTTCATTTTAGTCCTAACAATTGTTTAGTAAATTGAATACTACACGTAAATCAAGAAACAATATCCTGTTTTATATCTAAAGCAACTTATAAAATCAAAAGTAACTTGTCTGTCTGTCTTTGTTCACTTTGACCTATTAATTAACTCCAACTTTCATGCCAGTTGCCAATAAACAGAATGCATTGTTAGGTTTCTAAAATATGGATAACCACCAACTTCCATGTGAAATGTGTTGTTGACTAGGAATAGCGCAGCAGTGTTGTATGTAAAAGGTGTTGTATGTAAAACTGTTGGCGATGAGAACCACAGCTTGTACAGTGCGGCTCTGGTTCTCTTGAGATTTTTCTCTCATGTTTTTGTACCAGTATAATACTATAAGCCAAATTATACTGATTAACATCTCGGCCATATAGTAACTTTTGCAATGGCAATTGGTAATGTTGCCGCAAAAGCTACTTCGAGGGCTGCATATGCTTATAGCTCAAGTGTTCCTGCTTTTGAAATGTATCAATTAAAGGTAGGGTCAACTCAAACAAGAGCCTTATGTGTTGGAAAGATGCATACCCGGACCACCAACACATACTGACACTTTAGCAAATGAAAAACACGTAATTTTAGAGTTAATAAAAAAACATGATTATTCCTGCTAACTGGGGGCAGCCATTTTGTTTCATTTTTGTGACGTCTGGTGGGATAGCTTGGGGCGAAGTGACGTCAGCTCCTGACCATCTCCTGTATGTACAGTGTAAACAAAAGCAGTAATTTTCGACAAGGCGCTTCTCTTTGATCAACCTGACTTGTAAAACAGCATAAATGACATAATATAATAAACTATTTAACTAAATATTTCAAGTTGCATTAATGGAACAAAATGGGGTTATAATATTTTTCTCTGTTAAATAATCCAAAGGAAAAATGTATACTATTAGGCCTATTGATATGCTATGTTGGAGCAAAAAGAACAACCCACGATACCCAAGTGATAATTTTCTTTTCTTTGGGACTACGTAATTGGTCAGTTCTGTGGTTTTAGATGGAAAAGTCTACTTAATCAATAGTTTTACAGAACTATTTACAGTAATAAACCATGTCCATTACCATTTTAGGGGCGACAGGTAATATTCCACAACGCCGGTATGTATTTTTGTGTCTAGACAGCATCATTTAATTGGCTCGTCTGGTTACCAATCAAATACACACCTGCCAATCAGGAATCACAGGTAGAAGCAACTAACAGCATAGACCAATTAACTAAGAAAACACTCTGTGTATCATTCCAGTACGTAGGTTAATACATGGACAAAACATTGTTAATTATTTCGACTTGTTGTGTAGCCACTTTGACAATGGTATTTTATTTTGTATTAAAAAATAATATATATAGTGCTGGATATACTTATTGCTGGCTTACTGGGATGTGTATTATTACAGAACATTGCAATGTATGACTATTTATCATCCCGCAAAAACCAGGTAGATTGTGTTTCTCTAGTTCTAAGGGTCATTCCTGACGTTACGCGTTAAGTATTACGTAACCACCAGCTCGCCAGAGGGCATACTCACTGAGATGGTACAAAATGGCTGCGCCCGTTATATATAATAGCCGTCACATTTAACCATTTTATTAATTAACTATACGATTATACTTGTTGATATTAAGCAGTAATGTGCATTATATATTGTTGAATATGCATACCAGGCCAAATGACTGAATCATTAAGCATTTGTTTGTTGGTTTGCATGTTTATTAGCTTAAGTGTGGTACATAAACTTTATTGAATAGTCTTCATATAGATATGTGTAAAGAATCAGTAGCTGATTTATCAAAGTTGTGAATATCATTAATGTTGGGTCCCCTGTTTGTGCTTGAGGAGGGGTGAAGTTTACTAGAGATGTATAGAGAGAAATACATTTAGATTGTAATTTCTTCACAACTACTAGACAATTTCCAACTAAATTTTGTGGGAAGCTTCCTTGACCCATTCTGCACAGAGAAACAAAATCATGTATTTGGTCATTCATTTATTTGTTGATTCATCCAACATTCATGCATTTTTCATAGAAAGTGGCCTGTGGAAGAAACTGTCTGTGATGACCTTGGCTTTCTGTCTGAGCTATTTGCTGTACCAGGTGGTTCTTTTGTTTCAAGTCATTCGTGGTCAAATACAAAATCCGCTCCAGCATGAGGAAGGAAGGTTGGTGTGCATTTTGGACATTTATTAAGAGACTTGAGGACCATTTTATGAAAGGTTATCATTGCAATGTGTGACATGGATATATTCATGGCTGTTTAGGAAAACTATTTGTGACTAAGAGATAAGTAGGCCTCCAGGTACCTTTCATAAATTCTACTCTTAACAAGCCTGGAAATAAGTGGCCAGTCACAGACACTGTCCGGTACAAAGTTTTCATTTGTCAAACTTTGACAGTTAGCAATTTAACATTAGCAGTCATTTTGTCCGACACCAAATGAAGTATTTCTGTGTTGAACTAGTCCGAAACAAACGTAGAAAGATATTCACTTAATGTGGGCCTTGCACTAGTGTTGAAGCAGTTCGATGCAGTACGTTTTGAAATGCATATATTTAAAATCATTTTTTGACCATATAGTGCAGCATGCACATACATGTACTTATTTTGGAACTGTTGCTAGAATGCCTTCGCATTTGCCTGGAAATGGTATTTCCCATGTCAGTTATTAGACCCAAGCAAGCCCAATGATCCGAGGTGTTCCAAAAGACCCAAGTTGACAACACATCTTTTAACGAAAATGTAACCGTCTAAACAGTGGACGAATAATCTAGTGCCATTGTATTTATTTAATGTAAGTTGTACCTGTGAAACCGCATGGTCCTGTGGGTAGCGGTCATTATTTAAATCGGCCAAATAAACAGGTTGTGTAATGTGCATATACTCTGGGTTAGCTATTAGTCTATATTTATCAACAGTACCTTTGCGGTTCTTACGAATCTCAATTAAGCAATAAAAATTAAATTTAAATGTATAATATTTGTTTTAAAATAACTAAAGTACACATTATTCAATATGTTTATTAGGTGCTTTGTTATTATAAAGTTATTTCAGTTTTGAACGTGATTGGAATTCGTTGACATTTTGTTGGCCTCATTGCAGTGACTGGGCAGTCATAAAAAAAAAAAAAATTGTTATAATTTTTTAAACATATATATAACCAAATGAATTTGACCGACATAGTTCATTTTGACAGGCACCACTAAAACAATTATTTCAAGGCTTGCTTAACGTCTAATATTTGTAGTCAAACTTGTAGAGATGGCTTTTTTATTAGCAGAACAAATACACATAAATGAAGAAATAACGTAAAACCCAAATTTAACCTGAGACCACTGCTATCCAGACTAAATTATATTTTTTGAAATTTAAAACTAATTTATCATGCTTTTTTCATTTTTCAAAATAAGGCCATGCTAGTTAATTTTTTTGTTTGATGAACTTTTTCCTCAAAACAAGATCAGAGATCTGAATAAAAAATAAAAAGGCTTCAAAATAAATGAAGATCATATTAACTAAAATTTAAAAACAAATTTAAAACAAAAACAAACACAATTAGTTTATTTAATTTGAAATGCAAGATATACAGAACAATTAAAATTTAACAGTTTTTCAAACCAAAATGAACACAATAAATTTTTGATGATGCAATAATGATAAATTGTTAAAGATAATGGCTTAGTAACTTTGTTATTTTACATACCGGAATTATACCCATTTCCATGAGTAACTTAATGTCAAATTATTATTTATATTCATACACATAACAACATTAAAATTTCAAAGGTTGACTGTTTTTGTTTGTCTTTCTTGCAGGGAAATGGCCGGACTCCTCATTATTATCACATGGCTCATTCTGTTTAGATTCACCAATATTGGAAGGTAAATAAAATGTAAATAGAATGTAAATTTCATTTACAAAATAATCATGGCTTTTTGTGGGAGTATCCGACTCATAATTAATTTTTTGAAGGTAAATGATATTTTTGACACCATAGACATGGATTTCAGTCCTCTACCAGTTCAACCGGCCGATATTATTGATTTTATCTTCATCTGTCTGTCTGGTTAAATTCCAGACTTTTCTTCGCAATGCATGCCTCAAGATACTGAGCTGAAATTGTGTGTATAGATGTATCATGTATAATGGAAAAGGTCAAGTTTTGAGTTTCAAGGGGATCAACATATGGCAGTTATGGTCCTTGAATGTAGGAGATATTTCAACCATCACGGTTTTGTCGACCTTTCTTTGCAGTGTGTCAAGATATGGATCTGAAATTTTATGTATAGCTTTATCATTATATATTCAGATATTACTTCCCTATAAAAAAAATTGTTGAGCCCGATAGAAAAGATGTATTTCTTTAGTACTGTCTGAATGCTTGTTTAAATGGTAGGTATGAAAAAAATAATGATTCTTTAATCACACCACATACACAACTCTTATAATGTTGTATATCTGCACTTTATTTTATACATAATATTATGCACAAGATAACACATACCCCAAATTTTGATCACTGGTTGCAATGGGAGGTTATTAATGGAAAAAGGTAGCAGATTTCCTCTGTAAACTATGAGTCAAAATTACCAAATATTTGACATCCAATAGCTGATGATTAATCAGTGCTCTAGTGGTGTCGTTAAACAAAATAGAATTTAACTTGTGATGTGTTTGTTAATTGGGCAGACTGTAATGTACACATACCGTATGTATGACACAGGAGTGTAATTGCATAGTGTCTGCTATATCACAAAACCGTGGCAGGCTTTCTGCCAGAAAATATTTTGTGTGTACATAATAAAAACACACTATAAGTGCCCCTACTAGGTGGTTATGGGTCTGAAATCTTTTAAAGTTCAACACTGTATTTCATGTACTTTGACAAATTTTAAGCAGCAGTTCTCATAGAATCTTTCTAAAAATTATACAAATGTATCCATTAATTTCAAAACATTTACACTCCGAACATAATTTTATCATTTGTACCCTCTGGCAGAAACCCTGCTTGGTGTGTGCTGTCCTGTCTGGCAGTAGTGGGTTAATTCTCTATCAGTCTAGCCACTGATTAAGAGGTGTTAAACAAACATTAATTCCATCAGTTCAGTTCAACCTAGAATTTAAGAAGTTAAAAAAAACATATGATCACTTAAGAAATTAAAATCAGTCCCAATAATATTTGGGTAAATTCATGCTTATATGTTGATGGAGGTTGGGTCGATCTAGCTTACTTGATTGTAATGTACCCTATGTATTTAAAACTGACATTAACCTATAATATTTTATCTTTTCTTATTTTTAGACAAGATGTTTCTCCAACAAATAAAAACCTGATGAATGTGTTATTGTTGCTAGCAGGAACATTGGCATGTGTACCTATCATCACTTGGTCATTGTGCTTTGTGGCTGATTGGCATACAAAACTGGGTCATTGCACAGGAATGTTTTGAGAAATATGTACATTTTAAGAATGAAATATGCTTTTTATAATATTGTATGTAGCCCAGTGGTAAAGTGCTCACTGGAGGTGCGGTCTGTCCAGGATTGATTTCCTTCATTGACCTATTTTTCGTTCCAGTCAATGTACCATAACTGGTATATGAAAGGCTGTGGTATGTGCTATTCTGTCTAGGATGGTGCATATAAAAGATCCCTTGCTACTATTGGAAAAAATGTAGCAGATTTCCAATCAAATAAATAAATCAATGTGCTTTAGTGGTGTTGTTAAACAAAAAAACGTTTTTTTACAATTTATTTCTGTGTTTGAGATGGTCATAATAGCTGTAGTATGCACATAGCTGTATGTAATGAGGCATCAATCGTCCAGAAAAGATGACTGGTACACAGTGCCATTTTTGGTTGTTTGCCTTGCTTACTGAATGAATTCCCATTGATCAACAGTGTGCCCTACTCAGGGGCCTAGCTTCCATATACGCAGGTATGCAGCTGCGTACCACCTGAGATTACAAATGGTTTTTTTAATTAAAATATATGATGTAAATGGGTGTGTGTATATGCGTTGTATTCCATCGCCGAAAAAGTCTGTGTACCACCTAAAAATCCCAAGCTAGGCCCCTGCTACTAGTTTTCGTCATACACGTGGATGCATGGTCCAATCTTATCAATGAAATGAAAACAATTTTAAAACATTCCATTTAATAGAATTCCCTGGTTTATAAAAAGAAATATTTTACTGTGCAATATTAATTATTATTTGTCAAAACTATAATATGTGTGTAGTGCAATATGAAAATTACACTAAGGTGTGATTTTAAATATACTAAAACGCAAAAGAAACGCAGGTCCTGAAAATGCGAAAGAATTGCACTTTGTAAAGCAGTATCTTTGGTGGAATTGAACCTCAACTGTGTTAAAGGACATGGCACACACCCACACCGCAGTCCCACCTGCGTGTCAATTTCATTACCTGTGTGACGTCACGAATTCTCAAAACACGTTGTTTGCACGTGCTGGATCATCCGTATCATGAATCCAGTGCAAACACACTCATTGAAATGCTTATAAAGCCTACACACCTGGATTTAATCGCATAAATTCAATTTGAGTAGTGACAGACAACAGAATCACATTTTAAAAATGCCGCGACTGACGCAACTCCAGCGAGGGATGGCCATCGGGATGTTGCAAGCCGGACAGACCCGTACTGCTGTAGCCAGACAATTGGGATGTCATGTTTCGACAATCGCACGCCTTTCTCAACGTCACCAAATCACTGGATCTGTGAACGCTCGACCACGCACCGGCCGCCCGAGGGTGACAACCGCAGCCCTAGACCGGTACATCCGGGTGACCCACCTTAGGAATCGGATGCTGCCAGCAGCTAACACCGCTCACCAGGTGCGTGGTCCACGTGGTCCAGTGTCCGCCGATACAGTCCGACGCCGTCTGAGGGCAGCAGGACTCCGTAACCGCCGTCCTTATGTGGGACCAATATTGACCCCTCGGCACCGCCAACAACGTCAACAGTGGGCGCAACAACATCAAAGATGGCGACGTGGCCAGTGGCAACAAGTTCTGTTTACTGATGAGAGCCGTTACAATCTTTCCAACGCTGATGGCCGAATCCGAGTATGGCGACGTCGACATGAACGTTACTCCGACTGCTGCGTTCTGCAGGCCGACCGATGGGGCGGGGGTAGTGTGATGGTGTGGGGTGGGTTCTCATTCAACCACAGAACACAACTTCATGTGTTCAGACAACGCGTTAATGCCGCCGTGTACCAAAATGACGTCATCAACAATCACGTCGTTCCCTTCTTTGCCGCTCACCCACGTGTGCGCTTGCTGCAGCAAGACAATGCCAGGCCGCACACTGCCAGGGCAACACAGGCGTTGCTGGCTCAGCACAACATCCCAACGTTGCCGTGGCCAGCCTTATCTCGGACATGGCGCCTATCGAACACGTCTGGGATGAAATCGGACGTCGCCTTCAGGCTCGCGGACAACCTCAGAATATGCAGGCGCTGGAGGCAGCATTGGTCCATGAATGGAACTCACTCCCTCAGGCATTCTTTCAACGGCTTGTCAACTCAATGAGGAGACGTTGCACTGCCTGTTTGAATGCCCAGGGTGGTCACACGCGATACTGACTTTGACAATGCTACAGGTCGTCTCTTTCACATTTTTAACATGGACCCCCACCCTACTTTATGACATGAAACAATAGCCAAAAAGGAATTCAATCAAAAATTTCCAACACCAATGTGTGCCGAATTGGTGTAGCTCCAAAATAAATGTTGAAATCTTCATTTCGTTTTGTTTTTTTAATATTTTATATCCAATTTAATGAGAACCTGCGTTTCTTTAGCGTTTTAGTATATAAACTGGTGTGACCTAACATGGAATAAAACTAAAAACTAATGTTTGTAATTCTATGTCTGTCATACTGTTGTTTAGTACAGTATAGGCAAAAACTACACCATTTGTCGTTATTTGTTGTAACAGCTTAATATAGTTGGGTTTAAGAAATAATATAAAATCTTTCTTTGATGATTATAAGTAGAGTGACCATTGTAGCATTTAAATAACCCATTGGTTTTAAGTAGCTAGTCATTTTACATACTAAATGATTACAGCTGCAAGTGGTATGCTGCTACTTAAATAACAGCAAAATGGATGGTCCTCTGGCATAAAGGTGAATAACTAAAAATGTTTGTGATCAACCTATGTTGTTGTTTTGCATGGAAATCGGGAAGTAAATGTACTTTTTCAACATTGTCCTATTTTTCATAGAATGTATTCCGACAGAAATTGTATTGAAATGCATGAATGGTGGTGTGAAACACATACTTCATTAAATTTTGAAATATTAGTCTGTTTATAATCTATGTGGTGTCTTGGCAGTCAGTATAATTTATTATAGTATATTCATGTTTTCTGTTGAAATAATCATATTTTAAAAATCTGCTGTTGATTGAGTAGAATCATTTAAAACCTATTTTCTTACAATTTATATAATTTTACATCATTATAATTGTAATAAACACTCAAATATATATTTTTAAATTGGACATAATTGTTATTGTCAAAATAGAATTCAGGTATTTACAAAAATGTTGTGGTATATTTACTTGTTAAAGCTAGAACCATTTTGTTGTTATGCAATGCATATGTATGTATGTTTTGATTTTGTATTAATTATGTAAACGAGAATAAAATTAGAATATGAACGCTCATTGCATTTGTTTTCTTTTGTGTGGTATTACAATTCTGACCCCCAATGCTACCAACAAGAATAGATGTACCTATTTTAGGCTGTTTATCAAAAGTATGTGTACACTGACTCAGTTGTGTTAATAATTTAAAATGAATTAAAATTAAAAATGAACACACATGTGTAATGTAACAATAACAACAACAACAACTAGTATGTCAGTGACAGTATTTCGGACTTTCTGTAGCTTCGTTAGGTAAGCTTAAAAAGCTGAACTATGAAACTACATTGACACATGTTTGGGGTTGATGTGAGCTATCTTCCAAGACTTCTTTGAGGCACTAGCAATTTAAGAAGTTTTCTATACTTTTAGGCTATTCTGTTGTTTCCAAAATATTAATTTTCAGATAATCACAAAAGTTTCAAAAAGTGACATTTCATTATAAAATTTCTTTTCAGTTTACAGTTCATAGGACCAAATTAATGTTTTAATTACTTTATTTTAGAGAAATTATTTTAAAAGTGACCTATTAGCCTAACATTTAGCCTACATGTAGGTGGTGTTACCGTCTTGACGTCATCACGGACTGTCTGTCTGAGATGATAGTACCACACTGAGATTCCAAAACTTGTTTTGAATATACCCAGTGTCATTCTCTAAAATTCCACAAGAGCACATTGATTAACTAATTATCAGCTATTGGATGTCAAATATTTGGTAATTCTGACAAATCGTCACATTGCTCACAGACGTGAATGTTGTATCAGAACTGGGGTATCCGTCGCTGGCCGCGTGTCATGTTTTTAGATGAGTCCCTATTCACTTTGGACTTCCTTGACAGGCGTGGTCGGGCACGCCAACGTCACAATGCGATTTCATGACCGATTTGGCGGTGGATCGGTTATGGTGTGGGGTGGTATTACTATGACTGACAGAACCCCCTCCCCATATTGTGCAAGGAAGGGTCACTGGGCAGTATCACCGGGACAACAAATTGACACCCTTTGTCGTCCCGTTTGCAAGGCGTGTTGGTCGACGTTTTGTTTTTCAGGACGCCAATGCCCGTGCTCGCCGTGTACGAATCGTCAATGCTCACCTCCAGCAGCACAACATCTATCTAATGCCATGGCCAGCAATGACACATCGTGGCGGTATCACCCACTACTGATAAAAAAAACCCGTCAACTGTCAAATTTCACTTCTGACCCCAATCGTCCTTCAAGATCTTTGGTGGTCATAAAACCTACTGTAATACTGAACTACCGGTTGTAATGTTTGCCCAATTAATTCACTATTATCATATAACCATTCCCCACAGCTAATATACCTTACAATTTTGGCAATTGTAAATTCTTATTAGTCCTCCCAGAGCTCCTATATTTCCTATATGTTTTATAGGATCCTATAAAACTCCTATATTGAGATTCATTTCCTATATTTCCTATATTTGACTCGATTGTTTGCCAAAATGCCGATGAATAAAATATGTTGCTGAGTTACATTCGCAGTCAGAAATTCATAAGATGCTTTGAATGTGCACCAACTTTCAAATTATCCTGGATATCGGCATGGACTGCTGGCAAATCTAAATTGGTATATATTTGTTCAAGATTGAAAATTAACATGAAAACCATGGTCGCCAGCAGTGCCAGTTGAAGAATTTTTTTTACTGGCCCTTCTCAAATTCAACTAGCCCTCCAATATAACTGCACAGCCAAAATCAAAACTAGAATGTTCTTTGTTGAATAATAACCATGTATATAGTCTGTTTGTGTCAAAAGGAAACCGATGAATTGGCATGTAACTTCATAACGAATAAAGTTAAAATTCATATTAGAAACATATTTAGACCAGCATGAAATTTGCTTCAGAAACGTTTCAAAGGTGATATTTTACAAGTAAATATGGCCAACTAAACAGCGAAAAGTAGCAAATGAATATTTAAATAGACTCTTCGGCAATGCACGTTAATGCCGGTTTTATTGTGTTTGTTTTGTTTAACGATACCACTAGAGCATATTAATTAATCATCGGCTATTGGATGTCAAACATTTGGTAATTCTGACTCGTAGTCGTCAGAAGAAACCCACTATATTTTTGCTAATGCAGCAAGGGATCTTTTAAATGCACTTTCCCACAGACAGTTGTGGTGCACTGGCTGGATTAAGAAAAAACAAAAACACAATCAGTTGAATGGATCCACCGAGGTGATATGCCGGTTTTAGTGCCGCAAATGGATTTGATTAGCCAATCAAATGTCACGTTATATCCAGATTGAATTAGAATTTACAATTCTTGATTAACATATTTTCCTAACTTACATAATTCGTTGACGTTATTAGCAGATAATAACTATATTAATTTAAACATAGATGAATGGGTGCAACGGCAGTAAATAACTTTTAGTTGAAAAAGGTGTTAAAATTTGCTTAAAACCTGTTTTTTGATTATATGTAAGAAATAGAATAATACATTCGTGTCGGTTAGATACCATTTATCTCACAACTCGTTGTTTAAAAACGGATGAAACTAGCTTTCGCTCGTTAGATACATTTTAAAAGAACTCATGAGATAAATAGTATTTAACGGCCACTCATGTATTATTCTCTATGTAATGCACTTTTTAAAGCTTGGATAGGTTCCATTAGACACTATTGTAAAATAATCCTTTTCAATATATATTTATTAAGGGGTGAACGTTTGACAGGTGTATCTAGATGTATCACACTGGTTTGTGAAATATATTAGTAATCAATAACACCCACCTGATGACTGGAAGATCATAGTAAAATCAATTCAGCAACACTGGTCTTGTTTAATGACTGTCGACCTTGTTCTTGAATTGGTGTTCTCAGTAATATATCTGAAATAGCATGTTTACAGCTGTATTGTTGTATAATTGGTAAAAGACCACATTTATTATATATTTGCACAAATATATTATACTTCTCTGAAACATTTTGTAAATATTTTGTGCTTTCGTTTTTGCTTAGTGTCTGTCAGCTTTTGAACAGAGAAAGAATAGCTGGGGGAAAAGGAGATAGAAAACCACAGTATGAAATGTGTACAGCTTAGAAAAAATCCTGGTTACCAGTGCTGAAGCTCTTTCTTTATGCAATAAAACACATTTCTAAACAAACTTTATTCATGATGACCTGGTTGTTGCACTGATTGAGACATCTTGCAAATATCTGAAATGAGACTAACATTTATTGTGTAGTATGAGAAAGCAAATATCAAAACATTAACAACCCCGATAACACGGACTAAGAAAAGATGGTAGGCCCTATCCATAGTTCACACAACCATAGCGCAAACAAGTTGTAATTTCAGTTTAAATAATATTTATTGCCGTCAAAATGCGGTTTGGGATGGCCAACAGGCAAGAGCCTATATTAAGGCCTCTCCCTACATTTATAAATACAAGTTTGATACATCAAGATGACAGAAATAGTATAATAATTTAAATAAATTCAAATTAGCTAAGATGAGAAGAATGGAAGAGAGAGAGAAGAAAGGAAAAATAAAAATAGATGATATGATATTATTTAATCACAGTTGGGAAGGGAGGAGGAGGAATAATGAATGGTTAGTTATCGAAACGTTTGCTATTAATTATAAAGTCTTGAACAGATTTAAATATAACACTATTTTCGTGGGTACTAAAATTTGGGTCACCAAATAATAAAGTCTTGCAATTAAGATTGTGATATTTTGACAGGTGAGTATTACGAATTACATTATATAGTGGACAATAACATAAAAAAAATTCTGCATCTTCAATAAGATGTCCACAAGTACAAAATGGACTGTCACTTACGTGTCATGCAAATTTATGACCATTTAGATCGCTAGTTCCCAAGCGGAGTCGACTATGTAATATCTGTTGCCTTCTATCACCATCGTAAAAGTAGCACGGTACAATTGGGTCTGATTTATTTAATTCTGATTTAAATCTATTTAACGATGAAGAATTCCTAATATCGGACGTTATATTATTCCATAATTTAACTGCGGAAGGAAAAAAGGAATTCGCGAAAAGTTTAGTTCGACAAAAGTATGTAAGGAGGCGATCTACATTACGAGTGTAATATGGGTTTTTTGCAGAAATGGGGCGTGGTAATTGTAATGTCAAGAATGTGGGGAGCAAGTTATTAGAAAGTTTATACATCATACATAGTTTATGGCGACTTCTCCTTTCTGATATAGTTTCGCTATATAGTAACTCGTGAGATGTTCCCCGAACAGAACCACAAATTGTACGCAAAGCGTCCAAGTGTATATTTTCAAGATTGTATGCCTGTTGGAGACTACAATTATCCCAAAGAATATCGGCATAATCAAAAATGGGAAGAATAAATGATCTATAGATTTTTACTAATGATTTTCTAGATAATCTATATTTAAAGGATCGAAGACAATTTACCATTTTACTGGCCTTACTTATAATATTTTGTATATGGAAATCCCATTCCGCAGATTTCTGGAATGTAAGGCCCAAGTGTTTATGGACATCAACTTCTGATACTTGTACGTTGTCTAAAAATAACTTAGGATTGCTGGGGTTTTTTAATTTTTCGGCTAAACAACAAGGTTTCGGTTTTTTTGGGACTGAACTTAACAAGCCACCGTTTAGCCCACTTGTTAATATGCTCTAAGTCAGAGTTTAAAATATTACAACATAGTTCAGGATTTTCAACAGTAATAAATAATGAGGTATCATCAGCGAACAATCTAATATTTGAAGTAATCCCATTAACAATATCATTTATATATACCAAAAACAAAATAGGACCAAGAACAGAACCTTGCGGAACACCTGCGGAAATGGGTTTAGTATGAGAGAAATGGTTTTGTAGTACTACACATTGTCTTCGATCAGATAAATAGCTTTCAAACCATAATAAGAGTTTTCCCGAAATCCCAACAGTTTCTAATTTATAGATCAGACCCTTATGCCAAACTCGATCAAATGCTTTGCTTATATCGCAAAATACTGCTCTAACTTCTTTCCCTTCATCCATAGAATGACAAATAAAATGATAAAAATCAATTAGTTGGTTAACAGTTGAATCGCCAGGAATAAAGCCAGACTGGAATTTTGTTATGGTGTTATTTATTCTAAAGAAATTGAAAATGTGCTTAAAAATGCATTTTTCGAAAAGTTTGGAGAGATTACTTGTAAGTGAAATGGGTCTATAATTACTTGGTTCATGAATACTACCCTTTTTATGAATAGGATTTACGTTAGCAAGTTTCCAATCTGAGGGAAAAATGGAATGGTGTAATGATAGATTAAACAAGCGTGTTAGAGGGTATGAAAGTTCTTTAGCTAGTAACTTAAGTAATCTATTGCTAATAAAGTCGGGGCCGGATGATTTGGATGTATTAAGGGTGTTTAAGATATCTTCTACTTCGGATTGTACTAGCTCTATTTCTATAAGTGGATCAACTGTAAGGTCTACTGTCGGAAGCTCTCCTGTTGTAATTTCGTATAATTAAGTTAGTTACCGGTAGGTTTATTTAGGGTGGTGGTGATTTGGGTTCAGTGTTAACCGTCTTAGTATTAAGATGTTTAGAGTTAGACGTGTTCGTGTTCAAAATGTTTGTGTTACCAGTGTTAGTGTTAAGTATTAATATGTGTTAAAGTGTTAGCGTTAGACGTATTAGTGTTAGTGTTAGTATTAAAGGTTAAAAGTATTACTGTTAGCAGTGTTAAGAATATTATTATTAGCATAAAGTGTTAAGAAATGTTAGTATAAAGTTTAGGTTTGGTGTTAGTGTTAGTTTAGGTGTTCGTGTTAATGCTAAGTTTGTTTTAGTGTTAGTGTTAGTTTAGGTGTTAGTGTTAGTGTTAGTTTAGGTGTTAGTGTCAGTTTATGTGTTAGTGTCAGTGTTAGTGCAAGTTTAGTTTGGTGTTGGTGTTGGTGTTAATTTAGGTGTCAGTGCTAAGTTTGTTTTAGTGTTAGTGCTGGTGCTGGTGCTGGTGCTGGTGCTGGTGCTGGTGCTGGTGTTGGTGTTGGTGTTGGTGTTGGTGTTGGTGTTGGGTGTTGGGTGTAGTTTAGGTGCTAGTGTTTGTGTCAGTGCTAAGTTGGTTTAGTGCTAGTGCTAGTGTCAGTGTTAGTGTCAGTGCTAAGTTTGTTTTAGTGTTAGTGTTAGTGCTGGTGTTGGTGTTAGTGCTGGTGTTGGTGTTAGTGTTAGTGTTAGTTTAGGTGCTAGTGTTAGTGTAGTGTTAGTGCTAAGTTTGTTTTAGTGTTAGTGTTAAGTTGAGTTTAGTGTTAGTGTTAGTGTTTAAAATAAGAAATAAAACGTTCTCTATAAATTGTATATTAGTATATTAGTGTTAGTTTAGGTGTTAGTGTTAGTTTAGGTGTTAGTGTCAGTGTTAGTGTTAGTGCAAGTTTGGTTTAGTGTTAGTGTTAGTTTAGGTGCTAGTTTTAGTGTTAGTGCTAAGTTTGTTTTAGTGTTAGTGTTAGTGCAAGTTTGGTTTAGTGTTAGTGTTGGTGTTAGTGTTAGTTTAGGTGTTAGTGTTAGTGTTAAGTTTGTTTTAGTGTTAGTGTTAGTTTAGGTGTTAGTGTTAGTGTTAGTGTTTAAAATAAGAAATGAGACGTTCTCTATAAATTGTATATTAATAAAACAATATCAACTTTCACTTGGTATTAAAACTAAAAATCAAAGAATCTAATCATAAATTGTAAACAAATATATGTATAAATGAAATGTATAAATAAAAAGTAAACAATGACTTCCTGTTAAATATTGATATATACGGTCATATATACCCGATCGAACGTTGTTGGTGTGGGTGGGTTTTTTTGGTATTCTCAAGAAAATAAATGGCACAAGGTATTTCATTAAAAATATGTCATTTGAACAATTCCATTTAAAATAAAGTTATGAGGTATTTTTACCTTTGTAAAGTGAAAAACGTTTCCTAATTTTCTTCAAACAGACCTCACATTTCGAAGAGAAGTTTTTGACAGATTTTCCTTGTTCATATGTAATGAAGCGGCTGACTCAAAACAGAAAGTAACCAAAAGAAACATGGACAGGGTTAGTGAGTACAGTGTTCACCTTGTTAAACCTGTTCACAGCTGTGGAGTTAATTAAACCCCAAGCTGAAAACCAGTGCAGGGAAACCAATGACAAATACCACCTACACAACACAAATGTACAAACAGCCAGTATACGAATGAATGAATGAACATAACTTTATTTGCATTAAACCTAATGGCCCTTGAGCACATAATGTATACATATATACACAGATATAATGTTTGTATACAACTTTTATAACGTAAAATCGTATTGACACATAATTCGGTTACATTAGTGATATGGCGCGCTTGAGTATTAACATGATGTTTATAAAATAAATCATTGCAAAATTATAGGTACACATAAATAAAATTATAGGTACACATATATATATATATATATATATATATATATATAAACAAACTTTCTACTTATGCATTCACATTCACATGAATGAATGGTTTGTTTATGTTTAACGACACCACTATAGTACATTGATTTATTAATCATCGGTTATTGGATATCACACATTTGGTAATTTTGACGTCTAGTCTTAGAGAGGAAACCCACTACATGTTTCCATTAGTAGCAAGTGATCTTTTATATGCACCATCCCATATACAGGATAACAAATACCACGACCTTTGATATACCAGTCGTGGTGCACTCGATGGAGCGAGAAATAGCCGAATGGGCCCACCGACATGGATTGATCCCAGACCGATCGCGCATCAAGCGGGTGCACAGAAAGTCACACCTACTTAAAAACATCATAGTTATGTGCCTAAAAATATGGTAACATTTTACAGGCACGACGTAGCAGAGGAGCTGTATAATATGCACTCCCTCTGAATAATGACCAGCCTCGGTGGCGTCGTGGTTAGGTTATCGGTCTACAGGCTGGTAGGTACTGGGTTCGGATCCCAGTCGAGGCATGGGATTTTTAATCCAGATACCTACTCCAAACCCTTAGTGAGTGCTCCGCAAGGCTCAATGGGTAGGTGTAAACCACTTGCACCGACCAGTGATCCATAACTGGTTCAACAAAAGCCATGGTTTGTGCTATCCTGCCAGTGGGAAGCGTAAATAAAAGATCCCTTGCTGCCTGTCGTAAAAGAGTAGTCTATGTGGCGACAGCGGGTTTCCTCTTAAAAACAGTGTCAGAATGACCATATGTTTGACGTCCAATAGCCGATGATTAGATAAAAAATTCAATGTGCTCTAGTGGCGTCGTTAAATAAAACAAACTTTACTTTTCCCTCTGAATAATATACACTCCCCCAGTCTATATTACACGTAGGCTATAATAATGTTTTAATCACTCACATAATATTTTTTTTTTTTAGTGTTTTGTTATGTTTGTATGGCCAGTGCACTTTGTAAAAGTTGATATAAATCTCAGTGGCAAATGTAGATGGGTATGTGAATCAGGGGCGGACCCATGGAGGCCAAAATGTTCCTGGATCCGCCCTTGTAAATTTGCAGAATAAAAATAATAATTCATTATGTGTGGTGAACAGATGGATCCCAGAATCTCTTCACCCACCCCTTGCGTCGCTTACTTCTGATTAATATGACAGGAATTATGTGGAGATAACATTGCAAAGCTTGGTCTTAAACGGGTTCATATTTTAGAACCAAAACACATTACTTCAGACCCACCTTACCCCAGTTAAGTGCCACATTGTATGCCCATTATCATTCCTGCATTCTTTGTTAATATCAGCGATCCGATATTGACAACCATTGTTTGTTTCAAAACATTTATAACTTTTTAAGTAAAAGAAGTTGTAGACGATCTGAAATGCAAAGGAAGAAAAGCGAATTTTAGATGACCGTGCAAACGATTTTCTGTTCAAAATGGAAATTTATTATACTTAACAAAACATAATAATAATACTCAAATATTGGTAACTTAATTTTGGTGCATGTTAGTAACATATATGAATATCGGCGTATAAAACAATAATATACACATGCCATAGATCTATATCTATATGTAAGTAACGATACTAATCATGTATACAATTTACAGTACTATATTCGATAATTAAAACATCAGTGTGCTCTAGTGGTGTCGTTTTTTATCTTTAAATTGCACAAGCCTAGGAACTGTGAGTTGATGCTACACGATTCATTAAGTTCAGTGCGTGATAATAAATAGATAATTATTATACACATAACCTGGAATTCACATTAATTATTACAAATCTATTAATATTAAGTCTATACTCCAAGTTCATTATTATACATATAATCTACACTACCCATTCATTATTATACACATAATCTAAACCCCATATTCATTATTATACATGTAACCTACCCTCAACATCCATTATTATACATATAGCCTACACTACTCATTCATTGCTATACACATTATCTGCACTACCCATTCATTATTATACATACAATCTCCACTCTCCATTCATTATTATACATATAACCTCCACTCCCCATTCATTATTATACACATAACCTACACTACTCATTCATTGCTATACACATGATCTGCACTACGCATTCATTATTATACACATAACCTACACTACTCATTCATAGCTATACACATGATCTGCACTACCCATTCATTATTATAGTGCGCTCCATTGTTATAACATATTCTACACTCTACATTCATTAGAATGCATATATCCTACGTCTATTACTAGTATAGATATTAATACATGTAATATACACCCCACATTCATTATTTTACATATAATCTGCACTCCCCATTCATTATTATACACATATACTCATTCATTGCTATACACATCATCTGCACTACCCATTCATTATTATACACATAACCTAACATAATATATTTTTATTTATTTATTTTTTTTTTTTTTTTTGGTTCAAGGCCAAACTCTTTCCGCTTAATTCTGCTGGGGCTAACAATATAAAGTTAAATATTTAGATTAAATTTTCTTTATTTGGACCGCCCGTCGAAAATGTTTTGTAATATTAGGAATTAGTTGTCATATTCATAATTTTTAGACAAGCCTTCTGAATTAAGCCATTCCATTGTAGTATAAAGTCAAAATTGCCCCTATTAATTAAATACCTTCTGTCCGATGCTCAACCACTGGCCTTGTCAGAGACTGGACGTGGGATGGACGTTAATAAAGTAACAGTGCAGTAATGTATTCAGTATTTAAATATAGTTGTGGAGAGTGCATATTATATGTATAATAATACCTAGGGGAGTGCAAATAATTCAAGGGGAGTGCGTATTATACATATATTAATAACTGGGAGAGTGCAAATTATACGTATAATAACGACTGGGGAGTGCATTTTCTTGGGGAGTGCAAATTAAATGATACAACGGGCCTGTAACCTACTAGAGTAAATGCATGTTTCTGAAAGGGACCGAGGCACCCACACACATTTTTTACTCATCACGGCCTCTACTTAGTCCGAAACGGACGTAGAAAGTGTGTGTTTCTAAAGGAAAATATTCTGTGCGCCTTGCAGTAACGCAATTATTTTTTTATTTAGATCGATATTGTTATTGTAGAAGCCAAGCATCATGTCCAAGACTCGAACAGTGGCGTAACGTCATGTAATGGTTCACAGACATTGTCCACAGAAAAGATCTCATACAATTATGGGACAGGGTCTCCCACTTTACCGTCGTGGTCGTTTTCAACTTACAGTCACTAAAGCTTTTAATAAAAGACACCCGGACTCACACACACTCACAGGAATGCACACACGCAGAGAGAGAAAACCCCCACAAACAAAACCGAAATATCTTTCTTTTTGACCGTTGATGACGTTGTGTCACCGTGACGTCAACTGATTGTGGAATAGTCTAACCAGATACAATGTTGAGTAAAGTAGGTCACCATCATCCTAACAATATGCGTTGGCGTAAAAAGCCTGATAATCGTAGACTACAAGCATACAGAACTGTACTTAAGTAAGTTTAAAAATATTAATGATAGTGATACCCGTTTTCGGGTATGACCACTTTTCAAAACATTTAATTTTCTAAAATCTATACGATTACAGAGACACGATAAGATAATGATAATAATTACATATACAAATAATATTAATTCAATTTTCCTAATACATGTACTAATAATGGTTTTAAACATGACTACCTTCAGGGAGGTTCTCTACGTTTACTTACATGTTCATAAGTAGCCTAATTGGTAGATGCCACGCGAAAAGTGTAATGTAAATAGAGAATAAAGTTTGTTTTGTTTAACGACACCACTAGAGCACATTGATGTATTAATCATCTGTTATTGGACGCCTAACATTTTGAAACCCGCTACATTGTTTCCATCAGTTGCAAGGGATCGTTTATATGCACCATCCCACAGACAGGATAACACATACCACGGCCTTTGATATACAAGTCGTGGTGCACTGGCTGGGACGAGAAATAGCCCAGAGAATAGTAGATGAGCAGTCGTTAGATACCGTTTATCTTACAACGAGTTGTTTAAAAACGTATCCAACGAGTTGTTAGATAAATGGTATCTAACGGACACGAATGTAGTATTCTATTTCTTACATATCTTCAGAAAACAGTTTTAAAATAAACTGAAACGCCTTTTGCAATTAAAACCTACGAACGGTCCTTGCGCTTATAGTTAACTTGTGCGTCACAGACAAGTCAATTTCAGGTTAACTTATACGTCACAGACTGATCCATTCGACCAAGGTTGTTTTTTTCTTCATTGGATGGTATGACATTAATGATCTGGTCATCACCAGAAAGTCGTATTTCTTTAAAATGTTATCGCACGTATGTATTGTAAAAAAACAAAACGAATGATGTTCTCACCAACGGGTGTGTAAGACACATTAGTAACGGAAAAGCAATACAATAACTATTATTTACTTGATTCATTAGTCCTGTGATGTTCTAACACACCATCAAATTAATGTGTTATTAAAAACAGATAGCCATGTCCTCCGACTTATTACTTGTTCAGTAATTCTGCACATTTGTATTTGGTTTTAGACAAAAACGTACTTTTTTCACCAATGAAAAAAGAAATGACGTAATTTTATACTCGAAATGTTCATTTTGGACATAGTTCTGTTAATGGATCAGAAAGTGTCATTTCACTTTTGTTAATAAAATTTAATGTTCTGTCATCGATTTACACATACTCGCAAGCTTTAGAAGAAAAACGTGAAATGTATGCATATTGATATACAATGAGGAGAGGGAGTAAATTAATGTTTTATAAACCGGGGGAAAACCATTACAAAAGCAAAATCAACATTTTGTTAAAAGGAAACTCGTTTTGAAAATTTTTAACACTAATTTAAAAATAATTTTACGTGCAATTTGTAAAAATATTGGTCAAAATATAAATAAAACAGTAATGAATACATGTACTTATCTATTGTGAAGAATTTTGTCTGCTCCACATTAAAATTATATTGTTTTTTATTTTATTTTTTATATTGTACATACATACAAAATAGACCTGGCTTGGTGCTAGACTCGAGACTCTATTAGAGTTTGAGGAACTAATGCCATGACAACGCCCATACACATTGTATGAGTGTGACGTCATTAGAGATTGAATCTGGACTCTAAATGTTTTTTCTTACACACCCGTTGGTGTGAACATCATTCGTTACGTTTAATAACACATATTTGTTTACACGTGTACGTGTGTTAACAATTTCAAGACATACGACTGGCTGCTCCTAGGTGATGACCAAGTCACCAGTGCCATACAATGAAAAAACAGCACGATCGAAATCGATTATACTGTGACGTAGAGTTAAACTGACAATCCTTTGTGTGTAACGCGTAAGTGCAAGGGCTGTAATTAACCTTTAGCCGAAAAATATGTTAAAATTTGCTTTAAACCTGATTTCGCTCGTTAGATACCTTTTAAAACAACTCGTTATAAGATAAATGGTATCTAACGGTCACTCATTTATTATTCTCTATATAAGCACGGGCCCTGATGCTTTAACACTTTTAGTGTAGACTGGAGACTCTAACAGAGTCTGAGACACTAATGTCATAACAACGTCATACAAATTGTATATGTGTGACATTTAGAAATTGTGTCTGGATTCTAAACGTTTTATAAGCACGGGCCCTGATCTTAAGTAGAAGAGATTTAGTAAGATAAAAGAAATTAAGAACATCCTTCTATTTAGAAAACAAAATAATGATAAACAAATAAAATTTCCTTTAATATGAATAACATGAATGAACAAAACCTCTAAAGCAATGTTATTTTAGTTTCAGCCCACTTGAAGGAACAGCTCGTTTTCCCAAATTGGAAGATTGTTCCCACTTCCATTATGGCTTGGTTTCATTCAGAGAACTTAAGGTATTTGTATGAAATCAGGGTTTTTGCCAGAGGGTACAAAGGGTAACATCGTGTGCCCTAAAATCTTGGAAATTAATGGATACATTTTTATAATTTTTAGAAAGATTATAGTAGAAAACCCGCTGTTTAAAACATTATGTTAAAGTACATAAAACGCAGTTCATTTTCAAGATTTATAACCCATAACCACGTAGTAAGGGTGCTTACGATCTGTTTTCTTTTTAGTACCTACCTTCAAATTATTTTCTTGCAGATAGTCTGGGAATCAAATTTCTTTTATTGCTATATTGTTGGTACATTAATGGAATATTGTTTGCCTAATTTAATTCTTTATTTTTAATACATGATATGTGTTTTGTTTTTGTAAAGTTGAAACTCTGTGAAAATGACCCCAATAGATGTCAGCACAGTTATCATGAAACAAAAGAACAGACCTACCTGGTTGAAGTATTATCAGCGAAAAAACAATGGACAGTTTGCCGAACCTACAGTGACTTTTGTATGCTTGACAGACAACTTCATGAGTGCGTTTATAACCGAAGGTTTAGTGACTTGCCAGAACTTTTGCCAGAAGAACAAAACAAAAAATCTAAGCAGGTGAGGTAAAATGAAATGCAAATAATATTGTTATCTCAATAAGGAATTCCTGATTGGTTGTAACTCAGTAGACCATTTCATTTTAGCAGGAATTATTAACACGTCATTATTGAATGTACGGTATTGTGGGATGATTTACCCAAAGACAAAACCGTAATACGTGAGTTAGTGTGTATGATTGCTTATTCTTTAGGGACTACAGTGTTGATGATCTTTATATTCCTACAGGGTTTATTTAATTTTGGAGACATGAGATGGATGCTAAGTAGTGTTGGATTTTACTGGTCTAGAATAATGTGTACACAATGTTGGTAAATATAAATTTGAGAATGTAACTTTTAATTAAATTATTTACTTTTAAACCTTTAAATGTTTTATATAAATACTAATGTTTTTGTTCGTTTAAATTGTATTAGGCCTAAAACAAATAAAAACATATTGTTTCAGGGAATGTACCCAACATGTTCTAAGATAGGGTACATGAAGGTGGGCTCTTTACACACCCATCTTTGAAATGTATTATGATATGGTACTGTCTATCCGTCTGTCCATAAACATTTCCTTTCTGGGGCATATCTTTCTCATCACTTATATAGGATCATCGAACCTTGTATGCAAATACATCTTGGGATGGCGGTGTGTTGAACACCATAACTAGGTCACTGTGACTTACTTTCACTCATCCCTTAAAGGACGTTATCAGAAAGCATATTGTGCATTTTGAGCGACATTTGCTTCCCATTTCCTGTCAATTTCGAGCCTTGATTTCGACACTGCATTAGTTTGTGTTGTATTAGCATATAGGCTATCTAGACGTTGTCATACACATTTACAATATTAATACATACACTTGAATATCATTTCAGGAATTGGTGGAATTACTGAGTCAGTACCTCAAGCGGTTTTCAGGGCTTGCCACCTGTTTAATAAACTGTGGTTTAGTTCTTAAATGGCTGGAGGTAAGTGTACAATTTACTAAAGTTAATACATTTCAGCTCTTTTTTTTTCTCTCTTTTTTTTACTGCATTTGTTAATATTTGACATTCACCAAGCAGCCAGGGGCAGGATGTGGTTCAGAAACAGTGGGTCGTACGATCGATCATCCTTAGTGGATTGGTTTATCAAAGGCTGTGGTGTGTACTGTAGACAATCCCTTGCTGTTTTATAGACAGGAGTATCCTATTTGGTGGCAGCAGGTTTTCTCTTTTTCAGATGTGAAAATAATCATATATTAAATAGCCGTAGTTTAAACTTTTCTAAGATGTCGTTAAACATCCCCCCTTTCAAGTCACTAAGCAACCATGATGTATAAATGTGACAGTATTTTGTTCAAGTCACTCAGCAGCCATGATATATGAATGTGACAGTATTTTGTTCAAGTCACTCAGCAGCCATGATATATGAATGTGACAGTATTTTGTTCAAGTCACTCAGCAGCCATGATATATGAATGTGACAGTATTTTAAGTTTGGAAATATCTGTTCGAGTAGTGACCGTTTCAACTAGGATTCACATTTAAAAGGGTAGTCATATCTGGTCATCTTAGCTTAGTGACAGCCTCTTTATTTCACATGTATTGTATTGTTTACAGATTGATAACCTTGGCAACCGGCTGGTAACAATGGACAACGGTGGCATCAACACTCCAGCTGTTGCTGTTGCCCATGCGATCAAACGTTATAATGCTCAAGCTGTAGATGAGATATCACTTGAGGTTTGTAAATAACAAAGAGGATTAATTGCCAACATCACGGCAGGGGGAAAATTAAGTGGTATTGTTACATGGATGATATTCATTTAAAAACAAATCTTACGGTATATTGTTTAATAGGCATTAAAGACCATTTTATTATGCTTTGTCTAGTGCATCACACCTTCCACAATTATTATATTATTTTAATATTTTTTCTTTGCATGATCTCTGCTTTGAGCAACTGCACATCTACACTATGAAAACATGCATCAGTGGTTAAACAGTTTGTGTTGATGTCAGTTTTAAAACTATCGTTTAACAGTGGTAACTTTATACATACTGCCTGGTCTTACCGTGAACAGTGGTCACTTTATACATACTGCCTGGTCATACCTTGAACAGTGGTAACTTTATACATACTGCCTGGTCTTACCTTGAACAGTGGTCACTTTATACATACTGCCTGGTCATACCTTGAACAGTGGTAACTTTATACATACTGCCTGGTCTTACCGTGAACAGTGGTCACTTTATACATACTGCCTGGTCATACCTTGAACAGTGGTAACTTTATACATACTGCCTGGTCTTACCTTGAACAGTGGTAACTTTATACATACTGCCTGGTCATACCTTGAACAGTGGTAACTTTATATATACTGCCTGGTCATACCTTGAACAGTGGTAACTTTATACATACTGCCTGGTCATACCTTGAACTGTGGTAACTTTATAGATACTGCCTGGTCTTACCTTGAACAGTGGTAACTTTATACATACTGCCTGGTCTTACCGTGAACAGTGGTAACTTTATACATACTGCCTGGTTGTAATTTTAACAGTGGTAACTTTATACATACTGCCTGGTCGTACCTTGAACAGTGGTAACTTTATACATACTGCCTGGTCTTACCTTGAACAGTGGTAACTTTATACATACTGCCTGGTCTTACCTTGACCAGTGGTCACTTTATACATACTGCCTGGTCTTACCGTGAACAGTGGTAACTTTATACATACTGCCTGGTTGTAATTTTAACAGTGGTCACTTTATACATACTGCCTGGTCTTACCGTGAACAGTGGTAACTTTATACATACTGCCTGGTTGTAATTTTAACAGTGGTAACTTTATACATATTGCCTGGTCATACCTTGAACAGTGGTAACTTTATACATACTGCCTGGTCATACCGTATAACTTTATTAGAGATATGTTTGCATGGTTTCAGATATTCAAATTTTACTCAAATGTTATTTCATTAATTGCAGAATTATGTATGGTTTTTATGTGACACTGATAGTATTTTGACTGTAAGGTGTTTATGTAATACTTATAGTATTTTGACAATATGATGTTTTCATTAGGTTGGAGATATTGTATCGGTGATAGACAAGTTTACCCCCGATGTCTCATCGTGGTGGCGAGGAAAGAAATACTTTGAGGTAATTAATATACTCTTCAAAATAAGTATTCATTTCAAATAGGAATAATTATTGAATGAAACAAGATTTTTAAGAAATCAAAATAACTGCACAGTGTATGGTAATCTTCCTACTCGGGGCAACTGAAAAACGAAGATCTTGCCAAGATCGAAAAGCATTTGGTAGGATGATGCATATGCAAAGGGTATTCATCCCAGTAAAACACTTGGTTTGTGCGTATGTTGTGTGAACACTGTGAAATAACCTTTCTTGTTTGTGACTGGAAGACAAAACCACAAACTGTTTGTCACACCATTGGCATATATAGTCAATTTGCAACAATGTGACGTCTTCAAAGTTATGAATGTTTCAGGGCGGTGGGCATGCTGCAAATTGGCACAAGTCAATAAAATGTGGTCCATATATATATATATATATATATATATATATATATATATATATATATATATACATGTATATGCTTTACAAGGACATAAATTTGATGATACAAGGTCAGTCAGCCAATCATTTTGCAAATCGCCTCTGTGTTACAGCTGGTCAGATTATTGGGAAGCAATTGCATCGAGGTCATCTTCATGCACGTAGACCCTACGTCAAGCCATCTTTGACTGCAAGACACACTGCCAAAAACCAATGATGTTCATGTCATAGACATTGGGCTATCAAGCGTTGGGCTAGGGTAATGTTTTCCCACGACTCCCGATACATGTGGGACTTCCATGATAGACGTGACCGTGCTTGCAGA
Source organism: Gigantopelta aegis (assembly GCF_016097555.1). Taxonomy (NCBI): domain Eukaryota; kingdom Metazoa; phylum Mollusca; class Gastropoda; order Neomphalida; family Peltospiridae; genus Gigantopelta; species Gigantopelta aegis. The sequence goes on from NC_054706.1 coordinate 43,147,109, forward strand.
TTTGCCGATGAACATTAATACAAAATCTAGGCTATAGATTTTCGACATTATCTCAGTATTATGTTATCGTATGAATGAATGTGCGATCATGCTGTATTCAATTCAATGTATTGCATATTACCAAACAAACTGGTGTCGGCAAACAAATAAAAGCAAAGAAACAACAACAATTAATAATAACAATATGTACAGGCCAAGTGTAAGTCTGACGTTGGTTTTGGCTTCATTTCCATTTCCAATGCAAGATCCCTTGCTACTCATGGAAAAAAATGTAGCGGGTTTCCTCTCTAAAACTGTCAAAATTATGTTTTTCATCCAATAACCGATGATTCATAAATCAATGTACTCTAGTAATGTCGCTAAACACAAACAAACTTTCACGGTCAGTGTGCATACCATAACAAATTTATTCTGCTACTTGAGACGGGCACGCGTCGGTATGTCTTTTGCAGTTCACCTGGTTTCATAAACACTCGGAGAGGCGTAATAAAATGTCTTTGTATGAGGGCCGATGAAGAGGTCTGATAAAGTACTCCTCTATTATAAAGCGAATGAATGAATGGCTGAATGACGACAACAAAGAAAACGTCGACAATGTGCTAAAGAAATACAAATGAATGAAAATCATCACACACGCATTTTGTCTGGCGACATGAAAGCCTCACTTTAGACCAAACAGTCAGCAAACAGCTACAGTCCTTCCCCACGAGACATATTTTAACGGCTATTATTTTGGGTGTCTAGAATAAAACACTGTGAAAAAACATTCACGTGTATGTCCACTGTGAATATAAAAAACAACACAATAGACGTTATACAATGAAGCCAAAACCAACGTCAGACTTACACTTGGCCTATACATATTGTTATTATTAATTGTTGTTGTTTCTTTGCTTTTATTTGTTTGCCGACACCAGGTTGTTTGGTAATATGCAATACATTGAATTGAATACACCATGATCGCACACCTGCACCCAGACCATTGTTTCCTATACAAAGGCCATTGTTTTCCTACCCAGGTCAGACACCTGCACCTCCCTATACAAAGGCCATTGTTTCCTACACAAAAGCCATTGTGTCATTGTTTCCTATACAAAGGCCACTGTGCCATTGTCTCCTACACAAAGGCCATTGTTTCCTACCAAGGTCAGACACCTGCACCCCCTATAGAAAGGCCATTGTTTCCTACACAAAGGCCATTGTCTCCTACCAAGGTCACGTGTTCACGGGAAAGTAGGTCATGGCCCCAGACAGGCCCTAATACTACTGTTATGAAGTCACTACGACACGTCATAGTCTACAATAGTTATACGATATCATAGTGCTATGATAGCTTTTGAAATATGCACCCAGGACAATATTGCATCCTCATTGCTGTTCAGAAAATGGGGGGTGGGGGGGGGGGGGGAAGGAGGCAACATCAGATGAATTTCTTGATTTTATTATTTTCTAGGTTGGTTTCTTTCCAAGTGAATGTGTAGAAATAATGGAAGACACGATTCCTCCTTTTGTTATATCAAGAGTACTGAAACCATCCATTGTAAGAGAAACATGTGAGTCGTCGTTTTGTTTCATAGTGAAGACTTGTTTTAGTCATTTAATTCATTCTGCTGACTCTGTAAAGTACATGTTAAAATAAAAATAAATACTGCTTAAAGTTAAAGTATACAACTGTGTAAATTGGTATCCTGAATTTTCCTCTTTTAAACTCTACAATTTTATTATTATTATTACTAGGAGCTTTAGTTTGTTTTATGTTATTTAAAACATATTATGATTTAAAACTTAAAACAAAGTATTTTGTTTAAATACAGGTAATTTAATATTTGTTTCACCCTAACCTGTTACTATCACTATTGCTTTTTAGGAAAATAGTGTATTATATTGCAAGGAAGATTTTGTTCAGTATTATGTCACCATTTGCTGTACATGTTAGAGATCGCTACACAATTATATTCTACATTTTAAAAATTAAACATTCCCTGTGGAGGTAGTGTTATATTTATTGTAGTGGTATGTGGTAAGACATAACTGTTACATATTATTTCATTTGTATAAAAATAATTGCTTATTCTCCTTTAACTTATAAAATGTGTTTTTAACGTATTCAAAACTTTAAGTGTAAATCTTATTCTTGCAGCTCTTCGTAAGCGTGGATTGCTGAGAATATTATTCAGGACATTTAGGTCCAATAATAAAGTATTTGGAAGTGACCTAACAGAGTATCTGCTGAAATCAGAGTGTGATGGTAGGATACAATGATTAAGATATTGTGGTTCCAAAAGAAAGCCATTTTTGCACAACAATGAAAAAAACTTAAATTGCAAAGTATTTAGTAATATTATAAAACATTTTGTCAGAATTTACAGAAATTATTTGCAAAGTTTGAGATAATTAAACCAATAATCTGGTAACAACAGTACCATCAACAAAAGAATATGTAATAAGATAGAACAAACTATTTTCATATTTCCCAGGAAATAATATATTTTTTATTTATAAATGTGCGGTGAAAAATAAAAGTATTTTGTCTTAATTATCTCTACTTCATTTAAAAATTCTTCTAAATAGCAAGATTCTGATACTATAATATTATACGACCTATTGCTGTTAAGTTAACTTTTTAATACCGTTTAGTGCCACCAGTGGTGGAGAAGTGTACAGAATTGATTGAACAATGCGGTATTGTCGACAGTATTTACCGCAAAGCAGGAGGAAAATCACATCTCAAGAAACTCAGGTTAGTTTAGTTTAAATTCTCATCAGTAAATGTAATGTATGTGCTTTGATAAATGAAATTTGTGTACCTGTTTTAATAGAATGCGATTTTAACTAGTTATAGATTTATTGATATGATTATAATGTATTTCATCCTAACATAACAATTTGTTGTGATAAAAATCTCATTTCCTAGATCATTGGCAAATAGTAGTGCTATATCTTATTTAGACACTGAAATATTTGTTTGTTCACTTATTATTAAAATGATTGAAAAAAAAAGTTTATTGATTTTATTATCCCTGACAACACAATTTGTAGGGAATATTAAAATGGGCATAATTCAAAACCACTTTTGGAAATTAGCATTTTTTTTTTATTCTATACAGAAACTGATAATTTATTTTTAATTCTGAGGGAAGAAATAATATGTTATTTATACATGCAGTATAGGTGTTGATAGTAAGTAGCATTACAGTACATTTTAATGTCCTTTTCGTCTGCTCAAAGAAAGGAATAACTATGGTATCTAGGTACTATTAGTATAGAAACAAAGGTCATTTAAATATATCAAATAACAAATTACTTTTGTTTAAAATCATTATCTCAGTGCTGAGGGACCAACACAAACAGCTGGAGATAATTGTGAGTTGAGATACTCACAGCAGAGTTTGGCGACAATTATGCCATTCATCGTACCATTAATTTCTCAACCTTGAAATATCTTGGGTTAACAAGATTATAACAGAGGATGAGACGTTTGACCAGTCGTTTTGAGAGAGTGACAAATTGATGAACTTGCAATACAAATTTAATAGATTTTATCTGAAACTTCCTGTCACTGCTCGCCTAGCCCCACTTTAGGAGAGTGATGTTTAGATCGCCTTGATTATGCTCATGGGGAACACTGTGACTGTATTGACCAACTGGAACAGAGAGGGTCAGTCCTCTGGATATGTATATAAAAGTAAAATACTTTGTCCAGTAATGGAACAGAAAACATATATTGTAATTTTGACAACAAATAGGTATTCTCTGCATATGTAAACGATGTATTTTTACCTTAGACAAGCTTAAAATATAACAAATTCAACTTACTCAGAGAGGCAATTAGAATGCATTCTTAATTAACTGAAGCTTCTGTCTAAATGTACAGTATTTTTACTCACATATAAGGCATGAGTTCAACAAGGGTCATGATCCTGATCTGGTGGCTGAATCGAGGAGCAGGATTCATACTATCAGCTCCCTACTGAAGCTGTATTTCCTCGAACTGCCGAATCCACTTCTCACACACCAGCTGTATGACAAGTTTATTGTAAGTGTGCACATTTGTATTACGCAGCAGTGGCGGAGATACCCATGTCATAATTTCTGTCCCCCACAATGTGAGATGTCTTTTGAGAGGTCATGACCTCTGATCAGCTGATCGACTGTTCCGCACTTTATGATTCCGCATAGATTATCATTCTAAATGTGTTCACGTTTTTTTCAATTCATATTTTTATAATCAGAAAAATACTTACTGTCAATTCTTACAGGTAAAGTTAGAAGCGTAATTTAACAATATATATATATACTTTTGTCTAGCTTTGAATTTGTTTATGGTATTGCTTGTGGAAACCTCAATGAGAGATATGTGGCATAGGAAATCGAAATGTTTATTAAATTGACAACTAGCTAAATCAGGTGGCCAACACATGACGTCATTATGTCTTGTTTATTCATTGTCGTGAAGTGTAATAAATAAAATACTATACTCATTCCCAAAAGAGACTGTTTATATATTACAATTCGTGTGTTTTCAAGTATACAAATGCACACACTTGCTTTTACTCGTGATGTACGATTGAAAACACAATCGTTGCTATATAAGCAGTCTCTGATGGGAATTTGTTTCGTATTCTCTGTTTTTAACCAGTTCAGATCTCTCACTTTTAGATGTGCTGTTTTTAATCATTTGTTGTACATTCTTTAAATTCACAGAAAATGGGGTAAAACTAGTGTTTGATTATTTATTTTAACCTTAATTAAACTGAAGATTAATGTACACTTCCAGAAACGTTGTTCTGTTACACTTGATCATAGTTTTCTGGGATTCCAATGAACTGCTTCACACAAAAATACATATACATTGTAAACATGAAATGTGTATATGTTAAAATTTCAGATTTGTATAGAAATTCTAATTAAACCAATATGTTTTGGTCATATACGGCGTGTCTAAAAATGTTAGCACATGAATAAATATTTTTAACAGGATGCCATCAGTGACCAAAGATACAAATTAACGAAGTTACGTAATGTTCTACAACAGCTTCCATTGCAACACTTCAGGTAAGATTATTATTATTATTATGTAATTTTCTATTTTATTTATTATTAAAAAATATATATTTGGCTAAAGGCAGGATCTATCGCTTTTAATAAAAAGACCCATTGATGTTGTTCCCAATCCAACTAATGATCCACAGGATACAATCCATAGGTAGTGAGATGCATGTAAAGGCATTAATCGCAAATTTGCTATCCTAATCACAGAAAAGGTTTTTTTCTCACTTTTGTGCTTAAACATAACATTTGTAACTTAAAATATGTTGTTAAGATTGGCCTAACATTTAAGTGATATTTTTCATGAAGCTTGCATTATGGAATGGAGACTCTAAAAGGTAATTAAATCTTTATTGGTGGAAAGTGTATATGTACATTGTACAACTTTGTTATTGTTTTGATATATATACTTAGCCAAAAACGTTTAGCAATTTTGTAAATGTGCTTAAATAAAAGAAAATTCGTGACTTACAAAATGAAATCAGTCACTGAATTTAATTGAGGCATCATTTGTCCGTATAAGTAACAGAAGATTTTCAATACAAAATGAAATGTGTGACTGTCACGCCGTTAAATGGTGCTTAGGGTCCATACTGAAAATATGAAAAATACCACTAACGTGTCTGAGCACATAGGGCATTGACAGTTAGTTGTACAACGTCGCCTCATGAACTGAACGTGGTCGACGTGGTGATTGTAGCATCATAACATCGGACAAAACAACCTCATTTTGATCATTCATGGGAATCTGAATGCTCAGCATTACAGTGAGGAAATCATCACACCAGTTGTCATTCCCTTCATGCAGCAGCATCCAGGCATTTTGTTTCAACAGGGCAATGCACGCCAGCATTCACCCTTGACAGGAACAATATCCAGGCACTAAACTGGCTTGTATGGTCACCAGACTTGTTCCCTATTGTGCAGGTATGGGATTTGTTGGGTCTTAGGGTGCAAGAGAACCACGCGCATATTCACAACGTCCACAACGTTAAACATGCTTTAACTCGTGAATGAATCTATCACTATTCCAGAGATCCACCGTCTCATCAGAAGCACGAGCCAAAGTTGTACCGCTGTCAACATGCAATACCCAAAGTGTTCAGCCAGGTTACTGACAATTTTCAGATCTTTGTGCATGGACCCCCAAGCACCATTTAACAGCGTGACAGTCACACATTTCATTTTGTATTGAAAATCTTCTGTTACTTATACTGACAAATGATGCCTCAATTAAATCCAATGTCTTTTATTTTCTAAGTCACAAGTTTTCTTTTATTTAAGCACATTTGGCAAATTGCTAAACGTTTTTGGCTAAGTATATATATATCTTACTGGAGTTGAAATAATATATAGATGTTCAAGTGGCAACTGGCCTGCAGGATGAGTCAATTTAGGGGCCTACAGCCAAGGTAAATGATCTTACGGACATTACTGGGCCATCTTCAACGTATTTTGTTATTATTATTTGTGTATACTATAATGATTAAAATACTTATTTTGTCTACTATTTTCATTATATATATATATATATATATATTGTATTTAGTATAGTAGTTTTGTTTCAGAACTGCTGAATACTTAATGAGGCATCTGGCTTATGTAATAGAACGTGACAGGCATACTAACGTGAAGTTGAAAACCATGGCTTTCCTTTGGGCCCCAATTCTTCTTAGGTAAACCTATTGGAATGTATATTAAAATACAAACATTTTTTTTTTTTTTTGTATAATGCAACCCTTGCAATTACGAAAATGTCTACAGCTAAAACATATGCCGAGGAAATTATATATATATATATATATATATATATATATATATACATGTATGTATATAGTCCACAGCAAAAATAGTGTCACAGAGAATTAAACATTCCACATCATTCTTCATGGCATTGTCAACTGTTGTGGGCAATTGCAGTAGTTGATATTGGGAAATCAGTGAAATGACATAGCATTGATATTTAATATGAATGTTGATATAAATTGTTAAGTGGTAAAGTACTTGCCTGATGCGTGGTCGATTTAAGATCGATCACCGTCGATTGGCCCATTGTCCTATTTCTTATTTCAGCCAGTGCCCCACGACTGGTATATCAAAGGCCGTAGTATGTGCTATCCTGTCTGTGGGATGGTGCATATAAAAAAGTCCCTTGCTACTAATGGAAAAAAATGTAGCGGGTTAACCTCTCTAAGACTATATAATGTCAAAATTCCCAAATGTTTGACATCAAATAGCCAATGATTAATAAATCAATGTGCTCTTTCCTTTCTTTGGTATTGCATCAATCACAAAATGAAATCTGGTATTCCAAACCCAATTTGAATTATTTCTATATGCTTGTTCCATGGATGGAATCTGTAGTGGTAGTCCTGTTCAGGTAATTGTTGCAAATGTTGTCCACCACAGCGGTTGTTAACAACTGTTTTGAGAGTTTTGGTGGACACAACCCCAGCATAACACTACCAACACATCAATAGACATGGGACCTTAAATATAACCTAGAGGTAATTTCAGGGCTACCACTAGTTTGGTCATATAAAGTTTTTAGTTAACTAACATAAATTACAATAACAGCATCTGAAATGTGGTCATTTTGGAAAATATGACCTTAAAAATGCATTCAAATTACGCACCTTTTGCCCTTAATCCTAAATGACATTCCAAATTCCATAGCACCAAACCGCCTGTTACCGACATCAATCGGGTTGCTAGTGCAGGCGGTCCCCTCGACTTCCCTCCCCAACCCTTTCTTGTCCTGAACGGAGGAGCCGACCGAATCCAGCACCTGTGCCTATGACAGGCGTGTGCTAAAACAGCTTGCTCTGAATGTGCATGTTAAACCCTATGACTTGACTTATAATAGGAGTAGCCAATGTGGTGGCTGCGGGTTTTCTTTCTTTTCTAATGTCGAAATAACCATATGTTAAAAACCAAATAGCCAGAGCTTAAAATGTCCTTCCCTTTTCTCTGTGGGATGGGATCTAGCTCAATCAATAACGCGTTCACCTGACGTGCACAGGTTTTAAGGATCAAATTCCTTCGGTGGACATATATTCTCAGATTTTTCTTTATTTTTTATTAATTTTTTTTACTATCACAACCAATGCACCATTACTGGTATGTCAGAATCCATGGTATGTATTGTCCTGTCTGGAAAAGATCCCCTGCTTCTTGGGGAAAATGTAGCAGGTTTCTTCTGACTTTGTGTCACAGACCAAAACTAATGTTTAGCATCCAATGATTAACAAATCAATGTGCTTTAGTGGTATAGGTAAACAAAACAGATTTTTCTCTGGACTAGATTCCTAACCAGCAACTGATTAACATATTCATTTCTTCTTTAGAGTTTAGATTAATCATCGGCCATTGGATGTCAAACATTTAGTAATGCTGACACATAGTCGTTAGAGGCAATTCGCTACATTTATCCTAATGCAGCAAGGGATCTTTTATATGCATATATGCACATACCACAGCCTTTGACCAGTTGTGGAGACTAAAAACTGTATAAGCACCAAGTCTGGTCCGTTGATGTTTTCCTTTCCTCTAGACCATGTCTCAAAATTACCTATTCTAGATTCCTAACCAGCAACTAAGTAACCTATTCATTTACTCCTAAATGTATGTGTTGTTGCTAATGTAATGGCTGTATTAATGTCAACAGATTCGTAAGTGTTTTTTTCTTTCCTCTAGACCACGTCATGATTACCCATTCTAGAGTTCTAACCATCAACTGATTAACCTATTCATTTTCTCCTATTTGTTGTTGTTGATATTAATACGGTCCATGGATCTTTTTCCTTTCCTCTAGACAATGTGTCGTAATTACCCTTTCTATATTGCTAACCATCAACTGATTAACCCATTCATTTTCTCCTATATGTATGTATGTATGTATGTATGTATGTGTTGTCAACAAAACAGCTGTGTTAATATCAACAGGTCTGCTGACATGGATCTGGATGTGGTAGCCAGTGCTAAGCAGAGTGTTGTTATTGAGTGTCTCATCTGCTACAGCAGTCTTATCTTCAATGAGAAAGTTGCGCTGTATTCCGTGTCCGACTTTCACAGTGGGTATTGTGTGTGACGATAAATTGTCTTCGTAATTCATAACATAAACATGGGAGAAATCAGAAGCTAAAATGTTGATCAATCCAACAGCATATTTTACATTTTTTGCAGCCTTGCAAAATATATAAATTGTGATGTATAATAAAGAATATGCCAATTCGGCAATTAACATAACATGCAAAGAATTTTTAGCTAATGCCCCAGAGAGTAAACTGCATGAATATGTATAAGAAAATCCAATGTTTTGGTGTTCGTATTTTTTTTTTTTTACATCTAGTGCTTTTGAGAAACCTGTATGCATCTGCATCTGCAGGAATTTTAGCAGGGTGTTTATAGGTTCATCATCCCCTGAAAAATATATCCGACACCCAAAACTCTCCCCATGCACTTGCATCTGTACATTCAGCATTGTGTTCACACAGCAGCAATGCATCTTTCACCTCATGCCAATTTTTAACCAAGAAATATACAAATATCACGATGATGACAATTTGTCTCATCCAAAAATTCTAAAATTAATAACCAAACACAATGTAATCTTTTCCTTTTCATTTAAATACCCTTAAAAATACTTACAACAAATTAATCTTTATTTGAGCTGTGATCATCTTGCTGAATTTCAATTTATTAACGTAGCATTCTCATGACCGGTTACTTTTAATGACATGTGCCTGTGGCATGATCGAGTATCAATGTTTTAGCACCAAAAGAATAAAAATAAATACAGTTCTTACTTTTAATTTTGATGAAATGTGTTTGATAGTTTGGAAATTACTTAACATTCTGAACCAATTCAAAATTTAGTAATTTATTACCTATCTCCAATCTACATTTTGTACCAATTTTTAAAGAGGAAATAGTCTTTAAAAATTGATACTAGTGTGTATGTTGCAAAAGATGCAATCTATTTAGTGCCAATTACTTTTTGTTTTTCTATTTAAATCAAGTCCTCACATTTTAAAATCCTAAACACCACTGGTGCGTTTTAACGAGATTCTTATTAAGAGAAATTTATTTTTGTTTAATCATCGATTGGAAATACATCTATAATATTGATCTTTTTAGCATATTGTGGGAACGTAATAGTTCTGAAAGACTTATCTACTGTCATTTAACAATAATATATTAAAACTCGAATAAAATGCATTTATTTTCCATTATGTTATACTTTTTATTTAAGCATGTAAAGCAAAACCTGACATGAAGTTGTTAAATATGTCAAAGTTGGAACCTGTGATGACCTTAGAACAGGCGAGACAGAAGAATGAGATTATCAATATCACACCAGTACGCGATCCAACTCAGGTGTATATCAATGTACCACTCTATCCCAAAAGTACTCTATTTTTATAAATGCTGTATAAAATATTAATGTGTGTGTGTGTGTGTGTGTGAGTTAGAAGCATGACCCCAAATCCCCTACAGATCTCACTCCTATTGAGTTAATTTGCTTTCAAGAAATCAAATTGCCCTTTTTAGAACTATGTGACCCTCCTTTACACAATCCTGGATTTTGCCCCCGACAGTCACAGATCTACAATATTCTAATAGGGAGATCCCGCAATCATGTCATGACTTTTATCTTTTGAAGATGAAAAGGAAGAAAAGAATACCTCAAAAACCCATCTGTGGAAAACAATCATTGTTAAGTTTAGTTTCACTTCAGACTACGTTCTGATGCAGCCAATAAAGCAATAATCTATTACTATCTATAAATTTTCCATTTGTAGTTTTAAAGGAAGGGACAATTAAGGCATTTGGCCTGGTATGCATATTCAACGATATATAATGCACATTATTGCTTAATATCAACAAGTATAATCGTATAGTTAATTAATAAAACGGTTAAATGTGATGGCTATTATATATAACGGGCGCAGCCATTTTGTACCATCTCATTCAGTACTTAACGACAAAGGAAACAAAGAAGTTCCCTAAGAAAGAAAGGTCCATTTCAGATCATGCTTTTATACAGCGAAACCCCTTAAAACTGGACTCTCGGTAAACCAGAATTACATGAACACCCGTCTACATTACCTGAAAACCTGTCTAAATTGGATAGGACTTTTCTTGGGTGTTCAATTTAGAGGAGTTTCACTGTATAGTGATATGGTTTCCGTTGGAAATATAGGGTTGGTAATTAATAATCTAAAGGAATGACCAAACGAATGTTTCATGACACCCATACATGAATAAAGACATAAATATTTAATAGCATATCTTTAAGTTTAAATCTAATTGACTTTTTGACACATGCTGTGCGAGTGAACATCATTTGTTTTTTATTATTATGTCTGTACTGAAATTACAAAGTTATATGAAAATAATTTGTCCTACACTTAAAAAAGTGGAACATTTTAAATATACTTTAAATAGTTTAATTACCATTTTAGGTATACGGCATTCCTAAATGACTTGTTTTGTCTTTCAGGTATCAAACTCTTAAACATCAGTAACAACTTATCACTGGACTGTGGTGATAACCTGCAAAACAGTGAGGATGAAATGTTAGTATTCTTTACAAGAGAAATAATGTGGACAAATTCACTACTGATCATATTGGGACTTCTGGCTACTGTATAGTACGCAACTCCAGACCAGTCCATAATGAGAATATTAAATCAATAATTACTGGTAAATAAATATAAAAACAAATAATAATAATGTGTTGTTGTTCTTTACATGTAACCTCTTGGATAATGTTCACTAAACATTACTCTCTTATGGGGTGAAGTTTGTAAATATTTTTCTAATTTTGTTTCAATTAAGTTATAGTTACCTCATAATTTTCCGATCATTACACCCATCACTCGATGGCCACAATAACCGTGGTCTAACTAAACGAATCTCGAGTGATGGATGAGGTAACTAGCTTGTGCCACGTCCCCATGACATCACCATGGTCGTAAAGAAATTTTACAATTTAATTTTAGCGGGTACATTTCACCTTGCTTCGTAGTCCGAATCGGACGTAGCAAATGTGTGGGTTTTTACATTTTACTGGGTCCGCCTTGGGCTACTTGCTTCGATTAGCCTATACGGGGAAACATGTCGGGAATACTAATTCATCTGACATTACAGGTGCGGATAGGCCTACAAGGAGAGTGCGCTGCGTAACCCATCCTCAAAATTTAAAGTGCCCCGGAAAAAAATGAAATGTTTAGCAGGTGAATACAATGCATTTATTGTGTTTTACGGAAGAACGTAGTATCTTGCTCAGCTTGATCATTACCTTGTAGATAATATATGTTGGTGAATTTTGGCACGAGCTTGGCTATGATTTTATATTGAGGGGTACGGTGTACCCATATGTGGGGAGGGTACCCACACTGCCTTTGAGTCATGTATATAATTATAACAGACAAATATATATTTAACAGGTAGTTGGGGGTGGGGGTACTTTTCAAGACTTACATTAGTCCGAAGAAGTTAAGAAAAGTATTGACATAACGCGCCTTGTGCACTAGACGTACACAGTGCCCGCTGAGTGTATTTGAAAATGGGGGCGGGGTGGGACGAATGACTGGATCAAAATGCATGTATTTGTGGGCCCGGGCATGCTTTCCCGAGACAGGTTTTGAATTTTAGGTGTTGAGCTTAGGACGGAACAACGACCTTTCAGTCGCCTAAGATTGAAACTGACAGTTTTTATGAGTACGCGCACTCTAGCCCTCACCCAAGTTGGCAACTTGGCAGCATATAAATTGGGTAGGGCTACAGGTTACTCAAGCTATGTAGTGGCGACCTCCCCCCCCCCCCCCCACTCCCCCATTCATCAAGATAAATGTTTGTTTCGTTATAAATGTGTTAACGCTTAAAATAAGCTTTCATTACAAATGTCCATCTAGCTCTTACTCGGGCTAGTTATATAGAATACTATACGAGTTTTCGCTAGATATCATTTTTACGAAACGAGTGAACTTCCCAAGGTATCTGACCGAACGAAAGTGAGGTCAGATACCTTGGGAAGTTCACGAGTTTTGTAAAAATGATGTCTAGCGAAAACGAGTGTGGTATTTTATTTATTACCTACCTTCAAACAATTGAATATTTGTCATAAAAAAAATAGAAATTCCTGCATTTCGAATAATTATGTAAACATTTTACACTGTGGCGGAATGATATCACAAGACTGTGCACTACGGTATGTCCCAAAGGTCGCCTCTTAACAAAATAGTTTGTTCTACTTCCGGTTTTTTTTTAATCCATATTTCGTCCCCAAACCAGTTCGCTACCTGTCTGGTCGTCCCAGTTTTACATATATACATGTATATTTTTATTACAGAAAAAAATGAATGAAATATATAGTATAAGTTGTGGAATGTTGACAACGTAATTTTTCATGAATGAAAAAAAAAGTCCCGGTAGACTTACTGTCCAACCAATGAAAAGACGTACATCCGGTACGACCCTCGTGGTGCGTACCGTATTTGTACGACACCGCTATACGTTCACCAGGTGGGTGATAAATGACATTACGTCACATTACCAGAGCACGTAAAACCAGGGGGCTATGCGCCTCCTCTCTCTCACACACACGCACACACACACTTGAGGACGAATATATCTATGTTTTCTTGTGTTACTCTATATTATAAATAAAAAGAGTGGCTTGTTCCCCCCCCCACCCCAATACACACATACACGAAACTGACCCCTTCACTAGAGGTTATGCCCCCCCCCCCCCGTTCCTACAGAACTGATTACGCAGACAAATAAACGTTAAGGATATGTGTCAGTCTCTTAATAGTCAATGGCTCATTGGATGCGTTTAACGGATGCGATAAACGGGACATTTACATTGATGTGCAGTCAGCTTTACGACTGTTGCGAGAATACATCAAGCGTCATTAGTCTGTAAACACAGTTACGTCCCTTGAACATGCAGGATGTCAAACGATGGTGCTTCTTTCTGTGATACTCCGTTGTGGGTAAGTATGATTACTTCATCATGTGAAATGTGTGAAAATTAAACTAGATAGCATCGCACAGAATTGTAAAGAAAATATTACTTTAAAACGTCAGCTGTCAATTGGAATTTTAATTAATCATGTAATATTGAGTTGAAGCACGTGTTACCGTAACGTGACAAAAACCGAAACGATTGTTTTAAACAATATTCAGGAATGCACAAATTTGAAATTATATTGGTTGCCAAGTGGGCAACCAACCACTGTTATTTGGTTGCCCAACATCATCTTCTGATGTTTTTCACGATGCTTCTAAGACCGTTAATACATTTTTATATAATTTTATAATATTTTAATACACATTAATTATCCTCGCGCAGGGGACAATATTTCGAAATCTGAGCTAAACAAAAGTCGGCCCACGTAATTTTTACCTAGGTAACCAATTATTCGGTTACGTGAATTATATTTGCAACAAAATAGATGCTTCCTGCTTCCTTTTCCTTTTGGCCAAGTTACTTTCACTTTCGATGGTACTTCTATACTACAGTGATGCTCCAAATGTTTGTTTTTTAAAGCTCATTATGCAATGTTAGTATTTTTCAACTTTTGTGACACTTTTTGAATCCTGTTTACGTTAAAACCGTTTCAATATTTGTAAAATATTATGTCTTAATATATAGTCCTTTAGAAATAAAACAGAAGTAGCACATTTCTTTAAAACTTTTGGCATTTAGTTTAGACTGGTCTCAAGTTACAACTGTTGCAATATAACGTTGTCTACTAGTTTGCTGCGCATCAAGTATCTAAAAATCAGTCAAAAACATGTGTTGGAATAATAGTCAAACCTTAGGGTTTAGAAATTACAATACTCAGCTGTATAATAAACTTCCTGTAATCGTGAAGTTTGCAAGTTTTAATTTCTAAATGTCTACAGGTTACGATGTAACCGATTTGTGGTTCACGTAAATTTATTTTTGCGTAACCAACACGCGAACAGAATGGCGGTTTGCATTAAATATTGTGCCCTGCTCGCGGTATGGATTTTGATGCAGATGAGCAACGATCTCGCATAGTGTAAAAATAACGATGTTTTTCTTGTTATTATTTACAGAGACATAACCTAATGTATTATATATCATTAAAATATAAACATTTATTTCAATAAATAGTGAGAGTTTTAGTTTTAGCTTACATGTGCATACTGTAATATTCTAACCTTTTTGATGCGGTATGTATTTTGACGGAGAACATCCAGATAACTTGTGAATGGCCAATATTCAAGAAAAACAACTCGAAACAACTGGAAACGATGTGTGGTGGTCCATAAATTCCATATTAATAATACACGTCAAAAATAACACAATTAAAATACATTTTAACCAGATTGTCACATGTAAACCATGCATATAGCCCAGTGCAAATATAGTCACTATTTGTACATTGATAGGGTGTGAGTAAGTTTGACAGCCATTCGATACTTTTTTGTTTGTTTATTATTAGTATTATTCAAAACAATGTCCACTTTACATTTCATGTGAAATAGATATTATTTTAAGATGTAATATGCACTTGAACGTCGTTTAATCGTTACCCAATATAATCGTATGCAGTACATGTATAATGACAGGGGACTCATTCAGACGTCCATAGAAATAGATTGATGTAGGGGTGGTCTAATTGTTTTGTGTTTATTTCATCAGTAGCAGACGACAATATTTCGTGCATCAGGTGAGCAAAATTCATTGTGAAAATTTGGAGATACAGAGATGTTTATGTATGTTAAAAAAAGTGGCTTACGGAAAATAGTACTTTCAATTGCATGGTATTTTTAATTGTTTATACTTACCGCAAACTGGCAAGTTGTAAACATTGCTTTATTCTTATCAACAAAAATACTTCCATCAACAAAAACCTCTTCATTTGACGTCATAGTTTTTCTTTGATGATGCACAATTGCTATTTAAAGATAGCGTGCCAAAATACATACCGTGTCATAATACATATCGAGACGATACATGCATCTAAACATGTTTGGTCATCAGTCCACAAATATGTTGTCACATTAATATATTACTTATTAGATGCATTCTCACACTTAAATGCAGGTAATGTAACTGCCAGAAATGTTATTGAGAAAATATCTGTGTTCCCATAAACCTACATGTACAGGTATGTTCATTCAGCTCAATGTTTTAAACCCTTAAATCAATAATAATCCTACCCCTTGGGTACATGTAGTATCGGGATGTGACGGTAATATGGGGATGAGAGACCAGTGTAGTACTTAAGAAGGATCTCACTTTCAGAGCTGTTTATTTTCTCAGAGAAAGCTATATAGAAGATATTATTTTTCCCCTAAAAATAGAAGTACATTGTATGGCTCTATCTGAAAACTTAACAAGAGCCATTGCTAGAATTTTAAAAACAAATATTCCATTTTTAACTTTCAGTAGTAACATGTTTAGTGTTCCAGGGTCAAATTTAATGGTGATATAAATTGCCGTAAGTCGGGAGCAGCATCGATGGCACAAAGGTGCCTTCGTTAAGGCTCCTCATTTATGGCAAAATGTTTACTCTTGGTGTACATTATCTGCAATATATAACATTAATATATATTTAAAATATGTCTACATACGGGAAAATAACCTTTGAGTCATGATTATTTGCTGTCAAAGTTTTCTTTTTTTAATGTCATAGGAAGGCTTTGAATTACCATGACAATTTTGTTTTTAAATTACTGTGGGAGATAAATTCTTAAGTTTGAGCCCTGTTGTTCCATTGCAGTATGGTGAAAAAACTAATATTTTTATAATGATAGATTTTTCCTTTAAAATATAATACAAATTTGGTGTGCAAATTTTAGTACACCAGTGTACCAATGTTTTTACGAGGATACAGCCATTCACAGGGTGGGGTGGGGTGGGGTGTTCTGTGTAGGGTGGATTAAATTAATGCTGGGGTATGCTGTTAAACTAAAAAAGAAAGTAAAAAATATCCCTTGCAAAAAAGCATGGGAAAATGTTAATTGTGGATGGGGCCTAATTTGAAGCAAGTAATTTTTGTTGCAACCAATTCTCTATACTTTATACACTTATCATGTGGGCATAGTCCATAGATCTGTGTAGTCTGGATTGTGTGTAACCCAGCACATACAGTCAATTAGTCTCATCCAGTGACAGGGCAGGTAGCTCGACTGATCCACTGTTCGGTGCACATTTTCCCTTGAATCTGGTTTATACAGAGATCAGAAGTTAAACACTGGCCTATCCTTTCAGTGAGAAAGTACATGTCAGTGCTTGACAACAGCTAGAGAGGTGTGAACAGCAGGATTCCTCTTTAATTTTCTCAACTGTGCAGCACAGTGTTTTGACAGTTAATGCATAACTGATTCAACAGTGGAGAGAGATGTCATATAACAAACACTCCTTTCTCTTCCTTACAGTTAGGTTTGAAATGTGGGAAGAGCAGGTTTCCTCTTTAATATTCTGAGTGAAACCTCAATGTTTTGACTGTTATTGCTGACAGCTGATGTTGAGATGCCACTAAAAATTCCTTTGAAGAGTTCCCTTTTTTTACATGTAATATTTGTAATATTAATTATGGACATATTTGTTTATTTTTTGTTTACAGGACAGTTCCCTTTCTTTCAACACCACAGATCCAGACCTGACAACTTGCTTTCAGAAGACTGTGTTGCTATGGATACCTTGTGGTTTCCTGTTTCTGATCAGTCCTTACAGAATATATTCATTGTGGAAATCGAAAGTTGGTGCAGTACCATTATGGGCTTACAATGTAGCGAAATTGGTAATTCAAAAATGGTTTATGTAAACCAATATTTATTATTTTAATCAAAACTTTATCCCCTCCCCCACACCCCGCCACCATTAAAACAGCTGATGAAATGGGCTTTGTTTAGTTTTTAAAAAGAAATACAAAAAAGGTTGAAAATGAAAGCAAAAAGAAAGAGAAACACAGTCAGACAGCAGTGGTTATAAATAGTTTGAAATCAATGATGATCTACTCTCCTGAAATTATGTAGGTGAGCAGTTGCTCATTGTCAGATTCACAGTAATTTTGAGTAACATAAATTAATGATGTCATGAGACAAACAGTTTTTTGCCCACACTGAAGTTGTTGTGCATGTGTTCACGTCAGCAAGAGCAACTGCTCATGTTAAACTTTAAGGACGCCAGACAGACAGTATATGTGTGACAGACAGACAGACGGTATATGTGTGACAGATGGACAGACAGACAGATAATATGAGTCACAGATGGACAGACAGACAGTATGTGTGACAGATGGATCAACAGACAGTATATGTGTGACAGATTGACAGACAGACATTATATGTGTGATGGATGGACAAACAGACAATGTGTGTGTGAGAGATAGACAGTATGTGTGAAATATAGATAAACAGACAGTATATGTGTGACAGATGGACGGACATACAGTATATGTGTGACAGATAGACAGACAGACAGTATATGTGTGACAGATGGACAAACAGTATGTGTGAGATAGACAAACAGATAGTATGTGTGACATACAGACAGATAGTATATGTGTGACAGGTGAACAGACGAACAGTATGTGTGACAGATAGACAGACAGACAGACTATATGTGTGACATATGGACAGACAGACAAACAGACATATGTATGACAGATGGACATATAGGCAGATAGTATATGTGTGACAGATGGACAGATAAACAGACAGTATATGTGTGACAGATGGACAGACAGTATATGTGTGACAGATGGACAGACAGACAAACAGACATGTATGACAGATGGTCATATAGGCAGATAGTATATGTGTGAGAGATGGACAGATAAACAGAAAGTATATGTGTGTCAGATGGACAGACATACAAACAGACAGTATATGTATGTATGTGAGGGATGGACAGACAAACAGACAGTATATGTGTGACAGATGGACATACAGACAGTATAATTATGTGTGTGGCAGATGGACAAACATATAGTATATGTGTGACAGACGGACAGTCAGACAGTATATGTGTGACAGATAGACAGTATTTGTGTGTGACAGATGGACAAACAGACAGTATATGTGTGAGAGACAGACAGACAGTATATGTGTAAGAGATGGACAGACAAACAAGCCTGTATCCCTCTTAAACATAAGCAAACTTGGAATGCTACATTTTACGGTGACATTCATGACACATATATCGCAATACAGCATGCAGTTTTTATTATTAGTTTGTTTTGTTCCTCTGCTCCCTCCCTTTTCTTCCTCTCTCACGGTTAGTCCAGTATCAATCTGCTGAACTGTGTCATCTGACAATCTCTACATCACAGTACTTATCTCCCCAGCCCCGACAGATTTTGCTCTGGAATTGGTTTTCTGACTATGATCGGAATGTAGTCCAGTGGTAAAGTGCCCGCTTGATGCGTGGTCAGTCTAGGATTGATCCCCGTTGGTGGGCCCATTGGGCTATTTCTTATTTCAGCCAGTGCACGACGACTGATATTTCAAAGACCATGGTATCATATGGGATATGTGATACCCTGTCTGGGATGGTGCATATAAAAGATTCCTTGCTACTAATTATGGAAAAATGTAATGTCCTCTAGTGGTGTCATTAAACAAAACAAACTGTGAATTTAACAAATAATATTCTTTCAATCATTTCCAGCAAAGCCATCAAAATATAATGTTTGTGTTAAAAATGTCCGACAAATAAAACGGCACCCTGTCCTATTAAAATCCAGACTAGAACACGGATTAGTGTTATAAATATTGGTATTGGCAAAAGGAAACAACATTAGTTGAAGTATTTTACATTAGGCACATATATGTACATTTTTTGATGTGAGGTTTTTTTGTGGGATGTTAAAGCACTTGCCTGATGCACGGTTAGTCCAGTATCAATCCCTGTCCGTGTGCAAATTAGATTATTTCTTATTCCACCCAGTGGTATATCAAAGGCCATGGTATGTGCTATCCTGTCTGGGATGGTGCATATATAGGTATCAGATTTCCTCCCTAAGACTATATGTAAAAATTACCAATAAATCGGTGTGCTCTAGTAAACTTGTTAAATGAAACAAACTAACTTTTTAACTTTAGGTTCTGGGTGGTCTTATTGGCTGCCTATCTGTGAGTGATCTGTTCTACAGCATTTACGAGTGGTCCACTGGATCATCAGTACCAGTTGTCAACATCATATCTCCTCTAATCGTCATTTTATCCATGGTGAGTATATTCAGGCAGCTTTACGAGTGGTCCACTGGATCATCAGTACCAGTTGTCAACATCATATCTCCTCTGATCGTCACTTCATCCATGGTGAGTATATTCAGGCAGCTTTACGAGTGATCGAATGGATCATTAGTACCAGTTGTCAACATCATATCTCCTCTGATCGTCATTTTATCCATGGTGAGTATATTCAGGCAGCTTTACGAGTGATCGAATGGATCATCAGTACCAGTTGTCAACATCATATCTCCTCTGATTGTCATTTTATCCATGGTGAGTATATTCAGGCAGCTTTACGAGTGATCGAATGGATCATTAGTACCAGTTGTCAACATCATATCTCCTCTAATCGTCATTTTATCCATGGTGAGTATATTCAGGCAGCTTTACGAGTGGTCCACTGGATCATCAGTACCAGTTGTCAACATCATATCTCCTCTGATCGTCATTTTATCCATGGTGAGTATATTCAGGCTGCTTTACGAGTGATCGAATGGATCATCAGTACCAGTTGTCAACATCATATCTCCTCTAATCGTCATTTTATCCATGGTGAGTATATTCAGGCAGCTTTATGAGTGATCGAATGGATCATCAGTACCAGTTGTCAACATCATATTTCCTCTGATCGTCACTTTATCCATGGTGAGTATATTCAGGCTGCTTTACGAGTGGTCCACTGGATCATCAGTACCAGTTGTCAACAACATCATATCTCCTCTGATCGTCACTTTATCCATGGTGAGTATATTCAGGCTGCTTTACAAGTGATTGAATGGATCATTAGTACCAGTTGTCAACATCATATCTCCTCTGATCGTCACTTTATCCATGGTGAGTATATTCAGGCTGTTTTATGGGTGATCGAATGGATCATCAGTACCAGTTGTCAACATCATATCTCCTCTGATCGTCACTTCATCCATGGTGAGTATATTCAGGCTGTTTTATGGGTGATCGAATGGATCATCAGTACCAGTTGTCAACATCATATCTCCTCTGATCGTCACTTCATCCATGGTGAGTATATTCAGGCTGCTTTACGTGTGATCGAATGGATCATCAGTACCAGTTGTCAACATCATATCTCCTCTGATCGTCACTTTATCCATGGTGAGTATATTCAGGCTGCTTTACGAGAGATCAAATGGATCATCAGTACCAATTGTCAACATCATATCTCCTCTGATCGTCACTTTATCCATGGTGAGTATATTCAGGCTGCTTTACGAGAGATCGAATGGATCATCAGTACCAGTTGTCAACATCATATCTCCTCTGATCGTCACTTTATCCATGGTGAGTATATTCAGGCTGCTTTACGAGTGGTCGAATGGATCATCAGTACCAGTTGTCAACATCATATCTCCTCTGATCATCACTTCATCCATGGTGAGTATATTCAGGCTGCTTTACGAGAGATCGAATGGATCATCAGTACCAGTTGTCAACATCATATCTCCTCTGATCGTCACTTTATTCATTTAGTGATTATATTCAGGCTGCTTTACGAGTGGTTGAATGGATCATCAGTACCAGTTGTCAATATTGTCTAATAAACACAAATGGTAGCCTAAACCATTACGGTATGCTAGTGTGTACTAAAAATACTTACATACATGTATGAAGTCATAAATAATGCACTGATATATGTTTAACATTGTACATAGTATATATAATTTGTTCTTTGCAATGATCACTGTTAGCTTTTTCCATCTTTTTATTTGTAGACCCCATATGATGAGTTCTGAATACAATATGTATAACATGTTAACCTTCATAAAAAATTGTTACTTAAAAATGCATACATTTTACTATGAATAATTGTCTACAGTTGATTTTATATTTATTGTGTTATCAGCAGAATTAAATTGCAGAAACTTTATGATGTAACAAAAACAGATAAACTATAAAGCAGATTTCTTGGTTTTAGTTGATTACCAGTGATTATTGCTGGCTGATTTAATCAACTTGATTTCTGTAATTATCTGCTTGTTTTTCTTATTTTAACTCGTTGCAGTTCTACTTTAGGAACAGCATGTAGATTTTGTGGGTTTTTTCTAAGCCAGTGGGGTATTATTGTTCAACAGTATAATTAACAGTTGAAGATATGAGATGCTAACAAGCCTCTCATTTGCAAAAGGGTTACAGATTTGCTGAAAATGTGTTAAATGTTTTAGCGTTATTGAGGAATGTTTTAGCGTTATTGAGGAATGTTTTAATGTTATTGAGGAATATTTTAACGTTATTAAGGAATGTTTTAACTTTCTTGAGAAATGTTTTAAACCTATTGAGCCTCACTAATTTACTGGTTTTGAGATGAATTGGTTTAGCATTTATCACTGTCACTTTGGTGTAATCTTTCATTTCATTTCAACTTATTTTCGTGCTTATATCCAATTAAGGTTCAAGCACACTGTCCTGGGCACACACATCAGCTATCTGGGCTGTCTGTGCAGGACAGTGGGATAATTGTTAGTGAAAGAGAAAACAGTTACACCTACCTATTGAGTTGTTAAAACTCGCTATGGGTGGGAGCCGGTACCAGGCTGCGAACCCTGTACCTACCAGCCTTATATCCAATGGCTTAACCGAGGCCGGTGATATGTGATACTTATCTGCTGTTCTGGTTGGTCAGTGACAATACAAAGTTTATACAGGCTTGAAATCTCAAAGAGTAATTGCTGAGCTACATGAAGGTTCATTAAATGTGTTTTAAAATCTCTTTTAAGATCCTGTATGATTTCCTAGTACATTTTGAGAGACAACATGGCATCCGAACATCAGGCTATCTGGTGATATTCTGGATACTGCTGACAGTGGCTACATCAGTCCCATTCCAGTCGAATATCCGAACAGCTCTGAGGGAGGTGAGCATGTGTTATTGTGGTGCTTCAAAGTGCTTATGTTCTTAGTTTGAAAGGTACCTGTACGTTAGATCAGTCAGTAGAGTATTAGTTGTCACACAGAGTGGCTGGTGTATTAGTTAATAGTCTTATTCAACTTACTGTGCTAGCACAACAAATATGCTATTCAACCTGAGTCATACCTACACACTGCAGAATTCTCTCCCTTGCCGGATATGCGCAATGCTATCCTTGCACGGGCTACCTGTAACTTCATTCTCAATTCTGCAGTCCACCTGTTAACACCTGTTAAGCTTTGGCAAAAAGTTTTCTTTACTTGTAATTTTGTGTTTGTTTTTTTGGTTGAACTTGACATACGGTTGGTAGTTGGGAATTCTGTGTTGAATTTACCATGTCCGACGCGAGTTCGTTGACAGCTAGCGCACGGAAAGTTTGTGCGCGAGATGGTTGTCCATTTCTTTTACGACGTAAAGACACACACGTGTTGTGTCCGGACTGTCGGTCTTGTTCTCAAGACCGTCAGTGTGAGATCTGCGCCACGTGGTCTCCTGACCAGTGGGTTCGGTTCGGTTCGCAGACTCGGGTTTCGGGTACCAGCAAAATCTTGTCGTCTGCTTCGGCAGTAGTCGGCAAGTCGGACTTAGTGGGTAGGTCCCATAAGTCTGTAGACACTTCTAAAAGTGTCCGGAAAGGGGGGAAACACAAGGGTGTTTCTTCTTCGGTCCGTGTTACGAGTACAGTTACAGATACTTCGGGAGCGCCCCCCCGGGCTCCTATTGTGACCGTGGTACGTGAGCCGTCTTCGTTAGTGACGGCGCCTTCTTCTGTTTGTGTGGCTGCGTCGCCATCGTCGTTACGGTTACCTTTACAAACAGAAGGGGGGCAGGGTGGAGTCGTCGCGGCACCGGTTTTGACGACTTCATCGGTTACCGAGCACATGCACTCCGTTGTGCATAGGTCCACTGCTTCGTCCGCAGAGCAGGTGGCCCCGACTTTGCCTTCGATTGCTGACAGTCGCTTCGGCACCTCAGCATTCTCAAGGCCCGAGGAGAGTTCTGCCAGTTTGCTTCGAACTGAGCCAGTTGTTCCGATGCCGGGATCCGTCTCTGATGGCATCCCGACCGATGTTTACCGTTGGGTGGAGGACTCATCCCGTTTGGGTCCTCCGTTTGCATATGTTTACCCCAAGGGTCCGGTGACTTCGGTAGCAACGGACATCTCCTCACAGTTTGCACCGTCTTTGGTCCCTACCTCTTCGACTTTACTCGATAGAGGACGAGGTTCGCGCAGATACCCCTCGGTTGGGGGTACTCTGTGGCCGCAAACTCCGACCGTTCCGCACTTGGCGCAGGAACGACCGTTAGGCTTTCAGGAAACGTTGTTTCGGAGTTTTGTGGAATTTTTGAACGCTTCGCCTCAGTTGGGATCATTGCTTTCGCAGACGGGACCGACGGGTGCGGCTCCCATTCCCCCCCCCCCCCCCCCCTGGTTTTCCGCCAAAACCAGCAGAAACTGCGTCTCGACAGCAGTTTGACGATGCAGTTAGGGATTGTCGTTCGGTTCCTATTGTTTCCGTCTCGGGAGACGCTGCCCCAGGGGCGTCTCGATTAGGGGGAGGAGTCCATATCGATCTTCGGGATCCAGTGGACAGTGACCTGGCTTCAGAGGAAGCGTCGGTTGGACCGGATTCTGTCGCTGACCCAGCTCTCTCTCACTTCGGTTCGGAAGTAGAGGAGGAGTGCGATTATCCGGCGGTTCTGGCTTTTGTCAGGGACCAGGTCCGACAGGTATGCGGGGACGCTATACCTCAGGTTGAGGCCCAGCCTACATTCAAGGGTGTCTCCTTCGGGAACCGTTCTTTGAATTTGGTCACTCCTCGTGAGGAGTCGGGTTTACCACTTGCACAGGAGGCGCACAGTTCACTTTGTGACATTGATGTGTTGATCACTGGCAGTGATCGTATCCTGGGAGTGGGTGTTGATGAGTACCCAACGGCACTGCCTACGGGGAAAATCCTAACGGGAGCGCGCATTTTTCGTGCCGACTCCTATGAGACGTTGGGGGCGGATTTTCTCGAACATCCGGCGGTCGTTCCCGCTAGTGTCCGAGCCGCTTGTTCCCCATCGCCGCATGTGTCATTGCCAATCGCGGATCTGGAATCATTCGAACGGCTGGCTAAGTCGATGTTCCAGGTTAATAACCATTTAGGTACGTTCCTATTTGGCTTGGATAAGGCTGTCGAGAGCCTTCCCGCGATGGCGAAAGGCTGTTTGGAGGCTGCGTCAAAAGCCTCTAAGCATATCGCTCAGTTATCTGGCCGATTGTTTGCGAACAGTCTTTTGTTACGGCGTGACCATTACCTGGCGGGTTTGAGTGCGTCAAACGTTGCGAAGACGTTTTTTCGTACACGTTCGGTACGGGAAAATTTACTTTTCGGTCCCGATTTTAATATTGTCCTAGACAAGGATTTGTCGCGACCAGTCCCGAACACTCGACCCTCAACCTCTGGTAAACGTCGGTCCACGTTTTCGGGGTTCAAGCCGCCTCCTGTAAAAAAGGCTGCTTTTTTACAGTCGGCTCAGATCCCTAGGGTTCCTGACACTAGGAGGCAACCAGGTAACAACCCGTCTTCCGCTAAGCGAGGACGCAAACGTCGTACTGCGTTCCGTTCTCAGTCCACCAAAGGCGTTGCGCCTACGGGTGGTAAGCGGTTGGGGTGAGGGTACGTGAACGATCGGCAGTTGCTTTCGGAGGTACCGTTAGCAAACATACCCGTGGGGGGCAGGCTCCGCCATTTCCTTCGAAATTGGTGCAAGCTGCCTGGTCTCGACCCCTGGGTTCTGTCGGTCGTTCGACACGGTTACAAAATACCCTTTTCTTCGAGCCCCCCTCTTACTTCCACTCCGAGAATGCCGCCGTTACCGTCCGCGGATCGGCGCGTTTTAGTGGAGAGTATGATTGCCGAGTTTCTCGACAAAGGGGCCATCCAGAGAGTCAGTCTGGACACTCCGGGATTTTATTCTCATCTTTTCTTCGCCCGGAAGAAAAATGGGGAATGGAGACCAATCCTAAATTTGAAGCCACTGAACGTCTACGTCGATGTTCCTTCCATGAAAATGGAAACGGTTCATTCGGTCCGGAACCTGCTTCAAATTGGGGAGTGGGCTGTGTCGATCGATCTGAAAGACGCATACCTCCATGTCCCGGTGCACAAGGCGTTTTGGAAGTTTCTGCGCTTCCTGTTCGACGGGAAAGCGTACGAGTTTCGTGTGCTTCCGTTCGGTTTGGCGACGAGTCCCCATGCTTTTACACGTGTGGTAAAAGCGGTGGTAGGTCATGTTCATTTGTTAGGGGTTCGAATGCATACCTATCTGGACGATTGGTTGATCCCAGCTTCGTCGCAACAGGAGTGTCAGACCAATGTCGGGTTGGTTTTGGACACGATCCTCCAATTGGGTTTTATTCCCAATTGGGTGAAATCGGAGTTAACGCCGGCTCAGATTTCGGAGTGGTCTTCGATCTTGTGGTAGCGTCGGTTCGTCCCACCGATGCGCGTATCCACAATTTCCAAACGTCGGCGCGACGTTTGATGGGGGAGCAAAGTACTACGGTACGATCTCTCCACGTGGTGTTGGGCCACCTCGAATCTCTGGCCTCATTGATCGTGCGGTTCAGACGATTCAAACGACCACTCCAGTGGCATTTGTCCCCACGGTGGGACGGTCACAATTGGGACACGATAGTGCCTCTGGGCCCATGGTTCACTCATCCGATACAGGAGTGCCTGTCGGACAAGTGCATGTCCCTATCGGTTCCGTTGCACCCCCCTGCTCCGGATCTGATCCTGTTCACGGATGCGTCGCTGCACGGGTACGGGGCGCATCTGTTGGATCAACACATTTCAGGGGTATGGAATCTCTCCGAGAGGAAGCTTCATATCAACTGTTGGAGATGGAGGCAGTGCATCGTGCCTGTCTTCATTTCCGGTGTGTTCTTCGACACCGTCGAATTCTGTTGAGATGCGACAATACGTCGGTAGTGGCATATCTCAATCGTTGGGGTGGAACCAAATCGGAGACTTTGGGTCGCAAAGCTCTTGCGATTTTGGAATTCTGCGACCAACTAGGGACCACTCTGTGGGCGAAACACATTCCTTCATCGGTGAATGTGTTAGCAGATGCCCTCAGTCGACATACCCCTGTTCAGACGGAGTGGATGTTGAACAAAGGGGTGGTCGCAGCGGTTCTTCGGGTGTGGGGCAGTCCACAGGTGGACATGTTTGCCACACGGTTGAACAACCAATTGCCGGTGTTCGTGTCCCCGGTACCGGACACATTGGCGTTGGAGTACGACGCGTTAAGTATGGATTGGACGGGACTGGATTTTTATGCCTTCCCTCCTCCTGTCTTACTCGGCAAGGTGTTGACCAAAGTGGTCCAGGAACCTTGTCACGTGACGTTGATAGCTCCTCTGTGGGTGGCGCAGCCCTGGTTTCCACAGCTCCTGTCACTGTTAGTGGCAGTCCCATTCCGATTACCAGTGTTGTCCGATCTACTCAGCCAGCGACTGAGTCAGACGGTGTGGCATCCGAAGCCGGAGGTCTTCCGGTTTCACGCGTGGAGGTTATCAGGGCTTCCTTGCGACGCAGAGGTTTTTCAACAAGAATTGCGCATCTCGTCTCTTCAGCAAAGCGCAATTCTACCGAGTCGGTTTATCAGTGTCACTGGCGTATGTGGGTTCGTTGGGCGAACGCACGGGATTTCGATCCCTTATCGCCTACTGTCAACGATTTAGCGGAGTACTTTCTGGCGTTGGTCCAAGAAAGGAAACTTAAAGTCATGACAGTGAAAAGTCACAGAGCTGCGATTTTCACTACTCTTAAACAGTGTGGATGTCGTGACTTTTCTACCAACTTGGTGTTGCATGATTTACTTAAATCATTACAATCCACGGTTGAACGACCTTCCATTATTCCGAAATGGAATGTCTTTCTGGTGTTGCATGCTCTTAAGGGTGCGCCTTATGAGCCGTTGAGGTTTGCTAGTCTTCGTGCCTTGACATGGAAGACTCTGTTTCTGGTTTCACTGGCAGCTTGTCGTCGGATCAGTGAGATACATGCTTTTTTGCATGATTTGGTTGATTACAATTCGGACGGGTCTGTCACTTTACGTACCGACCCTATCTTTGTTGCTAAAAACCAGTCTCCAGGGGAAGAGTTTCCACCTACTGTCATTCACAGTTTATCTCGTACACTGTCATCTGATAACTCGGATAGACTTCTTTGCCCGGTGAGAGCATTGAAGTATTATTTGCAGCGTACGAAAAACCGGCGGCAGGGTAAAAAGAGATTGTTTATTTCTTATACCATTAGGCCGGGTGATGTCACAAAAAATGCTTTGTCTCGATGGATAGCAGCTACCATCAAGCTAGCATATGAGATGGCGGGTGATCATGTGTTACGGAATTTCTCTGTTAAACCACATGAGATCCGAGCCATTTCTGCTTCCCTGAATTTTCATGACTCTTTAGATATTATAAAGGTCATGAATGCAGGGGTTTGGAAAGGACGGCACACTTTTGACCGTTTCTATTTCCGGGATATGGCGGTTGGTCCTGACGGTACGCGTAGGATCCAGACAGTCATTGCGGCTCAACACGTCGTGTCTGTGCGCAGGGCAACGGAAAGGGGTCGACCTCTTTTCCGTCCGACTGCCATCGATTCACGCTTCGGACATGTTTAACACTCCACCCTTTTCTGAGGGATGGGGTTTTTTGTAGTGTTGTCTACCATTTCCTCTCCCTGGGGAGATGTTTTTCCTCCCTTTCATGGGGATGAGTTTTTCTTTTGGGAAGCCCCTTTTTATTCCCAAAAGTTTTTTGACTCCTTGTTACCGTATGTCGTGGTTCGTCCTATCTCCATGTCATTACTTCAAAGGAGCTTTTTGGGTACGGGTAAGTCCTCTATTTTCTTACCTCCTCCCATTAATGTTGAATTCACGTGCTCTAACGGTGTCATTGCACGTCCGTTATAGCATATTTGTTGTGCTAGCACAGTAAGTTGAATAAGACTATTAGAAAATTTGTTTCTAATTTTCATTATTATTCATACTTACCTAGTGCTAGCACAACAAACTATACCTCCCACCCACCCCTATGAGGCTTTCCCTCGGTGGGTGGACTTTGAACCGAGAATGAAGTTACAGGTAGCCCGTGCAAGGATAGCATTGCGCATATCCGGCAAGGGAGAGAATTCTGCAGTGTGTAGGTATGACTCAGGTTGAATAGCATATTTGTTGTGCTAGCACTAGGTAAGTATGAATAATAATGAAAATTAGAAACAAATTTTCTAATTCTAATTCACTGGTTAATTTAAACAATGTCTGAACAACTGGCCCCAAAGCCGCATGACTGGTACACAGAAATATGTATTGACTGTGTAAATAATCATTAGTCAGACACCAAATAGCTGTAGCTATAGTTTAAATGTGCTGAGGTGTAAACAAATATGCTTTTGCTTTATAGTAGGAGCACATTGTCAAATCCTATAATGTCTTTAAACAATTACATTTTGGTACACAGGTTTTAGAATTGGTACTTCATTTCTTTTTTATTTTAATTGTCTCATCAGTCACTATCCATTATTGAACACTGACGTTAGTACAGAGAAACCCTTCTCACCTGTCACTATCCATTATTGAACACTGATGTTAGTACAATGAAACCCTTCTCACCAGTCACTATCCATTATTGAACACTGACGTTAGTACAGAGAAACCCTTCTCACCTGTCACTATCCATTATTGAACACTGACGTTAGTACAGAGAAACCCTTCTCACCAGTCACTATCCATTATTGAACACTGACGTTAGTACAGTGAAACCCCTCTCATCTGTCCATATCCATTATTGAACACTGACATTAGTACAGTGAAACCTTTCTCATCAGTCACTATCCATTATTGAACACTGACGTTAGTACAGAGAAACCCTTCTCACCTGTCACTATCCATTATTGAACACTGATGTTAGTACAATGAAACCCTTCTCACCAGTCACTATCCATTATTGAACACTGACGTTAGTACAGAGAAACCCTTCTCACCTGTCACTATCCATTATTGAACACTGACGTTAGTACAGAGAAACCCTTCTCACCAGTCACTATCCATTATTGAACACTGACGTTAGTACAGTGAAACCCCTCTCATCTGTCCATATCCATTATTGAACACTGACATTAGTACAGTGAAACCTTTCTCACCAGTCACTATCCATTATTGAACACTGACATTAGTACAGTGAAACCCTTATCACCTGTCACTATCCATTATTAAACACTGAAGTTAGTACAGTGAAATCCCTCTCATCAGTCACTATCCATTATTGAACACTGACGTTAGTACAGAGAAACCCTTCTCACCTGTCACTATCCATTATTGAACACTGACGTTAGAACAGAGAAACCCTTCTCACCAGTCACTATCCATTATTGAACACTGACGTTAGTACAGTGAAACCCCTCTCATCTGTCACTATCCATTATTGAACACTGACGTTAGTACAGTGAAACCCTTCTCACCAGCCACTATCCATTATTGAACACTGACGTTAGTACATTGAAACCCTTCTCACCAGTCACTATCCATTATTGAACACTGACGTTAGTACAGAGAAACCCTTCTCGCCTGTCACTATCCATTATTGAACACTGACATTAGTACAGAGAAACCCTTCTCTCCTGTCACTATCCATTATTGAACACTGACGTTAGAACCGAGAAACCCTTCTCACCTGTCACTATCCATTATTGAACACTGACGTTAGAACCGAGAAACCCTTCTCACCAGTCACTATCTATTATTGAACACTGACGTTAGTACAGTGAAACCCCTCTCATCTGTCACTATCCATTATTGAACACTGACGTTAGTACATTGAAACCCTTCTCACCTGTCACTATCCATTATTGAACACTGACGTTAGTACAGAGAAACCCTTCTCACCAGTCACTATCCATTATTGAACACTGATGTTAGTACAGTGAAACCCCTCTCAACTGTCCATATCCATTATTGAACACTGACATTAGTACAGTGAAACCCCTCTCACCTGTCACTATCCATTATTGAACACTGACGTTAGTACAGAGAAACCCTTAACACCTGTCACTATCCATTATTGAACACTGACGTTAGTACAGAGAAACCCTTCTCACCAGTCACTATCCATTATTGAACACTGACGTTAGTACAGTGAAACCCTTCTCACCAGTCACTATCCATTATTGAACACTGACGTTAGTACAGTGAAACCCCTCTCATCTGTCACTATCCATTATTGAACACTGACATTAGTACAGTGAAACCCTTATCACCTGTCACTATCCATTATTGAACACTGACGTTAGTACAGTGAAACCCCTCTCACCTGTTACTATCCATTATTGAACACTGACGTTAGTAAAGTGAAACCCGTCTAACTAGTCACTATCCATTATTGAACACTGACGTTAGAACAGTGAAACCCTTCTCACCTGTCACTATCCATTATTGAACACTGAAGTTGGTACAGTGAAACCCTTCTCACCAGTCACTATCCATTATTGAACACTGACGTTAGTACAGAGAAACCCTTCTCACCTGTCACTATCCATTATTGAACACTGACGTTAGTACAGAGAAACCCTTCTCACCTGTCACTTTTAAGGATGAGGAATGCAGTGGTACTATTTACAACACGCTAGCAACTACCTAACTACATATATTTAGCATTCAGGGAAATAAATAATAGTAAAACCATCAACATATTTAATATTGGTGGAGCTAGACATGCAGTACTTCCCCATGTGTTCTTTATAATACTTGGTATTTATTTATATGAGCACATAGTTTATGAGATTATGCTGTATCTTGCAAATTAATATTGCATGTCCCAGTGTTGTTTGACATGTTAGTGGTGAGCACAAGTCCATGACAATCCCTCCATTATTAACCAAGTAAGGCCTCCCATGGTAGTATTATAGGTTTGCAATGAAATGCAACGTTAGTTCTGAAACCACAGTCCACCACAGTGGCAAAGGCCAGTGCTGCCTTGACACATTTGCACTGTCCTCTGCACCCCTTTTGCAACTACAGCGGAGGAGTCGCTTCTGGTAGTGTGTTCCCATCCACCTGTGTCCTTTCTCTTCCAACCCCAGTCACCTGGGGATGGGAGTTCAAGAGCTGCAACCATCATCTGTCTCCAGCAGTGAGGCAGCCCTCTTTGTGTGCTGCTTGTGTTGGGGGAGTCCATTAATTGTTCTACCTTTATGGGCGAACAGCTGCTTGCGTGCCTGATTAACTGATTCCTGGCTGCTAATGCAGTCATAGAGCAATACCATCGCTCCAGAGGCATCCAGTCGTATATGGCACCTGGGGTGGCATCCAAGGCACAGCAGGCTCCAGTGACGTCATCAAAGGTTGTCCATGTATCTCACGCAGTCTTCTTGCCCCTGTCACCAAAATATGACACTGTGTCACATCCAGTAAAGGCATGGAACATTGGTAAGGCTGTGCATAGTGCACTCGCCATCTCATGAGCTGCTAAATGCCTAAAACGTTTCCCAGCTCCAAAGGCAACCCACAGTTCAGTGATGTTGAGGCGTTGGGCTGCTGTCACTGCCAGTACTAGCACATCCGTGTCAACTGTGCATAATGACATCTTGGTATATACTGTTCCTTCACAGCATCTTCTAGGTGCAGTAGGATGCGGGTATCAGCCTCATCGTGTGTGCATGGTGCAAGACCTGATATATCTCGGGGCTGAGTACAGAGGACTTCAGCATTAAGGGTGCTGATTATTTGTTTTTCAGTGTCACGGTCTGTCACACTAGTAGCCAGAAAGGAGAACAGCTCAGCCTTGTTGTCGTCAATGTGCAGAAACTCTGGCCAATTTCCAGGAATGGCACTGGATGGCTCTACGAACTCCCTTCCCTCTCTTGCTGCGTGTTTCGGCCTTCAGATTATCAGGGACATATTCATACCACACGACATCAACTCTGCTGACATGGTGCAGCTGAGACAGGATGTATGGTGAGAACACTTGCTGCCCGGAAAATGTCTTAGCAGCACCAGGTCATAGCATGTTCACGAGTTCAGCCCCATCAAAGATGATGACCTGTACTGTGGGGTTGGATGCATTCTCTTGTGAAGGAACCAGGTCCTCCAAACAGCTCACCAAGTCTGACTTGGTACCAGTTCTCAGCGTGCCCATTTGCGACAATGCTGGTAGACACGCCATCCAGATTTCCATAACTTATCTGCGATGTAATGTACAGCCTAGAGAACAGGGAACAATCATTCTTCAGGGATGAGAGTTGTTTTTGGGACCTGGACCTGAAGGCCAGCTGAATACAGGAGGGTTATTCCTCTTGATGGGATTGTTGATGGGCTTTGTGAGGTTGACCAGGTGCTTGCTGATATAGGTGTTATACTGGTCCTGTCCAAGTTTCTTAATCTGGTTCATAATGTCGATAACTGCTGCATCTGCCAGCTCTCTGGTATCCAGTACGAGAAGATCTACACTGCTGTTTTCACAGAATGGATTGGCCATGTCTTCTATTTCACCGGTTAATGCTTTAACATCTCGTGCAAATGCCATTTGTACATGTTTAGTCTGCTGGTGGTGCCGGATGTCAGTGTCCTTTCTCTTCTCAGTGAAAGCCTTAAACTCTCCAATCACACGTGCCATCTCTGGACCAGACATCATCCAGCGTCGCAGAGTTGCAGCGTTCTCTGTCAGTCCCACAGCATGACCATTACCTTTCACAGAGGCATTGTTCTGTTCGTGAGCCTGGCCAATGGCAACATCAGAGAAGCTGTGTGTCGTCTTCTTCACAGAAAAGTTTCCTTTTCAGAAACTGGCTGTGGACACCAGGATGAGTACCATTCAGCATAATCATGTCACACAAGTAGCCTGGTATCCATCTGGCATAGTGAGTGTGCCCCATGTCGAAGAATCAAGGCACAATGTTGGTCAGGGCATCTATATAGAGTAGGAAGTCGGCTTCTCTTACTGATCGCTCGTAGACCATTACATTTATCTCCAGCTCCAGGATGATGAACCAGAAGTAAAACTGGGGACATGACACAGCTCTTTATTGCACCAGTCTTCCAGGGATATCAGATCGTCTCCATCATCCAGGTTATTGCTGTATTCGGTGTAGGCCTTCTGCAGGAGAAGATATAGGCTGCTGGCTGTGATTTGGTGTGCTCTTCGGGTGCGTGTCACATGGGAGGCTTTTAGAAGGGAATCTGCTGTCCCAGAAGTAGTAACTCCAGCTTGTGCAAGTGCTCCTGTCCACCCGCTCACCTCCAGGAGATCGCCAGGTGTCTTGGGTGCCGCCATATAGATATAAAGCTCACCAAACATCATAATACAGTGATATTCACCGTGAGTCTCTGGCCAATTCCACTGGATTTCTTTTGCCACTTTGTACAGAGGTTAATCCACAGTGATGATGGGTATCTGACCAGGATTCAGAATATCCACTGCCTGCTTCACCACATCCATGGAATGGCGAATCATGATGACAGATTTGGCCTGGTCGTAGAAGAGAGGAAGTAGGTAAGTGAATGCGATACTGCTCTCTGGTATCATCCCCTTGAAGGGTCTCAGTGGCCACTAATATGTTGATGGTTTTATTATTTATTGCTAGCGTGTAAAATGGCTGCCATTATGGCCATAGGACAAATCTGCTATGGCCCTATAGCTAAATATCTTTCTTAGGGCATGCTCTAACAGTGTGCCAAAGCTCATGCTTGTATCATCAAAGGCACAATTCATTCACTATTGATCTATTTCTCATTCCAGCCAGTTCACCATGATTGGTATATGAAAAGCAGTGGTATGTACTATCCCGTCTGTGGGATGGTGCTTTTAAAAGATCACTAGTGGGTTTCCTCTCTAAGACTAAATGTCAAAATTACCAAATGTTTAAAATCTTAACAGCCATAATAAATCATTTGTGCTCTAGTCGACACCTGCGCCCATGACAGGGGTGCACTACAACAGCTTTCTCTGAATGTGTACGTAAAACCCTATGACCTGACCTGACCTGACCTCATCATTTACGACTAATTGTCAAGTGTTTTCTTGTGGTGTTCTTGGTTTTTATGGTCTTGGTTAAAATAAACGTACCAAAGCGTTGTTAAGACATCCCATCTTTCTTTGTTTCAGGGACAAATTGAAGATCTGTTCCGATTTATAACTTTCAACATACACTTCCCTATTGTCCTTGTCCAGCTTGTCTTGTCGTCCTTTGTTGATAAAGAGCCAGAGTTTTATCCAATCAAACAGTCAGAAGTAAGTTAGTTCTTTTCGAAGTAATTAATTACTATCATTGGGGACAAGTTGCTTTATGAGATTTTTTACAGCTCATACTGTAAAGTTAAGCAAAATAAAATATTAAATAATACATATATAGAACTTCACATTTGTTGTTTTCACTTCCTATTTATTGCACAAGTTTATTTTGCACAAGAATATATATATACCAGGAGACCACATACATGTATGTTCTTGCACAAAATAAAAAAGTGCAATAAATAGGAAGCAAAAACAATGTATATGAAGTTCTGTATTTATTATGTAA
Source organism: Gigantopelta aegis (assembly GCF_016097555.1). NCBI lineage: Eukaryota > Metazoa > Mollusca > Gastropoda > Neomphalida > Peltospiridae > Gigantopelta > Gigantopelta aegis. The sequence continues at coordinate 43,182,887 of NC_054706.1, forward strand.
CCTTCTTTTATTTTTTTTACAAGAATAGTTTTCAATTTAACATCATAATTACACTTTCTTAAGTCTATGATCAATACTTCTTTCATGGATTTACTTAACATTAAAGGTAGAGTAAACTCAAACAAGAGATTTATGTGTTGGAAAGATGCATACCCGGACCACCAAGACATACTGACACTTTAACAAATGAAAAACGTGTAATTTTAGAGTTAATAAAAAAACATGATTATTCCTGCAGGCAGCCATTTTGTTTCATTTTTGTGACGTCCGGTGGTATAGCTTGGGGCGAAGTGACGTCAGCTCCGTCCATCTGCTCTATGCACAGTATAAACAAACGCTCTAATTTACGACAGGCACTTCGCTTTCATCAACCTGACTTGTAAAACAACATAAATGACTTGATAGTATAATAAACTATTTAACTAAATATATTTCAATTTGCATCAATAGAACAAAATGAAGTTATAGTATTTTTCTTTTTTTAAAAATCAAAAGAAAAAAATTCATATTATTAAGCCTATTGGTATGCTACATTCGAGCAAAAACAACCACTCAAGATACCCAAGTGATAATTTTCTTTTCTTTGGGACTATGTAATTGGTTAGTTTTGTGATTTTAGATGGGGAAAATCTACTTAATCAAGGGTTTTACAGAATTACCGGTACTTACAATAATAAAGCAAGAGGGCTGATCAATTACGATTAGAGGGATGCCCGTGCACAGTACCCTGTGATCTTAATAAAAGAGGCACGTCTTTTTAGTGTGTCTAGACACAGTGTCTGGGGACCGTCTAAATATACACCTGCCAATTAGGAACCACAGGTACAGGCCACGGAAAGAAATGACCAATTAACTAAGAAAACACTCCGATTATTATTTCAGTACGTGGGTTAATTTATGTACAAACCATAATACAGTTATTTCAACACTTTGACAATGGTGGTTTATTGTGTATTAAATATAATATATAATTGTTGCTGGCTTACTGGGATGACTATTATTACAGAATATTGCGATGCATCCGGAAAAATCAGGTATGTTTTGTTTCTTCAGTTCGAAAACTAATTCCTGACGTGACATGTTAGGTATTACGTAACCACCAGCTTGCCAGAGGAAGTATTCACTGGGATGGTACAAAATGGCTGCACCCGTTACATATAATAGCCGTCACATTTAACCATTTTATTAATTAACTATACGATTATACTTGTTGATATTAAGCAATAATGTGCATTATATATCGTTGAATACGCATACCAGGTCAAATGCCTTGATTGTCCCCTCCTTTAAAAATCATACTCTGCAGCAATCTTGTGTAATGTTTCAAATACGATTTGTAAAATTATACTTTCTGTGCAGCCAACTGGTTATCTGACTGCTTGAAACATTTTGTTGAAATTAGGTAAAAATGTGTTTTAAAGTTCTTGTTAAAGTGTTATCCCATTTACATTTTTCTTAGCCCCTATGTTTAAAAATATTGTTCTGCTGTATGTCAGGGCTCTACATTAAAGGCATATTGCCACAGACCACTGACTATTTAATGGTCTAACAGAGTATTACCTGAACAAAAATAATTTGATTTGTCCCTAAATGTACCGTACTTTATTCAACCATCTTCATAACCACCATACTCCATTTATTAATTAAGAATTGACCGCAATTATTTTTTGGTTCATGCAAGTATGAACCGAAAAAACGATGTGCACACTGTATGATCCTGCGTAGAGGGGCATACAAAAGTGTGCACATCGGTTTTTTGGTTCATACTTGCATGAACAAAAAAATAATTGCGGTCAAATCTTATAATTAAATTTATATGCATAATTTAACAATACATAACTGAATTTATTTTGTTTGGCTTTAAATAGGCCTGTAGTAATGTTTGTGTAAACTTCATTGATACTTATGTCGCGTAAGAATGTGAACGTTCATTCACTATTATTTGAATCAGGTGATGTTTTGTAAATGAAGTTATTTCCTCTAGCTGCTGTGCATTTTTATGGAAGGAATTGTCCTATTCGCGTTCAGTTTATATTTTATGAAAGTGAATGAAGGGAACGTGTCTAACATTTATGCTGTCTGTGGAACCGTTTAATTTTCCCCCACAGCTGTAGAACATCGCTTACAAGTAAGTTACAGGCGTGACATTTCTTACATGATTTCTTTGGCCAACGACCTGAGTCTCATGTCATGATTAGCGAAGAGGTTTTTTGTTGTGTTTTTTTTTAATCAATACATATAGATCCATATGTCTACTCTGCTATAGCATTTTCCATTAATTTATCATATACATTTTTTGTAGCTTTCACCTGTGTTTTCTTCAAAATATCTAAATATGATTGCCAGAATAATCCAGCTTGTTGCACAAAAGTAGTGCGAGTCAGTGGGGGGGGGGGGGGGGGGGGGGAGAGGTAGTAGGCGTGGCTTAATTTTTGGGGGTTCATCGAGATATGAACGAAAAAAAGTAAGCACCTCTGGACCAATCAGATTGCTGTAAAGTGTATAGATGCAAAGAAAATTTAATTATTGACATTTTGTAAACATTATTGAATTATGGCAGTGGTCCTTAATTCAAAAAGTAAAATTGCTGAGAGGGATGGCATGGATTTCACTCCATCATGATTCAGTTAAGGTGATGCGATAGCTAGATTTGGTATCCAACAATTAATGTAATTTTTATTTATTATCCATTTTTAGAGAAATAAGGTCCTTATATCCATGACAGTATGCCTTTAAGGTTTGTCTGCTTGTCTAGGACAAGTGGTTTTGAGTGTAAGACAAGTAAATTGTACTAATATTAGTACAATTTACTTAGTCTTACAATCAAAACCACTTGTCCTAGACAAACAGACATGTTATTAGTCCCCTACCAGTCCAACCAGAGGGGACTATAGGTTTCATCTCCGTCCGTCTGTCCCACATGTTTTCCAGATGTATTTGGCGGAAGGTTTTGAGATATTGAGCTGACATTTTGTATATAATGTACTATTACAAAGCAAGTTTGACTTTCATGACGATTTACCCATTTTTGACGGAGTTATGACTCTTGAACTTAGGAGATGTGAAAATTTGTTTTCCCGGACATTTTTTTTTTCAGAAGACCTTTTGATATTGAGCTGAAAATTTGTGTATAGGTTTATCACGTACTGTTACAGATCAAGTTTAACTTTCATGGCGATTTACCCATTTTTAATGGAGTTATGACCCTGGAACTTAGGAGATGTGAAAATTTATTTTCCGGATTTTTGCAAATCCTGGCAGGGTTTCTGCCAGAGGATAAAATGTGTATGTAGTATGGTGCCATACCCAAATATTTTTGCAGATTTTTTTTTTTTAAGTTAACCTTTTGACCAAATTAATTACTCTCATCATTACTATATGATATTCTTAAGCCTAACCCTAAACGTAACCCATTTTCTTTCTTGGGGAGGGCCCCCGGCCCCCATACCCCTGTTGATTCAGTAGCGCAATACCCAAAAATTTCTTTCTGGCAGAAACACTGCCTGGAGATAATATGATGAAATTTTGTATATAGCTTTATCATTTGTATATAGCTTTACAGATCAAGTTGAAGTTTAGTGGTGGTTTACCCATGTTTCAGTTATGGCCCTTGAATTTAGGAGATACAAAAAATTGTCGGGCCCGGTAGGGGACATGTATTGCTTTAGCAGTACTCTCAAAATGCTTGTTTAGTTATAAGTTGGATAAGTACAAAATATTATTTATTCATTAATTTTATGCTGTGATATATTTGGACAGGTTTGTTTTAATTGTTTTGAAAAAATACAATTGCTTGACTATTTTGACTAAAAACGTGGGTGAATAAACACATTTCAGACGTAACAGTAAAGTGGAGAACAGTGCTTTGTTGCTGCTTATTAATGGTGGGAGGCTACTGTTTCAAAGTAAAGTGACACTAACATCACAGCTGGAATATTACTAAGTTAAATAATTATGTTTAATTCTATCTCTTCGTTTCAGAAGCCTTGCCCAGAGAGCAGTGCTTCATTTCTGTCACAAATTACATTCTGGTGGTTTACCAGGTATGTAGGGTGGACATTTTCTTGTATTTTTAGTTTTAGTTTTTTTAATGATTATTCAGATGATATATTTCTACATTGAGATTGTAATGGTTTTCATACAAATACAATAGGTCTTCTGGCCTGGAGAGTTATAAGACGTCATCAGTAGTAGAGTGCTCACTTGAGGAGTGAAAGCTCATAGGATCGATTTCTTTTCAACATTACCTGTCCTCAAGGAAGTGCACTCCCCTTCCCCCTACAGCTAATAGTCTGGTCCGAACATCCCAACAGCCAGTGGGATGGCCTAAATTTTTCTACTGCATGCTCCCTCTAGTACCGGATTGACGGAGTTTAATGCATATCTCCGTGTCCTAGTCCTGTGGGCTAAGAAGGCCGAGCCTGTAACGGCTCCAGCTCTACCATGCAACCTTCCATCGTTTATGCTTCAAGATACCTTCGGTGGGTCGATCACTACATCAGTCAGTTGCTACTTCTGCTGGCTCCGGAAGTTATCCAGTTGCTATCACGCATTTCGTTTTTTTTTACCGCGACCGTTTTACTACGGTTCATTGCAGATTATCAATCCACTGACATTCACTGTTGTTACCGCCAATGTTTTGTTTGATGCTGAGAAGATTGTCTTTGCTGCTGCCTCGCATCGGGTGGTGTGACTGCCGTCGATACCAGCCGTTTGGTGTTTGTATTGTTTCACATCCACACATATCAGGAATATAGCGTAGTGGCCCGCTCTGCCGTCGGTGGCTCTTGACTGTTTAACAGGATCACTGCTCCGATGTCCCGGTTCCTGCATCACTGCACTACTGTCTCATGAAGTGCCATAGCAAGATGACGTTAGCTGTTCATGTTCACTCCATACTTCAATTCTTGCCACATCTTCGCGCTGGATTGTTGGTTGCAACCATTACCAAGTTGTCGATTCATTTCAGCCCTGCTGCATACGGACCTGGGACTAGTACCAAGCTGGCAACGCTGCCTGAGCTTCACACAATGAAGATGGGTTTCAAACACGCCAACCAGGTCTAACGTTTTCGTCCACGGAAATGGGACCTGATCCGGGTTCTGAGGGCCTTGTCCAAAGCACCTTACGAGCCCATAGCTGAGGCATCCTTAAAGGTTTTGACAAGGAAGACAGTGTTCTTGCTGGGCTTTGCTACGGCTGCGAGAGTGTCAGAGATTCATGCTTTGGAGATGGACATAGTATGGTTGAAGTTCAATCTCCTGATCAAGTACCACATATTTACTGTCCAAGCACACTTTTCCATTGTGGGATTCCACGATGTCGAGGACTTGTTCTGTTCGCACCCTGAAGCAATACATTGAGAGAACGAGGTCTTTCTGACACTGTCGAAGGCGACTGTTCTTCTCATGCAACCGGAGCCACTTGAATGGCCTCACTAAGAACATGGTGTCTTTCCATGTTGAGGGATTACCTTCAGTGTCAGCAGCTAACCCACCTGACCTATGTGCACTTGCTGCCACGATGTCGCTAGACTGCAACATCTGTTACCAGTACTGTTTTCAGTATCTGAACAGGATGTTTATAGGCCACTGACTTGATCTTTGCCAACTGTATCCAATGAAGATGTCGAGGGATTCCATCATCTGGGTCCTGTTGGTGCAGCGCAAGCTCTGGTTAACACTGGCTGTCCTGTTCTGTCAGATTCATGGCCTGCACCTCGAGATGTCCAATGAATTGCCAGCTAAGGACTCGCCTTGACATTGTTACTGCACCATTCTGAAGTTCACGCACTGGTTTGGTGACAGGACAATTGTCCGGATAACATTACCCTTTTGCACTGCACATTGGTGTAATGTTTCCTTGAACTAACAGATCTTTGGATTACTAGAAAGAAAACACAGGGGCCTGTTTAGTTCAGTGTTCTGGTGGATGCACCCATAACATTGTTGCAGGTGTTAGGTAACCTCCCAATGTATTAGGAGGTTACGTAACACCTGCATTCCCTTGTGGCTGTGCCTTCCCACCCTATCAGAACCTGCCTGAGATATGGCTTATCAGCTACAGGTCCACTTCAGTACCTGAGGGTCATCTGTGCCATTACTGACAGATGTCACCATAATGGTTGTTGTTACTAATATCACCTGGATTGGTCTGTGATGGGCATCCCATGGAGGGGGGCTTACCATGGTTGGCTTATTCTTCCACTCTTTTCGGTCCTTGGGGAGAAGACAGGTGCATCTTCGGAGTAAGGAGCCCATCACTGTCTGTTGAATGCTGCACTTGTTTGAGGACAGGTAATGTTGAAAAGAAATGTAGAAAACTTGGTGTTTTCTCTTTTATGGATACATTACCTGTCCTCAAGGATTGATTCCCGCCTGAGCCTCCCCAATTCCTGTTCTGCGTGTGATGTGCTCAGTGAAAAAGAAGGAAGTTACAGTCATGTGATCGGTACTAGAGGGAGTATGCAGTAAAAGAATTTAGGCCATCCCATTGGCTGTTGGGTTGTTCGTACCAAACTACTAGCCGTAGGGGGGCGAGTGCACTTGTTTGAGGACAGGTAATGTATCCATAAAGGTGAAAACACCTAAAGTTTTCTCCATTCTCCATAGTGAATGTAATAAATAAGACTCATAATAACTTTAAAATATTATGAGCCAAATTTACAATTGTTTTTGTTTTACATGTATGTAACTATAAGAAAAATAGGTTACATAAATTTTGCCCAGTATGTTTTAATACAAGACATGGAAAACCACATCAGATTCTATATCTTAGTTAATAACTATGTTGTTCTGTCCAGCATGAATGAATAATGATCTCTGGCTTGTATACTTGACACTGCTTCAATTCAGTATATGTCGGTTTATCAATTCTAGCAATTCTACCATTGCTAGAATTGATAATTTATGCAAAAAGTAACGTGCTTTAATGTTAAAGAAAAATGACTAAGAGCAGAAAATATATTACACTGCCTAATAACTAGGTTCAGTGCCTTTAATGAGGTATTGCAGATGCAATATGTTCAACATTAACTCATTTCATTTATACTTATTTTCATGCTTATATCCAATTAAGATTCAAGCACGCTGTCTTGGGCACATACCTCAGCTATCTGGGCTGTCTGTTGAGGACAGCAGGTTACATGTAGTTATTAGTGGTTAGTGAGAGAAGTTGGTGTAGAACCCAGTACCTACCAGCCATATTTCAGATGGATTAACTACTACACCACTGAGGCTGTTTAACAGCTAATAGCGGGTACTTAAACAATAAGATGGGGTATCAGTTATCAAAGTTTCCTTTCAGCCTGGTGAAGAAAGGTTACCGCAAAGCTCTTGAGAGGAGGGATCTGTGGTCTCTGAACTCATGTGACACCTCGCAGTATGTTGTCCCCAAGTTTGAACAGCACTGGAACAAGGAACTCAACACGTCACAGTGGTTAGTTATCTTAATAACATATATTAATTAATAGACATTGTTTGTGTCGTACAACATTTATGAAAGCTTTTGTCAGATTGTGCAAAAAAAAAAGCAGGTAGCCTATTTCATTTTGTATAACTCGATATGACATTATAAATGATGAATTAAAATTAATGCATGAATGGAACATGGTTACAGAAAATTAGTTTTGTGCAGGTAAGCAACATGGAAACAAAACTATATCAACTGAAAACTGACAATCACTACTTTAGGGATTCTGATAAATTGTTGTTAGTATTCACAACAATAAACAGTTTGAACTCATAAAAATCCCAGTTCTGCTAAATGATTAGTGATAGCTGTATTACTGGTGGGAGGAACCAACCACTTTTAACTGGAAAAGTGAAAAATGGAAAAGTAGTACTTTGTAACTTCAAAAGTATTTTACTGTTAAAGGTCATGTTTTTTACAATGAGATTTCAATAGTGCATTTAGTAACTTATTTGTCATATGTTAATTGAAAATTGTGTAACCACATGTGGACTGAAGTGGGCATGAAATCTCATACCCTCTGGTTAACTAAAATAACAAAAGATTAATGGAGAAAAATAGTTTGAAAATTAGCATCATGAAAAAAGGCATTAAAATATATGTATTATTTTGCTTTTTATTAGTTTAGTAAGCTCACCTAATCCATCGAGAAATAGTATACCCCTGAAGGAGCGATACAACGACAGCCGCACCTACACAGAAGTGAATCTGGACGTAACGGTGAAAGATGGTAGGCGAGAGAAGAAGCCAAATGTACTAAAATGTCTCGTCAAGACATTTGGAAGATTCTTTTTACTTGCAGCTGTGTACAAACTTATGCATGACATCCTGCTGTTTGCTGCTCCAGCATTATTGAGGTGAGTGATGGGAAAATAGATTTATAATGTATTGTTACAGATCAAGTTTGACTTTTATGGCGATTTACTCATTTTTGACAGAGTTATGGCCCTTGAACATAGGAGATATGAAAATGTTCTGGCCTTTTTTCTTTTTTTTTAGATTCACAAATACTTGCCCAGAAAAGTGGGGATGTGTAACCCTGTGGTAGACCTAGATGTAAATCCTGTGAAACGATGACAGCTACTTCTACAATAAAAAACAGACACTAAAACTTTCTACATTAAACATACTCTAAATTGTCAGTCTAATTTTGTGGTTTATTGTATCACCTGCAATAAATGCCAAATTCGGTATGTTGTACAAACTATCAACAGTTTTAGCACAAGACTTTCAGGGCACAGACATAATATTAAATATAAGATGACAGCTAAAGCCCACATATAGCCCCCATACTTTAATATCCCAGGTCACTGCCGTAGTTGCACTCTCCTTCAAAGAGTTGCTGGTCAAGATCCTAGCCAAACTTAATTTGGCTGAATCTGTTTGGATGCATCGTTTGAACTGTGTGTGGCCAAAAGGACTGAATGAATATGATCCGAGTGGCAAATAAACCACTCTCTGCTTGATTGGACTTTTGTTTTAATCTTAGCTTATGGTCTGATACCTCGGTAGTTTTATTGACTGGTTAACTATACTTGAGTTTTAGCCAAGCACACTTGTTACACTACACCGTTTATACTTGTGAGTTTTCTGTTTCTCCTCATATTCTTGAAAACGTCTGTATTATACAGATGAAACGTCGAGTTTTAATTTTGTGTTGTGTTTTTTTTAAAAGTGGATGGTTTTAGACAGACTTTTGGTTTTAATTACTTTTTTTCTTCTTTTTTTTTTGCAATGTCTCAACATATTGTGCTGAAATTTTGTGTATGGCTTTATCATGTTCTATGTCCTATCAAATTTGACTTTTATGACATTATAGTTATATAGCCATTGAGCTTAGGAGATTTGAACATTTGTTGGGTCCAGTAGGAGACATATATTGCTTTAGCAGTACTCTCAGAATGCTGGTTCTTATGTATTTTATTATCGCAATTATTTAAAAAAAAAAAAAAGTTTGTTAAACCCAAAATACTAAGTCTTTGTCTTGCACTCTCATAGCAGATGATATTTAATATAGTGTAGACACAGTTGATCTTAGCAGAATCTTTGTCATTGACATTAACTCTGATGAAATCTGTCTAATTTGATCCCCTTTATATCAAAGCATTTTGTCAGTCACTCTTTATTCTTGATTAGAAGCATTTTCAATGTACAAGTTGTAGTAATAATTTGTGTAGCATGTGATCGAGTTGTATTGTGAAAAGTGCTAAATCATGATTTTAGTCACACACTATGAGTTATGCATGACAGGGAGTGTTTACAAAATTACTACAAACTGCATGCTAGAAGCCATTACTACAAGTTGCACAGTGAGATTGCTCCTTTAGACAGACAGTTCACTGCATTTCTTTTTTCATTACCATTTCACTCCAGGCTTCTGATCCAGTTTGTGAAGAATAAAGAGGAATATGTTTGGCATGGGTACCTGTATGCCAGTGCCCTGCTGGTTTGTGCAGTGGTCCAGTCCCTTATTCTTCACCAGTATTTTCACAGCTGTCTTGTGCTCGGTATGAGGTTGAGAACGGTCATCATAGCAGCAGTCTACAGAAAGGTACGATTGGTCTTTATATACATCAACTGAACTCATTAAAACAAAAAATTGTTATTTAATTAAACTAATCATTGTGTTTGTGTATATCAGTTGGACGTTGACATATCATTGATCATCTGGTGTTAAGATATTAAAGTCTTTGATAACAAGCTAATGTGTAAAATATTGTTGACTATTATAGCTTAAAGGAATTGACCCTAGTTATTAGGCTGTGTAAATTAGTTTTGATTATTACAGCTTAAAGGGACTGAGTCTGGTTATTAGGAAGCGTAAAATAGTTTGGACTATTACAGCTTTTTTGCTGTTAAATGCACATTACAAGTTCAATTTGTTTGTCCATGGTTGTCTTGGTGTTTGTGATAACTCATGTTACATTTTACGTGATACATGAAGAACTATAGGGCCTGTTATACTAATCAACAGTAAGAATATCCATGTTATGTCCATCAGTTCTCTCATTCTCTTAACCATGTGTCATAATTATAGGTGTATTAGATGCCAAATAGCTTTTGGTTGAATAGTATGCTGGGACCTTATTAAACAACCATCCTAACCTTTTCAGACACTGAAACTTTCGAGTTCTGCGCGGAAGAAATCGACAATGGGTGAGATTGTCAACTTGATGTCTGTGGATGCTCAGCGTTTCATGGATCTGATGACCTACTTCCACACGATCTGGTCCGGACCATTCCAAATCTCTGTGTGTTTGTACTTGCTGTGGCAGACCCTAGGTCCACCCATCCTCGCCGGGGTCGGAGTTATGGTTCTTCTTGTGCCCGTCTCTTATGCCATCGCAAACAAGACAAAATATCTTCAGGTTGGACTATCATTAAAAAACTTTATTATTATATTCTGTATGAAAATCCATGTATTATATCAGTGTTAAACATGTAACAGAAATATTAAACATGTTATTTTATTAGTCCCTTACCGGTCCAAACGGAGGGGACCATAGGTTTCATCTATGTCCTTCTGTCTCTTTGTCTGTCTGTGTTTGTCTGTCTGTCTGTCCATCCGTATGTCAAACTTATGGTTTTCTTGACTTTTTTCACAATGCCGCCTGAAATTTTGTGTACCATATACTATTACTGAATAAGTTTGACTTTGATGGCGATTTACCCAGTTTTGACAGCGTTATTGCCCTTGAACTTAGGAGATAATAAAATTTGTTTTCCAGACTGTTTTTTTGCAATACCTCAAGATATTAAGTTGAAAGTTTGTGTGCAGCTTTATCATGTTCTGTTACGGATCAAGTTTGACTTTCATGGCAAATATAGCTGTTTTTCCCAGTTATGGCCTTTGAATTTAGGGGATATTTCCCGGACTTTTGTTTTGCAATGCCTGAAGATATTTGTGTATGTAGCTTTATCATGTACTGTTACAGATCAAGTTCAACTTTCATGGTGATTTATCTTTCTTTTCACAGAGTTATGGCCCTTGAACTTAGGATATTTTAATATTTGTTAGGCCTGGTAGACGACATGTATTGCCATAGCAGTAGTCTCAGAATGCTTGTTGTTGTTGTTATCTCTAAAAGTATTTTGTTGTTGTATGTAGCATCTTCATGTACCTTTAGTTGATTGTTCGTAGCTTGTGTCAGAGGTCACGTCAATCTGTATTACTGAATTATTATTTGTTTGTGCATTTCAGACTGAACAAATGAATTTTAAGGATTCCCGAATCAAACTTATGAATGAAATTTTAAATGGAATGAAGGTGAGTTCACTGATTCTATACAGTCATGTCTAAAAGAGATATGACTGTTTAAATGAACTTTCAGCAAACTTGCATTTTCGTGTTATTTACTGTGATAAGGTGATGAGGTGGTGGCTGGGCTTATTTATGAAAAACGTAAATGCTATCAAAAACGGAGGGGGTTTATTCAAAGACATGGGTTAGTTTCCGGTAAAATACGGTAGTTTACCACATAACTATTTAGTGGTTTGCATGAATTTAAATTTGTGTAACCAACATGCAAACAAAATTAACAATTTGCATAAAATATTATGCCCTGCTGCATGACATTTTTAAGTAAAACTATTTGTAAAATATTTGTTCGTAAAGTATATGACCTTTAGCTTCAAAGCTGATCTTGAGATTTGGGTCCATGGTAAAGAATGTGGATCAAAAATCCCTGTAGCCAAAAAATTAGCCACAATGAAAATGTGTTAACCAAAAATTGTTTTGCAGTACTGTGTAGAGTATTTATATATGAATATGAAAATGCATCTTGTTCAGCTAATTATGTATAAACTGGAATATGAATAACAAAACTGTATTCCCTGATCAAAATCAAAGACAGCAATGTGGGTAGGGGCAGTTAATATATTACTTTGATTTTTCAGTGTGGGGGAAATATGCAGAGTTGAAAGCCAGTGCCCCCTGCAAACACCCATGGGAACGGGAACTCTATTTACGTGCCCATATCCACAGAGGTTCAGGCAAACACCCACTCCAACTTCTAAGGCCTATGACATTAATAAAAATTTGAGAGCCAGTACTCAACTTTTTCTTTTTTTTTAAATAGAGCTCATTATTTCTTTCAAATAGCAATCTTTATGTTGCTTTGAACTGCTTGTTGTTGATTTCAGCTTGTAAAATACGTAGCCAAAGAATGCCAACTTCACGTTATTACAACTATTCCATTAACATCAAAAGTTTTTGATTAAAATGATAATGAATTGAAATTTATGGTCTTTTTAAAATCCATCTAACTTGTGAGATGTCACCTCACAGTCTACAAATTTATATAATATTTTATCTAACAAATGTCATGATTATTGTAAACTAATTGTATTGAGTGTACAACTGCAATTTGTATAAATACTGCATGTTCGTTTCCCATGATAGCGATATGCATGAGTGTGAAATTAACAAAGACAGCTGAAATAAGCGAATGAAACAGCAATTATGTATTCACCTATTTGGGTTGGGTTTTTTTAATTTACATCAAGATTTACTTGCCTGTAATTGTATTGTTTAAAGTCCGCAATAGTGTCTCTTGACACATGCAACGGTCTCGGATGACTGTCAAGTGTGACCTATATACACACTGAGAGCAGCCGACGTGGACATTATGTTTAACGTGAAGCGAATACACCAGTCTAGCGGACATTTTTGTTTTGCTCGGTCCATTGTTGGTCCGTTTTTATTACTTTGGTTCAAAGACTTTACAAAGTTAAAATAACAAGCAACAGATCTTTCAGACTTTTCTTTCATACATGTTGCCGTTAAAACTAATAATTGTGATTATTAAAATAAGCAAACGTTATTATGCTGCATTCTGGATGACACTGCTTCTGATTACCGGTCGCGAGATCGCTATTAATTACACTAATATAATATTTGGTATTATTATTATATTTCAGGTGTCGGATAAATAATGTAACCGTTTGTTCACATCAAAAGATAGAAAATGGCTTAGCCAAAATTTTAGCCACTTACAAATTTTATTATCCATTTAAAAAAAAAAAATTAGCCAATGTCTAATTTGGCTACCTATAACGCGAGCCCTGACTGACCATGTGTCACAATAATCATATGTTGGACACCAGATAGCTGTAGTTTAAAAGTGCAGTGATGTGTCGTAAACAAATAACCCTTTAGAGTACTGTTTTGTATAATTCTTTGGCAGTTGTTTTGACATGTGCTTTAAGATTTACGTTGTTACCTTTTTTCAGGTCCTGAAACTGTACGCATGGGAACTGTCATTCCAGGAGAAAGTTGTTAATATTCGAAATGAAGAACTGGAGGTTCTGAAGAAGTCTGCCTATCTGAATGCCATTTCAACATTTGCTTGGACATTTGCTCCATTTTTGGTACAAAATACCCTGCATCTTTGTCATCATTTATTGTTGTTGTCACTGTTAAATAGAGTGAAAGAGAGAAAATTACTCTGAAGTGTGAAATTTTGAAAAACATATTCTATTAAAATCGGTTAAAAGAAGTAGATTATATGTACAGTCAAATATATGTGTGATAACAGTTTTAAAGGCATACAACTGGCTGCTCCTAGGTGATGACCAGGTCACTAATGCCATTCCATCCAGTGGAAAAAAAGCATGGTGGAATCGATCACCCTTTTACTTTAAAGCTGGGTTACTGGTGAATGTATTCCACCAAAAAATAATACATTTTTGGCATCAGACTAAGCATAGTGAGTCAGTGAATTTGAAATGTCCTGAGTATTACAAACATAGTATATGAAAAAACTGCATGGCAATGTTCAAGTTAACACCCAGACATATTTTGAACAGGTTTAAGACCAAATTATGAATGCTATTCATGCTAAATTACATGTTCACAACAACAAACCACAAAGCAATGCAATATATGTGGTATGGATATAGTACAGGGGGTATACTCACCAGCAAAAGTTACACAGTTCCCGATATACGTAATTCTCTATGTACATGTGTATATATACATACCGTACCTAAAACATTCTGATCCATTTATTATTGTATTGTATTTAATATCTGAAGGCAGCATTACTTAAATATGGTGCAGTACATGCTGTATAAACCATTTACATGGATATTTTGAATATTTTTATATTACACACAAGTCTTACAAACATAAAAAGTGAATTTACATACCATTCTAGGCAAGTCTGCATTACATATACAATTTATCTGTCTCATAACAGTTCATCTTACAATAGCTAGGTTTTTTGTTGCTTTTTGTAATATTTTAGAATTGCAGTTCTATTTATATTATGCTTAACTTATGTTTTGGTTTTGATTGCCTGAAGCTTTTATTATTAAAAAAACAAATTGACCTGGCTTTTTTCTATAACATATTGAGGCTTCATTATTCAAATATGATTAAGTATATGAAGTTTATATACTATGTTCACAAATTTATGAAGATGTCCCTCTGTTGTTAGTACCAACCAATTATAAGTACCTTTCCTCGGCATGTGTGTTAAAACATTTACAATTCATCTATCTCACAGAAGCTTGTACTATTTTTAAAAACATATTTGTATTTAAATTGTGCTTAATTTATGGTTAGGTTTATATAACTGACATCAGATATAGTCATCAGGCATATCTAGTACTTGACTTTCTTTCCTATTTCAGTCTTATCATCTGACTCAGATATAATGTCTATTATATTCACAATATCTGTAATTTTTTATTTTGTCCTCTGGGCCTTTGCTCTTGTTCCTCCCTCAGTATGTCAACAGCTCTTGTTATTAGATCACAAACCATCCAATTCAGCTTCAGTATTTCTTTGGACATTTCTCAGCCATTTCTATGTGGTTGAGGAATACGCTGGACTTTGTGATATGACTAATACCATATGAGACCATGGCAATTTGCTCTCTTCCAATCTGCTCTATTGGTACAGCATATTTTCAGGGAATATCTACTGGATGGATGGAAGGTTTGCAACTAATCCACAGTAGCATAATAACAGCATTCGTGATTTGGCACTACATTTCTCATGTGAAAGGGGTTCTTCCAAGCCACACTTGATCTAAGGAATCCCTACAAAGGTCTTAAGAGACTAGAAGACCATTTAAATGAAAAAAAGAAAACTCTGCCCTCAGCTTCTTGGGAAGAGGGTTCTGTTTGTGAGACAAAGTACTTGTTTCAAACGCAAACCATGTCTGAGGGTGTTGTAAAGTGCACAAGAAAATGCAGAAACAAAGATTATACTTCATTGTCTGTACATTGCTGCCAGTTCACCATCCCAGATACGGACATTTGTGTACACTCAATTTGGCAACAAGAGGCATCTTATAGATGTGCACAGCATCATTAAGGATGTAGGGAAGACACCAACTAGCAATTCCAGCTGTGCTTGCCATTACTGGCTATGATACCAACAGTGCTTTTATGCAGAATGGAAAACTGGAGGTTTTGAACATTCTCAAGCAACACCAAGACTTCCTTGAAATGTTGTTAGCTAATGGAAGTTCAGCAAAAATTGATGTTCATATATTTAAGAAGCAGATCATTTCATATACCTTCTCTATGGGAGTGCAGGTGCGAATAACATACAAAAACATCATGACTTGAGAAATATCTGGAAATGTTTGTTGCCAAACCAAGGATGATAATATTGAACTACAGTAGAGTATAAATCAGCCTTTCCCACTCTACATGTATGCATTCAATGAGAATGCTCTGAGAATGCACATAAAGAGAGCAAATTGCCAAGTTGTCATTTGGTATCAGTCATGCCAGGCATACCAGGCTATTCCCCAACCAAATTGTCATATGGCTGAGAAATTTTAGAAGGCACACAGAGATGAAATAGTGATATCATGAGAGCTGATGGACATACTGATGGGGGAACCAGAGCAGAGCCTAGAGAAGGAGAATACCAGAAATTGTGAACATGACAGACATACTTTAATTGCATGAAAATGCAAAGGAATAGGAAAGGAAGTCAAAACTTTCCTAGACAATATTTGATGTAGAAACTAATTATATACACTTGAGCATAAGTTAAGCACAATGTAAATATAAAGGCAAATCTAAAAATATTACAAACACAGACTAGTATAAGATGAACTTCTGTGAGATAGATGACTTGTACATGTAATGCAAAAGAAATTATGGTAGGTACACAAAACTGACGCTTTAAATTTTTAACACTGGTGTTTAGTAAAGAGGACATATTCATAATATTGATGCACATACATGTATACTCAACAAAATTAATTAAGGGCTAGTAAACTTTCTTATATTATAATATAATTCTTTGTTACTGTCATATTATTTTAGCATGTTTAGGTCATATATATGGCTTCTATACATTGTTTCAGTAAACTTTTACTGGTTATACACACAAAAAACACTGGGATTTCACATACTTATGAAAAATATTGAAATGAGCATTAGGCAAGTATTCGTTACACATTTGTTCAGAATGTTTTTTGTCATTGTGTTCCCTAATTTTTTTTATTTAAGTCATTAAGTTTAAGAACATGCCACAATGCTGACAACTTTCAACGGAAGAAGTTGTATTTCCCCTCATATTTAAAGGAAAATGCTAAAATATCTATTGCACATAAATTAATTTTGTTGAGTATAGTATAGACAGATATACTGAACCATATTTGAATAATGCTGCCTCAATATATTAAATACAGTGCAATTTTTAATAGTAAAAGGTTCAAAATATGTGTAAATATAGAAAATAATGCATTTCAGGCATTGCTTAACTTTTGCCTATGAGTATATAATTATTCATACCACATATTGCATTGTCATTTGGTTTGTTACTATTAACATCTAGTATAGGATGAATATCATTAATTTTGGCCTTATATCTGTTAAAAATTTATATGGATGACAACTTTATCACTATATTTAATTTTTCAATATAGTGTTTTTGGGACACAAAATGTGCAACGGTACCCCCATTCAAATGGCGATATTTTTTTAATCCACCAACATTTTTGCTGCAGACAAGCAGATATTAAATTCATATATAATGAAGTATCTAAAAATACTTGTCTCCAAAAATCCCTAAAGGGGGGGGGGGGGGGGTTCTGTATCTGGCCCATGGACTACTGCTAAAATAGTTTTCTTTCCTAGGTGTCACTGGTCACATTTGGAGTGTATAACAAACAATGTACTGGCTGCTGAAATAGTTTTCTTTTCTAGGTGTCACTGGTCACATTTGGAGTGTATAACAAACAGTGTACTGGCTGCTGAAATAATTTTCTTTCCTAGGTGTCACTGGTCACATTTGGAGTGTATAACAAACAATGTACTGGCTGCTGAAATAATTTTCTTTCCTAGGTGTCACTGGTCACATTTGGAGTGTATAACAAACAATGTACTGGCTGCTGAAATAGTTTTCTTTTCTAGGTGTCACTGGTCACATTTGGAGTGTATAACAAACAGTGTACTGGCTGCTGAAATAATTTTCTTTCCTAGGTGTCACTGGTCACATTTGGAGTGTATAACAAACAATGTACTGGCTGCTGAAATAATTTTCTTTCCTAGGTGTCACTGGTCACATTTGGAGTGTATAACAAACAATGTACTGGCTGCTGAAATAGTTTTCTTTTCTAGGTGTCACTGGTCACATTTGGAGTGTATAACAATGAATGTACTGGCTGCTGAAATAGTTTTCTTTTCTAGGTGTCACTGGTCACATTTGGAGTGTATGTGTTGTCTGACCCAAACAATGTACTGGATGCTGAAAAAGCTTTTGTATCTCTGTCTCTGTTCAACATTATGCGATTTCCTCTTGCCATGTTTCCACAAGTTGTCACAAATATTGTTCAGGTTGGTATATTTGGCAATACAGTTAGTAAACCATACAAATAGTTAGCAGTACTGTCAGTAAACCGTACAAATAGTTAGCAGTACTGTCAGTAAACCGTACAAATAGTTAGCAGTACTGTCAGTAAACCGTACAAATAGTTAGCAGTACTGTCAGTAAACCGTACAAATAGTTAGCAGTACTGTCAGTAAACCGTACAAATAGTTAGCAGTACTGTCAGTAAACCGTACAAATAGTTAGCAGTACTGTCAGTAAACCGTACAAATAGTTAGCAGTACTGTCAGTAAACCGTACAAATAGTTAGCAGTACTGTTAGTAAACCGTACACATAGCTATACAGTTAGGAAATCATACAAATAGTTTACAGTTTAGTTTGTAAACCATACAAATAGGGTGAGATGCAATTAGCTTTAGGGTCAGTAGGGTTATTTCATTACTCACAGTCACCACTGGGACATGAGTAGTATGTCCTGTAAAGTGGACAGAAATTGTCTCGTCCTAATTGCTAAGATATTAAATGAACTTCCATTCCGTATCATGTTTTTGTCCTGAGTGAAATAATTTTCAGTTGTCAAGGGCTATAATGAATGACAATGAAAATTATTTCATGAGGGACATAAACATGATATAAAATGGTAGTGAGTTTAATATCCTATTTATTACCCATAATTTATATCACGGAATATGTTTGAGCAAAATTCTGGTAAGGTGGTTGTGTGCCATTTGTATGACATCGAAGTGTTACTTCCCACTTGATGTTCTAGTAACCAAGATATGGGTAATGACTAAGGCCAGCTGATTAAAACATTGGCTGGAGTTATAATAAATAAACATTCCTTACCAGCATATCTATCTTTGCAGGTGCAATAGTTGTTTTATTTCATCCAAATAATGTTTGAAGGTGGGCGTAGTCCTTTATACATTACATTTTTATAACTTGTCTGTTTGCATTCTTTAACTTGTTCTATACTTTGGTTAACTAAAAAAAAAAAAAAACCCCACCTTTCTTTGGTAAAAATATTGAAACAATAAGAATATTACTATAATAAAAAACCCCAGAAAAAAAACAATATTATTATTTATGATAACTCAACATGCTTGTAAAGATTGGAATGATCACTTTTTCTTCTACAGATACAATACTCCACTCCCGTCTTCAATTAAATGTAACTTTCCTAAACGTCACTGCATTATAGACACAGACCTGTGTTTAATCAAATGCATAAAATTCCAATCTGTCAATACTCTTGTTATAAATGTTTGGATTGATCCAGATAATGCGGTGTGACTTAAAAAACCCACAATGTTTATAACTACATGAATCTCAATTTTGCATTACTTTCGGCAATGCTTAGAAAACAAAATAGATTGTTTCAGTTGTATTTTCTTTATTTCAAATCAATAAAAGATTATTTACGTTAGGTGTTAAATCAGCAAATATTATTGTTTAAAATTGTGTGTATTAATTAATTTATGAAACAATGTGCGAATTCTCGTATTTTGTTACTGATGAAAAAAGCTGAACCACAAAAAGGGGATTCCCCTTATTCCATGTATTAATTTCCTGAAGCAAAAGTTCAGTTGTTATTTCATAGTATTTTATATTAATGAAATTATTATTCACTTGGAATTATAAAAATTGAATATGATAATTATTATGTTCATGAAAATATGAATCACAGGACCATTTTACACAATTACTTATGAATGGCTTTACACTAAAGTGCTACGCCGTTCATATAGTGTGTAAAGTGGTTCTGTCATTCACACCTGCATTATCATGTTCAATTTAAAAATAATTTGTCATATTTTTTAACATATCTTTAAATATATGTATGAAGATTACTTTTCATAAATTTGTTTTTATGTTAATAAATTTAAGAATGAGCTGATTATTTTGTTGTGTGACAGGCTAATGTGTCGTTGAAAAGAGTACAGAAGTTTCTGACTCAGACTGAGCTGGACCCAGAAGCTGTTCAAAAGTGCTACACTTCAGGTAATTTCACTTCATATGGGCATAGGCATTGATTGCATGTTCATTTATTTTATTTTATTGCTTAATCACAGCGTACAGCCACCAAATGTGCTGTCCTGTTTGCAGTAAATTGAATATAAAAAACTTTTTTTTAACCAACTGGTCAGGAATTCTTTGTTTGTTTCTTTTTTCTCAGTAGAGACCATGTTTCAAATCTATTGCCATTTCAAATATTTAAGGGTTTAGTTTTTTTTAACAGTGAAAAACTGGCAATTGCTGGAAAGCAATAAATATAGACTTAATATTGTTGTTGTTACCGGCCTCGGTGGCGTCATGGTTAGGCCATTGGTCTACAGGCTGGTAGGTACTGGGTCCGGATCCCAGTCGAGGCATGGGTTTTTTAATCCAGATACCGACTCCAAACCCTGAGTGAGTGCTCCGCAAAGTTCAATGGGTAGGTGTAAACCACTTGCACCGACCTGTGATCCATAACTGGTTCAACAAAGGCCATGATTTGTGCTATCCTGTCTGTGGGAAGCTCAAATAAAAGATCCCTTGCTGTTAATCAGAAAGAGTAGCCCATGTAGTGGCGACAGCGGGTTTCCTCTCAAAATCTGTGATTCTTAACCATATGTCTGACGCCATATAACCGTAAATAAAATGTGTTGAGTGCGTTGTTAAATAAAACATTTCTTTCTTTCTTTTTTAATATTGTTTGTTGTATTTCAGAAATAGCTGTTAAGATTGAGAATGGGACATTTGCCTGGGATGTAGAAGATACTACTATCCTAACAAAGTAGGTCAATGAGGCAATCAAGTTCTGTTGTAGTATGATTGTCTGTCTCTCTGTCTGTCTGCCTGTCTGTCTCTCTCTCTCTCGCTCTCTCTCTCTCTCTCTCTCTCTCTCTCTCTCTCTCTCTCTCTCTCTCTCTCTCTCTCTCTCTCTCTCAGTTGATGAATGCGTGTGATTCAAGTGAGATGAAGTAAAACTCTTAGGTGCTGCCAAGTAATTAATGCACCACAGTTGTTGTTAAACAAACTTTGCTTTACTCATGAAACACTTGAACTTTCCTTTGTCTTCAGCATCAACCTGGAATTCCCGCAAGGATCTCTGGTGGCTGTTGTTGGTATGGTTGGATCAGGCAAGTCGTCCTTACTTTCTGCACTCCTTGGAGAAATGGATAGAATCTCTGGATCTGTTTGTGTTACAGTGAGTTACATACTGCATAGCATTTTCTTTTTGTAATAGTAAGGATTGAAAAAAAAAATTAGTTGATGAGGGACATTCAAGAAGGGGATCTATTTAGTCAGGTCCTTTTTTTAACATTAGGCTGAGAAGAACAAATGTTTCCGCACCCTACATACATTGTGGAGCACTGGTTGGGACTTGGGGAATATCTGGTGCAGGGTGCGTACCACTGTGTCTCATTGTGATTTATTACCCATATGGGCTCAAATATACGGGGTAATATTTTTTCGATCTCTGCACAGTGTGCAGATTGCTTCTACAGTCACTGATTGGCTGGCTTTAAAAAGACAAGATATGATTGGCAATTACATACTGCCGGGACCACTTTTTGTTCATTCATGATTCCATTCATCGGTCAAACTATTACTACGAACTTCAAATATTTTTTTACGATACGAATATTTACGGAATTAAAAATCAAAATATATGTACAAATGTTTAAAAATGTTTTTATTTTATTATTTTGACTGGGTTTTTTTGGAACTATTCTTTGGTGGATACTGTTGGGTGTGCAATGGTAACGGCGCGTATGAATATATTGTTATGGCTGGTAGAGCTTGTTAGTTGTTACAGCAGCGACAACGTAAATATACTTTTAAAATCGTTAAAGATTGACAATGGGTAATAAAGAGAATAACCAACTCACTACGAGGAATTATGGAGTATCTGTCCCTCGTGAATTAATGCTGTAAAACCCTCTCCAGAGGCTCGGGTTTACAACATTAATTCACTCGGGACAGATAATCCGTAATTCCTCGTAGCTTGTTAGTTATTCTTTAAAACATCCATTGGTCAGTCTTCATCTGTTAAAAGCCAGTGGCATATCTTATTATGTTTTGAGTGGGCGGGACATAGCACAATGGTAAAGTGCCCACTTGATGTGCGGTCGTTTGGGATCGATCCCTGTTGGTGGGCTCATTGGACTATTTCTCGTTCCAGCCAGTGCACCGCAACTGGTATATTAAAGGCTATGGTATGTGCTATTCTGTTTGTGGGATGGTGCATATAAAAGGTCCCTTGCTACTAATGGAAAAATGTAGTGGGTTACATCGCTAAGATTATATGTAAAAATTACCAAATGTTTGACAGCCAATTAATAAATCAATGCACTCTAGTGGTGTCGGTAAACAAATCAAACAAACATTATGTTTTAACTTACTTTCACTGAAAAGACTGATAGTACAAATCACTCCAAGATTTTTCGAAATTGTGTTTATTGAGACTTGTTGTACTAATAGAGGATGGGGAGAAACACATTGAATGCTTAGTTCAGTAATCTGTCTTATGAGGAAGATTAAAGAGATTGGATCAACAAGAGACAGAGGTAGTGTTTTGACAGGATGGGGACACATTTAAAAACAATTCAACCGGCATACTTGAAATGTTTACCACAAATACATGTAGGTAATACCCGTATAATATCACATGTGAAATATTAATCCTGGTCTAAATACTTTGCAAGTATCAGTAAGGAAAGGTACAGTTTTTTTAATATAGGTAATAATTCATGAGTACCCTTTGAAGACGATTTATCTTACAAGTTTTTGCCAAATGTTTTTATGGGTAAAATACATTTTGGAAACCACAAGTTGTATAATTTAAATAAAATAAATCTTCTCCCAACAGGCACGAGTGTATTCTCTTTCTTACACACCTTAAAAAAGTAATTTCTTAATATAATTTAATGAACAAATAAAATGACTGAACATTAGGTTGAAACTGTATAAGTTAATACTGTCATAAAAACAAATGACATACTGCAGTGATGTCATGTGTTTATGGTTACTCAAGACACTTGGGTCATGACCTCGGAACAGCCAGTGACAAGTCTCACAATTGATTTCCAACGTATGTTGGAGACGAAATTGGTCGACAATGGGTCATCTCTTACATGAGTTTGTAAGAAGAGGTTGTCCCCACTCATAGGTTGCCAGGTGTGGTAACGTACGTGGGTTCATACACACTGCTTGTTTCGATGCATGGCACTGATTCTACTTGTTACTTTTCAGGGTTCTGTAGCGTACGTCGCACAGCAAGCATGGATTCAGAACTGTACCCTGCAAGACAACATTCTGTTTGGAAAACCACTTATTCAGTCCAAATATAATCATCTGTTGGAGGCGTGTGCTCTTGGGCCTGACCTTGACATGTTGCCTGCTGGTGACCAGACAGAGATTGGGGAAAAGGTCAGAAACCAGTCCTTAGGATGTTAACTGAAATCAAATTTCTGGAGTTTAGTTAGAACTATGCCTCTTAATAATTACCAGCAAAACTTGTGAGTGTTTTTGTCTTGCCTTTTTGAAGTAAAAAGGCAAGATATAGTTATTACTTTTCCGATGGCCAGTGAAACTTGGTTTATAGTTGCACCTATTGATGTTCATCACAGTGAACCAAAATTGTTTATGATAGATGAGAAATTTTACTCCTCAGAATTCTTGTTTCATTTAGCTCCTTCGTTAAATTTTCCAATTTAACTCCATTTCTTTAAGTCCTTGACCAATAAAACTTGGTTAACTTTGGAGTTGAGTCTATGGGTCTTCATCTTAATGCTGCGATTGGTCTAGGATTGATCCCCGTTTGTGGACCCATTGGGCTCTTTCTTGTTTCAGCCAGTGCACCACGACTGGTACATCAAAGGCTGTGCTATGTGCTGTCCTGTCTTTGGGATGGTGCATATAAAAGATCCCTTGCTACTAATGGAAGGAAGGAAATGTTTTATTTAATGATGCACTCAACACATTTTATTTATGGTTATATGGTGTCAGACATATGGTTAAGGACCACACAGATATTGAGAGAGGAAACCCACTGTTGCCACTTCATGACCTACTCTTCGATTAGCAGCCAGGGATCTTTTATATACACGATCCCACAGACAGGGTAGTACATACCACAGCCTTTGATATCCCAGTCATGGTGCATTGGCTGGAACGAGAAATAGCCCAATGGGCCCACTGACGGCGATCGATCCCAGACCAACCGTGCCTTGAGCGAGTGCTTTACCACTGGGCTACATCCCGCCCCATGTTACTAATGGAGACATGTACATGTAGCTGGTTTCCTCTCTCAGACTATATGTCAAAATTACCAAATGTTTGACATCCAGTAGCCGCTGATTAAAACATCAATGCTCCAGTGGTGTCGTTAAACAAAACAAACTTGTTTTTCATCTCAATGCATGTTAAAAAATTGAAAAATGTACTAAATGTTTTTTAAACTTTATTTAAATATTTTCATTTTATTTAAACTAAACATAGCATATTATTTCTTTTATAAAATTAATTAAATGCTAATAATTTAATACTTTTTTTTTTTAATTTGTGAGATGAACACCTAAAGCCAAATAATTAAGAACTCCTTTCCAAAACATGATATATGCCATTTTCCAAATTTAGGAGTTAACAATACTAGTGCTTTGTACATGTATATACAGCATCACTTATTTGGAAAGTAAATGATCGTGCTAAATGTAGACGTCTGCCTGTCTCTAGGGTATTAACCTGAGTGGAGGTCAGAAGCAGCGTGTCAGTGTTGCCCGTGCGGTGTATCAGGACAAAGACGTATACCTCTTTGATGACCCACTCAGTGCTGTGGACGCACACGTCGGCAAACACATCTTTGACAACGTCATTGGACCGAAGGGCATCCTCAGTGAAAAGGTAACTTGACAATAAATTTAATTTATCCTGCAACCACTGGTTCTGTTGGTCAAGTATGATGACCGATTAAAGCAAAGTCATAAACATTTACCAGCAGATTTTGACTTTTGACATGTATGTGATGTCACATGCATAGCTCAGTTGACATCATAAATAACAGAAATCACAGCTATTTCCCTTAATTTGTATGGACTGCAGGATAGAAATAATAACTAGTTAATGATGTAGGATATCGGCTTTATCCTGTTCAGGTCGAATGGGAAATTCCCATTCTTTACAGGATAAAGCCAATATCCAACATCATTAACTAGTTATTCTCTAGACATATAACAAGGCCATCCTTACAAGCAATTCAATTTACCAGTTGAGACATCAAACTACCATTGGACATGTTGAAACTTATTGTAGCATAATATAGTCTGGTATAGGAAATAGTTCCTCATTAAAAAATAATACAAAATTCTGAAATGCCTTTTGAAATGTACAAGTTGTGTATAAGTTTATCCAGTGATTTGGCATGAGGGTGGCTCACAGAGAATGTTTATTCGTAAAATGGGGCAGGACATAGCCCAGTGGTAAAGTGTTTGCCTGATGCACAACTGGACTAGGATCGATCCCCGTCAATGGGTCTATTAACCAGGAGTAATTCTAGTTCCAGCCAGTGCTTCACAACTAGTATAAGTTATAACAAAGGCCTTGATATATACTATCCTGTATGTGGGTAGTTGAATATAAAAGGTCCCTTCCTGCTAATTGGAAAGAGTAGCCCATTGTGTAGCAGTAGCAGATTTTCTCTCTCATTATCTTTGTGGTAAAATTCCATATAACCATAATTAAACTGTTAAATGTGTCGTTAAATAAAACATTCCTTCCTTTGATTCGTAAATAGTAGATACTTATTGAAGATTATTAAACTAGCCTCTAAAGACAGGTTTTACTGTAATATGCATATCATTTATAAACAGAAAAAGAACTCCATTAGAAATGTGTGTAAATATATGTTTTGCAGACACGAATCCTGGTGACCCATGGTATCAACTTTCTGCCCCAAGTGAACCTGATTGTCGTCTTGGTGGATGGTCAGATATCGGAGGTTGGGTCTTACTCGGAGCTGATGACTCATGCGGGGGCCTTCGCCCTCTTCCTCAAGAACTTCTTAACCATCGACATTGCTTCTGATGAAGAAGGGCAAGACTTGGAAGGTCAGTCATTGAAATCAGAGCCGAAAACATTTGTTAGAATCAGAGCCGAGTTCAGTTAAAGCTTCAAAACATTTGCTAGAATCAGAGCTGAGTTTAGTCAGACAGAGCTTGAAAACATTTGCTAGAATCAGAGCTGAGTTTAGTCAAACAGAGCTTGAAAACATTTGCTAGAATCCAGGCCTTCTAGAATACAGTAACCCAACGGTTTTTTCACGGTGGGGCTATAGTAAAATGTTTATTCCACCATGCCTGGTGAGTAAAAAAAAACCCCCAAAAAACAAACATTAAAACACATCCAATATGTTGCAATATTTTGTTTACCAATCTCATTTTTAAATCTAATTATCATCAATATATATACTATTTAAAAATTAATCTGCTTACCTCTTTAATTTTATTCATATCTAAGCTAAACGGACAAAAACAATTTCTAAGAAATGCTGTTGCCAAGTTGTTTACACTGATACGTGATGATTTGCTATTGTAATGCTAGGAAGACACTATGTCATAAAACATTTCGACACTTCAGTTAAAATAAAGACATCTGCACATGCTCCTTAATGTCTTTGAGAGAACCGACTGACATGCGAAAAAAACGAGAAACGATTCATGAAGACACTGGCAGTAGTATAGTTCATCCTGTTATAAACAAAATATGCCTACATTTTCACAGCTAATACCATTTTCTTACACACCCGTCAGTGAGAACATAATTTGTTATTTTTGATAACGCATACAGTGTTAACACACATATGTGTCTGAAAAACATTCATTTCCACCTCCCATCTATCTCTCTCAGTAAATATTGCATTTTCGTGGCGATTTACTCAGTTATTGTCCTTGAACTTAAGAGATAAGAAAAATTTGTTTTCCAGACTCTTGTATAGCTTTGTCATGTACTGTTATAGATTAAGTTTAACTTTCATGGTGATTTACCCAGTTTTCACAGTTATAGCCCTTAAATTTAGGAGATATGAAAGTTAGTTGGGCCCGGCAGGGGACGTGTATTGTTTTATCAGTACTCTGAGAATGTTTGTTCACAAGATGCAGTTATGTTAAGCACGTTCATAAACAATGTCTTTAACCTGTAATGCATTGCCAGGGCAGAAAGTACAGTAGCCAGTGATAATAATGACCAATTCTTTCATTTATTTGAAATATTGATTCACAGCACATTTCAGTGAATTTTTCTTTCTTTATTTCTTTCAGGGCTAAGTCTACGAGAAGAAATGCTATCACAACTTGGGTCTATTATGGATTTAACTGAAGACAGAAGTATTGAAAGGTTTGTGCAGTACTAAAATACATAATAGTTGTTTTTATTGTTTCTATTGAGTACAAATTGAGAAAAATACCTGAGTTACATGTATGTACAAATGCAGTTTGTATTGTAAGTACATGTAAGTTGTATATTAAATATAAAATGCTTTATTTATTAGTGAGACGTGCTGTTTTTAGTTTATAAAAATATAGCAGTATAAATTTAATAGTTTATACGTTTTAGGCCTATGCTGTTTACATGTATGTCACGTTAGGACTGTAAAAAAGTAAATACAAAAACATCCTGGATGCACTGTACAAACACTTAAATTTTTATTTATTTATTTATTTAATTACAGTGGATTCCACTTAATTGCATGTCGGTTTATAGCATAAATTGGTTTTTTGCATATTATGTGGCTGCACAGAACCGTTTAGCATTAAAACAGTATAAATAATATCGCTTAATTAAATGCCTTTCTAACCGTACATGTCTGTTATTTGCATGTAGAAACTGAAAAGAAACAACAAAACAAGTCTTAAAATCTTCAGTCAAATATAAACGGTGGTGGGGAAAAGAAAAAAAGTTTTAAAAAAGAGAGAGAGGGAGAGAAAACAGAAAATCAGACTTACTTTGTTGCCGAAGTAAGCCAGTCAAAATCATATTATCCAAAATGTGGAACCGTAGATTGTGCTTCGATAGGAATTAACACTTACCAAATCTTATGAGTTGTTTATCACTGTACACTGTTGATTGTCAGTCATTTAATTTACTAGAATAAAACCTGTATTGCGCACATGACGCCTTTGTTAATCTCCATCACCGACTCCGTCTAGCCAGAGTGTTGCAGACAAAACAACAAAGCTCACTGTGTTCACTGCACAGCCTTGCCAGGCTTGCTTGGTTAAATACACAACAATCGATTGCTGTCATTTGTCATAGCCAGTGTTTTGTAAATAAATAAACATCATTTTACTGTATTACATCTCAGTTCCTTCGTGAGATCTGTTAGTTGTTTTTTAAAAAGTAATCGAGTAAATTATTGCCTTCGAGTACAGCTGTTAATTTTAGCTTGAGCACATGCTGAGACAATGCTTAACTTCACTAATTGAGACCCTACTTGGGATAACTGTCAATAGATGTTTTGATAATCAAATGCTGAAATAAAATTGTATACAAACAAACTTATAGTTACACATTAAGATACGAATAGATATATATTTCTTTACTTCACAGCCCATTAACCTGTAGGTAACAAGACATTTCATGTTCCCGAATATGGCAAACAAATGCAAAAGAAACGATTTATCTCTTGCAAACAAATATCAAGTTGTAGAAATGTTAGATAAAAAAATATCACAAACAGTCATTGCGAAGAAACTTGGGTGTTCCCAATAGCAAGTTTCTCGTTTATCCACCAAAAGTGAGGAAATTTGTAACCAGTTTCACAGCAATGCTAATACAGATAAAAAACGGCAGAGAACAGGAAAAGTAGCGAATGTTGAGGGTGCCCTTTCCGCGTGGTTTGCGAATGCCCGACTGAAAGATTTACCAGTATTTGGGCCCATTTTAACTGAAAAGGCAAAAGAACTAGCGAAAATATTGAAAGTGGATGACTTCAACCCAACGAGTGGATGGCTGTCACGATGGAAAGAGAGAAATGGAATTGTTTATAAAAAAACTACATGGAGAGAAGAAGGATGTAGATTTCATTGGAGCTGACAACTGGTCAAAGACTGTACTTCCAGAAATTTTGGTAAACTACAATGCAGAGGACATCTATAATGCAGACGAAACAGGCTTGTATTATAGAGCACTGCCAAATGGCACCCTAACACGAAAAACTGATGAAGTGAGCGGCAGCAAAAAAGGTAGGGATCAAGTGACTGTGTTGGTGGCGTGCAATAAGCTGTTAGTTATTGGTAAAAGTAAGGACCCACGATGTTTCCAGTGGAAAAAAGGTCTGTCTGAATCATATACCAACAGTGAAAATGCATGGATGACAGGGGCAATTTTCACAGAGTGGCTTGCAGCTTTCATCCAGGAAATGGCTAAAACGATTGAAAGTGGTCATGTTAGTCGACAACTGCACTGCCCACCCACTGACAAATTAGAAAACGTTAAACTGATGTTCCTTCCATCCAGAACTACTTCTTTAATCCAACCATGTGGCCAGGGCATAATTCGCAGTCTGAAGGGGAATTATCGCACCCAAGTGGTATATAAAATCATTGACCACATCGAAAACATCACTGTCAATGACCTTGCAAAAAAACTGACTTTACTTGATGCTATTCACATGTTGACAAAAGTGTGGAGAAACATGAAACCAGCAACGATAGTTAACTGTTTTAGGAAGGGTGGATTTTCTGTTGCCGACGTTGTAGATAACGACAACGAAGTTGATGAAACTGACCAACCGACCACTGCTATCACTGGTGTGACAGTCGACAATTTTGACAGATATGTTACCCAAGACGACACCTAGGACTGCTACTCAACACCAACCGATGACAAAATGTGTGCCCCATCTACAACCCAGCTAGCCGATGTGTTAGACGACAGTGACAATGACGACGATGATGACGACTACATTCTACCGGTGACAGCATGTGAAATACGTCACATCTTGGAAGAATCTGACTGTATTTTGAAGAAAATGACTGTGTTGACTTTGACGGACTTTATAACATAGAAGACCAGTTTGAGAAGACAGTGGCCAGTAATCAACAACAATGCAACTGGATTCCATAGTTTGTGCTGACTAGGGAGAAAATTAACTGACTAACAATATTAGTGCTTCATTGAACAGATTTTTGTGTGAGAACTGGATTATTCTGCCCCCCCCCCCCCCCCTTCCCGTTTATATAAATGCTTACAATCTGAAGAACTGTCATGCTGTGTTATAAAACATAAATATGAAATTCTTAACTAAACCGTTGGTATTATTTTTATTTTATAATTTTTTTGTATTGCATTATTTACTGGATTAGTTGTGTACGTTTCTAGTAAAATTTCACCTAACACTAATTTGACTGAAGCCAGTCTAGTACTGGGTCAGGTTCATATATCGGTCAAATCTACAGTAAAACATACGAAGTTGCTGCACATGTCCATGTTCGTGTCACCAAGCGTCTGTAGAGTTTTCTGCCAACTAAAACATTGACTGGATTCCTTAGTTTGTGCCAACTGAAAGAACTGAACTGACTAAAAATATGTGTGATAATTTTAACCAAGTTTAACGGTTATTTCCCAATTTACATTAAGTGTTTACAATCATTTGTTGTGCTGTGTTTTAAAACATAAATATAAAATTCTTAACTGATTAGTTGTTACTTTTACTTGTTTTGTTCGCCTATTTATTTATTTATAAAAAATATTTACATCTACATTGGAGATGATTTGTGCACGTTTTTTGGAAAAACTGCACTTTACACACCAATTTGACCAAAGCCAGTTTAGTACTGGGTCAGCTTCATAAATACATGTAGGTCAGATCTGCAGTGAAACAAACAAAGTTGCTACAGTGAACAAAACTTACTATATGGAATATTTTTTTTCATTCACTGGGCCTATACAAATAAGCGGATTCCACTGCATTATAATAATAATTATTTTATTTTATTTCAGACAGCGTTCAGTACTTTCTGAAACATTCCGACATCGCACGGAGTCGGTTCGAACAGTGAGCAGCGGTCAGAGTCGTCACTCCTCACAGGAGTTGTGTCCCGGCAACAAGGAAAAAGATGGCACTTCACCTCTTAGAGACGGAATGAAGCAGACGGATCAAACACTGTCACAGACGGAAGTAGACAAGTGCACAGACAAAAGCAAGAAGCATGACAACAAGTTGATAAAGTCAGAAACTTTGTTGACTGGAAGGGTAAGAAAGACGAGAAATATCACAAATGAAAGGAATGTTGGTTAATGACACACCTGCACATGTTGGGTCTTCAAAACATTGTACTTGCAATTGAAGAGGGAAAAACTGCTGTTGCCTCATGGCTACTCTAATGATCTATAAGCAGCGGTTGTTTGTCTGTCTGTCTCTCACATATTGTTTTCCAGACATTTCTTCGTAGTGTCTCAAGATATTGAACTGAAATTTTGTGTATAGCTTTATCTTTTTAGAGATCAGGTTTGAGTTTCAGAGTTATGACCCTTGATCTTAGGTGATATTACAACCATATGGGGTGGGGGGGGGGGGGGGGGTTCCTTCTTTTGTTTTTACTGCTTTCTTTTTTTTAAATGCTTTAAGATATTGAGCTGAAATTTGGTATATAGTTTTATCATGTGCAGTTACAGATAAATTTTTAGTTTCTTGGTGTTTGCCCATTTGTGACAGTTATCATTTAGTTGTAGATCAAGTTTGACATTAATAGGGATATGGGAAAGTGAATATAAAAGATCCCTTGCTGCATTAGGAAAAATGTAGCGGGTTTTATCTGATGACTGCATGTCAGAATTTCCAAATGTTTGACATTCAATAGCCGATGATTAATTAATCAATGTGCTCTAGTGGAGTAATTAAACAAAACAAAGTTTAACTTTGAATATGGATTTACCCATTTTTGACAGTTATGATATTACAACCATCATTGTGACATTTGTTTTGCAAAGCATCAAGATATTGTGCTGAACATTTTAATATACAATTATCATGTAGAGTTTGTCTTTCATGGGACTTCAACCCTTTTTGACAGAGCTACAGGCTGACAACAATCACCCTCTCATGAATGTTATATACCCGTACAACAAAAATTCAGGCCTTTGAAATTTGTTGGGCCTGGTTAGGGAAATGCAATTCTCTCAGAATGCTTGTTATTGTGTGGATTTACCTCCTTTATATTTTAATTCTTTACCCTCCATTCCCCTAAAAAAAAAATCAATAAAATAAATTATGATATAAACAACATGAGAAAGTATTGCAATCACAAACCACTTGCACTTTTCACAATATGTTATACAATAGTTGTATTATACTATTAATCCGGGGGAAATTGTGCAGGACATTTGTCATATACAGGGTGTTTGTAAATGTCTTTGATATTATTGCACTGGGACAGGTACACACTAAATTGCATATTTTTTATTAATACAGGGTACGTCTGGCCAATGCAACTTTTAAAGATCACACTGCAAACAAAACATCGGAGTTGCTTTCAATTATCAGTTAAACAGCAGCAGTTGGCATTTGTTTTCATAATTAAACCAGTGGAAGCAAGCCATTTGTGTTGGTACTTAGTAGTTTCACAGTGTTGAGCCAATTGAATATAATATACTTATTGTGAACAACAATTCATGGACTGTTCGTTTTGCTCATCCAGAATGAATTTATTTTACATTAACTGTTGTGTTTTCTTCTTCATTACATGATTACTTTTTAATGATATAAAATAGTACTTTCATTCTAACAGTCACATCTCCAATTGTGTTGGTGTCTGGGGGTGGGGGGGGGGGGGGATTGTTTTTATATTCTTGGTGTTGATATTGGTTAAAAATAGAATGCACTGATACATAAAATGTGCTAATACATAGGACACATTTGTTGCATTAATATCTTACTGACATTATTTTCATGGATTACAGTAGATATTTATTTATTTTACAGGTAAAGCTTGAAGTGTTCTTGACCTACCTCAAAGCTGTTGGTCTGTTCATGAGTTTTGGAGTGGTCTTGTTCTTTGCCCTTACCAATGCTGCTAGTATCTCTGGCAACGTTTGGCTGAGCGACTGGAGCAACGATGCGCTGTCTATGAACACGACGTCAGTTTCACAGACACATCTTAGACTGACTGTTTATG
This sequence comes from Gigantopelta aegis, assembly GCF_016097555.1. Lineage (NCBI taxonomy): Eukaryota > Metazoa > Mollusca > Gastropoda > Neomphalida > Peltospiridae > Gigantopelta > Gigantopelta aegis. The sequence goes on from NC_054706.1 coordinate 43,216,311, forward strand.
GGGTGCTCGGCTTGGCACAAGGTACGAACAATTACATAGACAAACTGCACACATTAACACTGGTTTTTAACTTGTTAAAATCTTTAAATATTTTAATTTAGTACCTTTTTTTTATTATGTGATTATAAAATAACAGAACAGTGTGTATGTGTGGTGAGGGGAGGATTTTCAATTTTGAAACACAATACTAGTAGTTATACTGTCCAAAAAAACCCCAGTAGTTGTCTGCTTCATTGTGGGTTCCATCGAATTTTGGTGTTCTATTAATATTGCCGAGGGGTTCCACAAATGATTGGGAGGCATCATAGTTTTATCTAACACCAAGTGGGTCTGCTATATCCCCCCCCCCCCCCCCCCCCTTCCCTTATAAATGTATTGATGGTTGAAGTAAAATGTAGTTTTGTGGGTGGTGTATAAAAGGATATCTATGCTTCTTGCCCTCCCTCTCGTGTGATCAGTTCTGAAATAGCTCTATGCAGACACCTAAGGTGGGTAATAGTCACTTTTTGCATCCTTGTTTTGCTTTCATACACAATTAATATAACATGGCTTACTGTAATTTCACTTGAAATCCATATTTCATAAATAGTAAAAAAAAAAAATTACTTAAATTTCTTCTGGAGTCTGGTGCATTAGTAATTTTAAAACAATATTTTTTTTAATAACAATTTTGCATTTTAAAAATGGAATCATTATGCACCTGTTTTATTGTCATTATAAGAAGATGCTAAGTGAGCTCATTGGAATACAAAATTAGCTATATTATTACAATGCTTCGTGAAATAAAAGCAGTCTACTTACCTTGACCCCTGTCAAAAGATTTCCGAGTTCTATATAATGCTGTTTACATGTCAGTATGTTTCTATTTTCATAATTTTAGACAAAATGTTATGTTTAAGTTTTAACAGATGAAATAAATAAAAGGTACTATTTGTCAAATATTTTTTTAAAATTACAGTTAGATAATATGTTATATTTATTGTGTATAAAGCCAAAACAAGGGTGCAGAAATTAACCTTAGTAAGTTATTCTGTGTAGATGTAGCTGACTTTATAATGTGTGTGAGTTTGACACCCAATAGCCAATGTATTTAAACATTCATTCATTCATTCATTATATACCGGCCTCGGTGGCGTCATGGTTAGGCCATTGGTCTACAGGTAGGTACTGGGTTCGGATCCCAGTCGAGGCATGGGATTTTTAATCCAGATACCGACTCCAAACCCTGAGTGAGTGCTCCGCAAGGCTCAATGGGTAGGTGTAAACCACTTGCACTGACCAGTGATCCATAACTGGTTCAACAAAGGCCATGGTTTGTGCTATCCTGCCTGTGGGAAGCGCAAATAAAAGATCCTTTGCTGCCTGTCGTAAAAGAGTAGCCTATGTGGCAACAGCGGGTTTCCTCTAAAAAAACAGTGTCAGAATGACCATATGTTTGACGTCCAATAGCCGATGATAAGATAAAAAAATCAATGTGCTCTAGTGGCGTTGTTAAATAAAACAAACTTTACTCTTTTTTTCATTCATTATAATGTGTGTAAGTACAGGTATGGCTTGATATTATAATATGTTCCTCAGATGTTTTTCAGTGACAAACCTTTTCGGATTTTGTGATACATGCAGAACACAGTTTCAGTGATGGCATCTGATAGATAAAATGCAAGCTGCTACCTGTAGCTGTTAAAACTTTCTGTCAACGTAGTTTCATTAGTTTCATGGCTTGATGTAAGACACAAACAGTCACTCAGGTTATATCGGTTACAGTGAGCAAAAATACAAGATAATAAATTAATAAAGAATTTTAATCAATTAAACGAAATTGTAATTAAAAAATCAGTTGGACGTTTCAGGTTTCAAAAGCTTATGTACTGTCAATTAAATAGTTTTGTTAACACCCTTATAAATCAAATATGATACCAGTGTCCTTTTGTTTATTTCACACACATAATAAAATGTATACTGAATTTGAACAATGAAAACATCTGCAATCTTTGACTGAAATCATTCTTTTGCCAATTTGGTGCTAATTTGTGTAAATAATTTGAGATGTGATCATAATGGAAAAAAGAAGGAAGGAATGTTTTATTTTATGATAACACTCAACACTTTTTAATTACAATTATATGGCATCGGACATACATATATGCAGATAATGAGTGAGGAAACCCACTGCTGCCACATAATGGGCTACTCTTTCAAATTAGCAGCAAGCTATCTTTTATATGAGCATCTCACAGACAGGATAGTACATACCAAGGCCTTTGTTATACCAGTTGTGGAGCACTGGCTGGAGCGAGAAATAGCCCACCAACGGGGATCAATTCCAGACTGACCACGCATAAAGCAAGCGTTTTACTACTGGGCTACATCCCACTCTGATCACAACAGTGACTACAGTTTTGTGACCACTAACTGTCTTCTGATATTTTTGTCTTCAATTGCAAATTTAATAATAATTGATCATAACTGATGATTTTTATTTTTATTTTTTATTCTGCAACTTGTAAAAGAAGATAAAAAACATTTCATTTTGTTAGATATATCACCAATTAAAAAAACAATGGTGTGGTGTTCTTCATTACGAATACGTCTTGGGTGCTGAATAATATTTGCACCACCTTTATAAAAAGAAAACTAGGCTAGCATTTATCAGCAAGTGATGTTGTTTCACTTTTGGAAGATAGAAATAAGAGAACTACAAAACAATTTAATGTTATCCCACATAAGGGAATAATAATGTTATCCCACATAAGGGAATAATAATGTTATCCCACATAAGGGAATAATAATGTTATCCCACATAAGGGAATAATAATGTTATCCCACATAAGGGAATAATAATGTTATCCCACATAAGGGGATAACTGACAAATATCTTTAATCTTGAAATGTTTTTAAAATGGTATTTGTACTTTTATTGGTTCACAAAAACACATCTCACCAAGTGACTCTGTTGAATGACAGACTGTTAACAATGACCATACAGCAGAAGTTTGTTCATTTAAACATCGAGGTTATGGGCTTCTGTTTTCATGAAACCTTGTTTGAGGTTATGGTACATTTTTCTTAAGTCCAGCCCTGTAGTTTCTATTGAAATGTGTTTTTATTTTAATAAAGTTTATTTTGTTAACGACACCACTAGAGCACATTGATTCATTCATCATCAGCTATTGGAGGTCAAAATTTTGTTAATTTTGACATAGAGTCACCCGGTACATTTTTCCATTAGTAGCAAGGAATCTTTTATATGCACCATTCCACAGACAGGATAACACATACCACAGCCTTTGATATACCAGTCGTGGTGCACTGGCTTGAACAAGAAATAACCCAATTGGCCCACCAACGGGGATTGATCCCAAACCAACTGCTCATCAAGCACCTTTTTATTTAGTTAGGTAAAATATCAAGCATTCACCTGATTTGAAAGCAATTAGTATTGTACTCACTAGCTGATCAGTTGGAGTCCATCCCACTAACAGAAAAAAATCGTATATCATCCTTGTCATTTACTTTATCCACTGTAGTCACTAATGTTAGACAATTAAAAGTTTATTAAATGGTAATAGTCTTTGTCAACTAATGTTTGTTCTCTCTTTAGCCAGCTTGTTTATTGTAAAGGCGATGTCGTGCATATGAGAATAGCTGATTGTGACTTGACAAAACATGTCGGTGGTTGTAATGCAATCGGCTCTTCTCATATGAGGCACCGCCTTCAGTTATATAGACTCCTAAAGGCAATAGTTTAACATGTACTGGGGCCTTCAGTTCTATAGACCCCTAAAGGCAATAGTTTAACATGTACTGGGGCCTTCAGTTCTATAGACCCCTAAAGGCAGTAGTTTAACATGTACTGGGGCCTTCAGTTATATAGACTCCTAAAGGCAATAGTTTAACATGTACTGGGGCCTTCAGTTATATAGAGTCCTAAAGGCAATAGTTTAACATGTACTGGGGTCTTGAGTTCTATAGACTCCTAAAAGCAATAGTTTAACATGTACTGGAGTCTTGAGTTCTATAGACTCCTAAAAGCAATAGTTTAACATGTACTGGGGTCTTGAGTTCTATAGACTCCTAAAAGCAATAGTTTAACATGTACTGGGGCCTTGAATTATATAGACTCCTAAAAGCAATAGTTTAACATGTACTGGGGTCTTCTTAAATATATGTTTCCTTTCTTTTGATGTTTTCTTGTAACACATTTTTGTGTGAACCGTTTCCTTGTAGATGTATCAAGTATCTATTATCACGCTACATACCCATAGCCAATTTCACTATCTCTTAATTAATTCATTGTTGTGATTTATGTGAGTTATTTTCAGTACAATCTTCAGATTTAATTACATTGTTTTGGGAGGCAACTTAACATAGCCACAGACATAGCTTCAGACACGTAGTCTCCTGCTTTGGACTGTACATGTGACTTGGATGTGTTTCTGTTTGGTTGCCAGGTCTTCTGGAAATGGTCTCTGCCTTTGTAATGGCTGTCGCTGGAATCAGAGTATCATGTTGCCTGTTCAACTCCTTGGTGTGTGCTTTGCTTAGGTCCACGCTGCTGTTACACGAGACCACACCAAGGGGGCAGATCATGAACCGGTACTGTGAGGATGTCGCGGAACTCGACTATGTGATGCCGTTCACTGTCCGATCAATGTTGAATGTCATCATGAGTGCCATCGGATCATTTGCATTGATGGTTATAGTCACCCCATACATGGCCATTGTCATTCTGGTGTTGTCTGTCCCTTATTTTGGTTTGTTCCAGGTGAATAACAAGCACCCTATTTTGCACTCTGATGGTACTAACAAATACATCCATGTTTTTACTTGTCCATGGACTCTTTAGTGTTACACTTGTAATACATCCATGTTTAACTAGTGCATGGACTCTTTAGTGTTATACTTGTAATACATCCATGTTTTTACTAGTCCATGGACTATTTAGTGTTAGACTTGTAATACACATGTTTAACTAGTCCATGGATTGGCAGTGATACACATTTTACTAGACCATGGACTGTTCAGTGCTACACTTTTAAATGAATAGTCCGTGGATTATTCAATACTATACGTGATACTACAACCATGCATTATTAGACTATGGATTGTTTTACTAGTCCAGTGTCCTCACTACCTATGTTTAGCAAGGCATGCTACATTATTATGTTTTGCCATCCTTCTGTCACGTTTTGCTGCCCATCTTTTGCAATTTGTGCCCCTTCTCTCTTTCCTTAACACTTTTTTGTTTTTTTTTACAACCCAGCAGTTGGCATTTGGCAATGTTGTTACATCATACTAAAGAAGTTTCAGCTTGATAACTCAATTGTTAATTGAAATTTTACTACATCAGTGTACTATTAAGGGGCCATTCACAATTGTCAGCATTTTTGACAGGAGTACAAACTGCTTAAAAGTTATTGTCATTATGTACACTTTAAATCAAACAAAACCTGTAGATGAACATTTTGTTGGGAGAATCAACATTTTGGATTATGACTTTTATGCGCCGGTCTATGGTGGGTTGTATTATGGTATGGCATTATCCGTCTGTTTGTCTGTACATCTGTCTTCTTAACGTTTTCTTGTCCGGACCATATCTTGCATACAGATGCATACAGGACCATCAAATTCCAAGATTGTTTGACTTTATAAAACTTTTTTTCTGACAAAGCATGGCACCTGCTTGAAAACTGCATGGTGTACATGAAACTCCTTTTTTATGTTAGATTAAGATTGGGAGCTAGGTCTAAATTTCTTTGCAATCTGGTTTCAGATAACCATGCTATCAAAATGTAAACTGACCATTCTGGACTGTGGTCGAGCCATGCCATGTCTCAATGATAACATATCCATGAGACAAGTAGCGAGATGCCTGCAAATGAGCCATTCAGTCATCCATTTAACTGTTAGAGTGTTTCCATACCACTGACATAGTGAATGGGCTACCCCTCTCAGATGCAGTGTCCATATGGCACTTAACTTCTTGTGACTAGTATAAATCCCCCAATATGTGCCATTTTGTTATAATATATGATCTATTGAATCATTATTTAAAAATAAAGTTTGTTTAAAATGTTTGACCATTAGAGGTAAATTTTATTCATTCTTGTGTCTTAAATTTCATAGTGTAACAATTCTAGCTCCTAACTGTAACCAATTCATTGTGAATGATCAAAGTACATAATATACATATACAGGGTAGGGTATGGAACATACAAATAGGTAAAGATTGGTTGTTGGGTTTTTTATCCAACTTCTAAATTTATATAATAAACTGCACACATTGTTTTACTGTAGCCAGCTTGTTTTAAAACACTTCTTCCTTTATTCAAACCCTTCTGCATGCTTCATTCTTTGGTATGTGTGCTTATTTCTGTGGTATGTGCTTCATTCTGTGGTATGTGTGCTTCATTCTGTGGTATGTGTGCTTCATTCTGTGGTATGTGTACTTCATTCTGTGGTATGTGTACTTCATTCTGTGTGCTTCATTCTGTGGTATGTGTGCTTCATTCTGTGGTAGTTGTGTGGAGCTTCTATCTGTTTACTAAAAGGAAAGGAATATTTAACAACACCCCAGCACATTGTCTAATAGCAGCAGTTTTAAGGGTTATCCAGTTTAGAGAGGTTCTCTTTTGTACCGGTATTGAAATTTAAAAGGGGACGGTGAGAAACGTCCGATTTTGAGAGAATTCCGGTTACAGAGGGTCTGGTTTTGAGAGATTTTACTGTATTATAAATGTGTTGTATGATTCTTGTTTTATAACCCTTTTGATTTATGTAAAAGAATATTGTGCTGTGATTTGAGATTTTCTATAGCTGTAACTCATTATGACTTAAAGTTTAAACTTGTAAACAGTGAAGAACAAAATGGACGATATTTGGAGGTTTAAAAAAAAAAACCTTTAGTTATTAATACTGTGTCACATATGCTGATTTTAATTTTTTTATTTTATTTTTTTTGGGTCTCATTTTGACAAAATGTGAGATACAGAGGCATGCCAAGTAAATGTTTGTGGTTACCCACTAGACTGGTGTTTGTGCCTAATGTTAATTAAATGTAATAGGATTGGATATGATGGAAACCAGTCAAATAGTTTGCAAGGATTTGCCATCCGAACATGTATTAGGTGTTACTTTTCCAACAGACTAGTAGCGGGGACACTTGTCAATTTTCAATTAATCTTAACGTTAAGGTTTTTAATTTACCTCCTTTATCACAAACTGTAAGTCCTAGATAAAGAAACTTGGCTTGTACATATAGTTACATCAGATACAGCTTTGAGCATCACCAAATCAATTTATGGCAGGCAAGACATTTAATTGCACAGAATTCTTCTGGGTTTTTTTTGTGTGTTTTAAAAAAATATTTACCGTATATCTTCGCCTGTAAGTCGATCTCGGCTATAAGTCGAGTCCCTAATTTCAAGCCCTGAAAACGTATTTTTTTATTGACCCGTTTATAAGTCGACCCATGAAAAACAACTTATAAATATTGAAGTATTTCTTATTTTCCGCACATGAGAACAATAATTTACAACATTTGAACAAAAGAAAATTATTTTACAAACTTCGGTTTTCACGTTTTGTACATCGCAATCAAACTACATAGCATCAAAACGAAATATTACCGTAGTAGATAGTGAAAGCTGTTTGACTGTTACCGTATGGCACTGTACAGCATGGTTTTGTGCACAGACAACAACTTTATTTATAAACACTGACAACAGATCACTACGATAAAAGTATTAAAACTGAAAGTATCACATGTTTTGCCGCCATATTAATACATGTAAGGAGGATAACTCTGGAAAGTACACTGGTTTTTGTACCAAATGATGTATGTCCCTATTGCTCTAGTGAACTGCAGAGATCAGTCTAAGCTCAGGGAAAGCTCAGTAATATTCATTAAGTTAATCACCGACAAAACATTGTTTGAACAACCAGTAATGCCAGTGACCAAATTTCAAAATAAACTCAGACAACAGGTAGTTAGTATTGTTTACATTTTTGCTATTAGTGATGACTGTTATTTTAACTAAGTGGACTGTTCTCTTGGTATGCGAGTGAGATCGCACGCCTTTTTGCATAACCAAAACCGTTCTAATACCAAAAAAAAAAAAGGTTATAAAAAATAAATGTGTCAAATTAACATGCATACAGGACATACTTCAACAATAAAACTTGTAAAATAATCTCCAAAACGGTAATATTTTTGGGTGAAATTTGTTTACCCTCTTATAAGTCGACCCCCCAAGTTATAAAATAATTTTTGGGTGAAAAAAAAATCGACTTATAGGCGAAGATATACAGTAGTTGTTATATTTTCACAATGTTTTGAATAAATTTTTAGAAATCTTTTTTCTCATAGGACTATTTATTTTCATTGCATCTACATCTGTGAGCAAGACCAAACCAGTTTATGGTTACTGAGGCATTTAATTCCAGATAACTTTTCTTGTTTAAAAAATAAATATATATTCATACTGTACTGAATCAATTTTGTAAAACGTTTCTCTTCTCGTAGGATCATTTATGTTTGCTGCGATAATGATCCGAGCAGTGGGGGCCCGTGATGCTTCGGTCGTGCTTCATATGGACATTGTGAAGAACCTCTTATGCTCTCCGATGAGCTTCTTTGACACGACCCCTCTGGGGAGAATTGTCAATGTTGTGGGCAAGGACATGGACATCGTTGACACGTTGCTGCCGGCCACGTTTCACATGGTGCTGCACTGCTTGTTTCACATCATCAGCACGTTCCTGGTGATCTCGATTAGCACACCGTACATTCTCATAGTTCTCATGCCTCTCATGATCTTCTACGTCATAGTACAGGTACACTTTACTTACTGTAATTCTACAAACGTGCTTTTATCACAGAGCAGACTAAGATAAATAAAATATCAAATCTCATTCATTGGTAATTCTGTATGTTTTTAAATAGAATTTGTAGATGTTTATTACTAGATGGGAAGTGACAGTTTCCAATGGCTACTGATGCCCACCTCAGGCTATTTTCCGTGCTTTCATCTCAGTGCACCCAGTAGATAATACACATGTTACTGCCTACTTTACTCAAACAGTCTCCTTCTCAAAGAAATAACAAACACCCTGACAAGTAAATAAAGTCAACATTTCTTTAGGGAAACAAGGAAAAGATATTCTTTCTTAGGAATAACAGATACTAAATTTTAGTTCAGAATATGCACTAACATATATGCTTGGCAGTGCAAGAAGGATGAATTCTCCAGTAAAGTTTCTCCTTGGGAGTGGCCATTTTCCTGTAGATGAGGCACTAGACAGAGATTTGTGGAATCAACCACTGTTTTGCTAAATGCCCATTGGACCCATTGGAGACACGGTGTTGATCACGGATTACGGTTTTGTTGTTCAGATTATCATAGAGAAGAGATACTGTAATCCAAATTGTCCGTTTCTCCAAGGAGGTTTAACAGATCTCACATGTAGATCAGAACACCTCTCTGTGCCACGGGATTTTTGACACACCAACCAATATTCCACATTCCATTTTAGTTTGTTCGTACAGAAAGGAGAGGAATAGTTAATGACACCCAGCACATTATACACTACAGCATTTTGGTGCATAACATTCAGTCTAGTGAAATATGAAACCTGCTGCCCCACATACGCTACTCTTTACTGTCAAGTAGCAAGGAGTCTTTTATGTATACTTTTTCTATAAGAAACAGGACAGTACATACAATGATTTTTAATGGAAAACCCCACTGATGGTGATTGATCCTATGACCCACCACACCTCACGCTAGTGCTCTCCAACTGAGCTAAGTCTCTCTCCACATGAAACTGAAGTCACACTAAGTACATCTTGTCACTGTTGGAAACTCTTACACTGATCTAAGTCTCACATGAAACTGAAGTCAAACTAAGTACATCTTGTCATTATTGGAAACTCTCCAACTGATCTAAGTCTCTCCACATGAAAGTGGAGTCAAACTAAGTACATCTTGTCACTGTTGGAAACTTATACACTGATCTAAGTCTCACATGAAACTGAAGTTACACTAAGTACATCATGTCACTGTCGAAAACTCTCCAACTGAGCTAAGTCTCTCTCCACATGAAACTGAAGTAAAACAAAGTACATCTTGTCACTGTTGGAAACTTACACTGATCTAAGTCTCTTGCCACATGAAATTGAAGTCACACTAAGTACATCTTGTCACTGTTGGAAACTTACATTGAGCTAAGTCTCTCTCCACATGAAACTGAAGTCACACTAAGTACATCTTGTCACTGTTGGAAACTTACATTGAGCTAAGTCTCTCTCCACACGAAACTGAATTTAAGCTAAGTACATCTTGTCACTGTTGGAAACTCTTACACTGATTTATGCATTCCGTGTTGTTGATGGAATTTTTTTGTTGTAAAATGTTGTTCAGTTATGTTGTTTGTTTCTTGTGGGTTTTTTTTTTTTTTTATCATTTGTGTTTTTATTGATTTATAAATTGTATTGCTCCTTTGAATGAATGCATCAATAGTGTTGTTCTAAGCATCATGCTTATAAATATTTTAAAGAGTGACAAATATTGTTGACTCCAGTTGTCGTACTAGTTGCATGCAGTCAGTGCAGTCTGTAAGATTGAGGTTGCATGCAACCATTTATTTCTGCATGCATTTCAATCAAATTTCTATGTTAGAATATATTCTGTGAAAAATAAAACAATATCGAGAGGGCTGTGTGACTAGTACTCTCCTTTAATTTGCAAAAAAATCAATATAGGTTAACAAGAGAATCTTTAAGTTAGTCACCCTTATGCCAGAGCACCGTGTCATTTTGCTGTTATATAATTGAAATAATTGTTATCATACAGTTAGTATTAAAAATAACATGCAACTTCAAACTAATGGGCTGTGTATACAGAGGTCAACATAGTTGTAAGCATTGAAGAAAGGTTTGAAAAGACATACATTTTCAGTATTTTGTATTATGTTTTTTAGTGAAGAATTATTTCCTAAACCTAATTATATTAAGCTATTACAAATAATGACACGACAAATGATAAATGACGATGTGCTGCCTGAGCACTTGATATGCACACAGGCATAATATGTTTGTTCCATACTATTGTTGTATATACATATAAACTTCTGATTTCAGTAGTTTTGGACAATACTAACATAACTACAGTGAAACCCCTCAAAACTGGATAGCCATAGGAACAAGGAAAAAGTCTGGTTTTGAGGGGTATCCAGTTTACAGAGGTTTCAGTATTGAGGTAAACCATTTGTTGGTTGGTGTTCTTTACTGATATAGTAACTAATAAAACTGCCAAATAAAACAGGTACAGTTTCCAACTTTTGAATTATTTTAAGTTTATCATTAAGCGTTAATTCAACATGGCGGTGTTTTGCTGGACGTTCCAACATGTCCAAAGTAAATACTAAAATGAAACACTGTTGATAAATTTTCTGCCAAACCAAGCTAAACAATTTTACTCTTTGTTACTCTTTATTTTGTTAAATAAACTTTGCAAAGATAAAAAACAAAACAACAACAAAAAAGGGTTCAAACAATTGAAAAAATTAATTAAATTTGTAGTTGCTTTGCCGTTTATTGTGCTAATCGTGAGACGGACATGTAGGCTATGAAAAGAAGTTCAATCAAATTCGTAAGTTAATCTAACTTTGTAACAATCGAGCTCAGAATAAAGGAAGTACATGTGTTTCCTCCAGTTAGTTAAACATCAAAGCTGTTAATTAATCCCTTAATTGGTATTTGTAAACTGCACAACAGTGACACTGGAGCATGCACACATGTAATTAGCTCTGCGTATGCAATCACGTTACCGGCTGAGTGGGTATTCAAAGTAGAAGTAATGCAATAATGATTGACGTCGGTGTGACTGTCCGGTTTTCTGAGGTAAAATTCGCATTAAAGGAACATAATGGGACCGGATAATTTCGTCCGGTGCAGTTTTGAGGGGTTTCCGATTTAGAGGTATAAATGTTAGTGTTAAAAGATATGCAAATCACGGGACTGTGTAAAATGTCCAGTTTTGAGGGAATTCTGGTTTACTGAGGGTCCGGTTTTGAGGGGTTTCACTGTATAACCTGGTGCAGCTTGGCAACACCACAACCAGATTGTCCAAGAACATGGTTTGAAGTAATGTCAGTCATTTATATATTTCCCAGCAAAAATTGTGACCAACAAATATGGGTATTGTAGACCCAAGTTCGCCCATTTTTCTATGTACTGGTAATTTTGTCAATATTATGGCTTACACACATGTAGGTGGGGTTTTTTGGGGGGATGTCACTGATTTTAATATACCATAGTATCTATGTGCAAGAGAATATCTATCTGGTATCTTTAAACAGTTCCTGGTCTTAACTGGCTGTGTTTGATGCAACTTTTGTGTGGCTTCTTAATAACAGTCTGAAATTGTGGCATGGTGTCAACATGTTTTGTGGGGATGCTTGGTTATATATACTGTAGTTGCTATTTTTCTTTCAGACCTATAAAAGGTGAAAACTCGAAGGCAAGACTTCAGTATGAAAGAGTTTTCACTAAATACCTGTTGTAACACACAGTGCATGTGGTACTTGAGGTTTGGTTTTCAGTTAAAAGAAACCAACTTAAAATAGGCTTGGCTTGGCATATCTGGCTAGTTCATGTTATTATAGCCTGGGATGGAGGCAGAATTTTTCTATCGTGGGGGGTACAATTGGGTTTTTAAAGGCATTTTACCTTACTAGAAAATACACTAACATGCAATCAGATTTTGTTATCCCGCAATGTTGAAGCTACTCCAAATAATGGTAGTTCAAGATAAGATATTTTTGGACTGTGCTTTTTAAATATAATTAATTATTATTAAAATCCCATTCCCCTATTAGATTTAAGTTTCTAAATTGCTCATTAGTATTCTGTCCCAGATCAGACCACAGGCTATCCAGAGGCCGGGCCCGGGATGGACATGCCTGAAACCTAAGTGGTATAGAGGCATGTTAAAAAGGTACTCTCTCTCTCTCAAGATAAACATAGTAGTTGTTATTGAAAATTATGCTATGAGACACAATTTTTCAACCTCAAACTACTGCTCGAAACTCTAGTGGTATATGAGCATGTAAAAATTATTCGCACTCAAACTACCTGGGCTCAAAAGATAAGTTGTTGAGATAATGATGTTTAACTTGTAACCAAAGTCAACATTTTAGGGAACTTAAAAATGTGGGTGTATATAACCGCAGGGAAATTATTTTTGAACCAGAGATGTAAGTCTGCGGTAGAGAGCCTGTTTGAGATGCATGGGTCATAAGTTTCAGAAGACCTTTTGGTTTATTTTCCATTCTAACCAGTGCCTCACAACTGGTCTGTCAAAGGCTGTGGTATAGGCTGTACTGTCTATGGGAAAGTGCATGTAAAAGATGCCTTGGCATTGAAGAAACCAATATGTTAAAAGCCTGATTTCACCTAAGCATTTTATGCTGCATAAAACACAGAAGTAGCCTACTGCTGTAATGGAGTTAATTGAAATGGTTTCAACCACAGCGTAGCATTAAAAAATATGCTCTGTCACTATGGCGTAAAATGCCCCATATGCAAAATGGGATTTCTGCCAAAACAGCCAGTGGAATTCCTGTGTTCAGCATTCGGTCATCAAGACAGATGGACAATAAGCACTATCTGCCCACATCTACCTTAATGGCAGCAGCAGATTTGCCTATAATTCTTTAGACTGAGTTCAACACTTATAGCCACTGATTAAATAATGTGCAGGTGTCTTGTTAAACAAGCATTCCTTTCTTTTCCTTTCATTCTGTCCTCTAATAGTCTTTGTTTGAGTTGAAGAGAAGTGGGTGTGTTAATCTAACCAATTGGATCGTGGGGATTTTAAAAATGTTTTTATGTCATGACCAAGTTTGCTTTCTTATTCAGTGCATTTTCCATGCATGTTAATCTATAATACTACTTACCTTGCACCTTGCTGCTATTGCTGTAGCACAATATAATAATCATGAATTACGTTAATATAACATACTTCATTCTCTCATATTGTATTTGATCTTTATAGTGTATAGTTTTAAATCTTTTCTTTATATTAAACTATTAGTTTTTTAAAACAATTATTATAATATGTATTAATGTATGTACATTGTATATAATGCTTAGTAATATACATTAATGAAAAATTCTGCATTTCTTTGTGTCAATTTGTTAAAGTTTTACAGCATGCAGTGCATAAAATTATGTAATGAAGTATTTAAATATTTTTATACCATAAATAGTTTTTGTGTATTTAATTTTACAAAATAACTTCTTTGGAAAAATATTAATTTATTGTTTTGGGTTATTTATTTATTTCATAAATTTATTAAATATTGTGTTCTAATTTAATGAAATACATGACACTATATGTATCGCAATATGTTTATATAACAATAACACTAACTGTGCAGTACTGTTATATATAAATGTTTTATTTGTTAGCGATTCTACGTATCCACATCAAGACAACTGAAAAGGCTGGAATCAGTGAGTCGCTCACCAATTTATTCTCATTTTGGTGAGACGCTCATTGGTGTTTCTACTATTCGAGCATTTAAACTACAAGAAAGGTTTATCACGGAGTCGGAAAAACGAGTGGATGAGAATCAGATCTGTTATTACCCAAGCATTGTGGCCAATAGGTTTGTTACGAACTCTTTTTTACAGTCAAATTAAGTTGCTCTCTTATATTCTCTGGATGATGGGCACTTTAAATATGTTGTTAGTCATCTGGATTTCAAACAGTCGTGGGTCGTGCTTCAGTTAGAGCAAGAACATCGGACGTGATTACGCCAGCAAAACATTTATTTAAATATTTTGAATATATTATATATCTCCCTTTGGTGAATATGTTCATGAACTTTTACAGTTTATTAATTTTGATGTATACTATGTATAAATTTACATGTTTTTAGAAAATAATTCTCAGTATCCAAAGTAACGATTTAATTATTTTTAGGAAGTTATTTATTAAAGTAGAGATATTTTTAATAGACTTCCAGAATGTTGTTAATTTAGAATAAAAATGTTTAAGGATTGTATTTTGAGTAGAATTTTAGCTCATGACTACAATGAAAGATATACATCTGTGCTGATTGTGTTAAAAACTTGTATACATTGTATATGATTATTATTATTATTGAAGTCACTGACTCTAGTTTCAGGGATTTGTGAATTTTGTGTTTCGCATACAATGCATTTGTTGAGCTACTTCAAACAACAGGAAGCCCAGCAACACACTTTTACACTTTACACTTTAATAAGAACTTGTAAGAATTGTGTAAGTTAATGGTAAAATAGCTGTAATAGGAGAAAATACATGTAGTTAGGGTCTTATTGTCATGCATTGTGCTTGGTTTCATTCAGATGGCTGGCAGTTCGTCTGGAGTTTGTTGGCAACTGTATTATTTTCTTTGCCTCTCTCTTTGTGGTGCTGGGTCGGAATTCCCTTAGTCCAGGCATTGTGGGTCTCTCTGTCTCGTACGCTATGAATGTAAGTCATACAGTTATCGTTAATCACACATTTATTAAGTCAGTTGTAAAATATTACTGCCTGAAGATAATAGTAATTTTAGTTCTTTGTGAAAAGTGAAATGACAGTATAATTTATAACAGTAACATTGTAACTTCTAGAGAGAGTAGACCAAAAAAATTAAACTCTTTAAAATGTAACTTATGGGTACAATTGTTTTTTTAATAACAGAGTAGATATTTTGAATAATTTATTTGGAGACTACATTATACTTTTTAAGTATCTATATTATGAACTATAAAACAGATGTTTACTGATAGATTTTTAGCACACAAAAAAGAGTTACTTTTAACAAAGACAATAGCCTTATGGTGACATGTGGTGCAGTCATATATCCTTTTTTGCCCCAAATGTTTGATGATATGAATTAATTACTGGTATACCAAGGTATAAACATTGCCCATGTCTTAGTCACCGATGCTTATTTAATTTTGTATATTGTAAACATTTTATTTCAGATAACACAAATATTGAACTGGATGGTTCGAATGATGTGTGACCTGGAAACTAACATTGTTGCCGTGGAGAGAATAAAGGAACTTTCTGAGACTCAATCTGAGGTAGACATCTGAATGAATATTCTTTACCAAGATTAAAGTTTGTTTAACAACACCACTAGAGCACATTGATTTATTAATCAATTATTGGATGTCAAACATTTGGTAATTTTGACTTATGGTCTTAAAGAGGGAACACGCTGTAATATTTTTCCATTAGTAGAAAGGGATCTTTTATATGCACCATCCTAAAACAGGATAGCACCTACCACAACCTTTGATATACCAGTCATTGTGCACTGGCTGGAACAAGAAATAGCCCAATGGGCCCAGTGAAGGGGATTTATCTCAAACCGACCACGCATCAGGTGAGCACTTTACCCACTGGGCTTTACGAAGTAGTCACACTTGTAATGTCTACCCACATTCTGTACTGATACTGGATGAGGATGAGGGGTTTTACACATTGAGTATGATCGAGGGGGACAGCATTAGTGTTGTAATGGTTTGTCTGTGTTTTCCAGGCTGACTGGATTATAGAAGATCGCCGTCCAGATGACACATGGCCTCAACAGGGATTGGTGCAATTTGACAACTACCAGACTCGATACCGAAAAGAACTGGACCTTGCTTTGAAGGGTATCAGCTGCACAATCCAATCTGGAGAGAAGGTGTGCACTTTTAATCGACATTTTTATTAGTTAATCTGGCCTAAAAGGCCTTGGGAGCTTATGCAATGGTGCAGTGTCTGTTGTACAGCATTGTTTACATTCTTCTCAAGTTCCACTATGCAGGTTTTAAGCAAACTTGGTCCAAATGATCCTCTCGTGGCCTTGACCATCTGTTATTTTGGGGGCTGAAACTGTAGACTTCTTCTTAAGTTTGACCAGACAAATTTTAAGAAAACCTGTTCCAAATGATTCTCTCGTGGCCTTGACAAAGTTTTATTGTTCAGTCTGATTCAAAATCCAAGATGGCTAGCCTGGCATCTGTTTGACTGAGTCAGTTTCAACTTCTTATCAAGTTAACCAGGCAGATTTCAACCAAACATAGTTTCAATGACAGTCTCAATATCCAATATGTTTCACCATGCAGATTTCGATCAAACTTGGTACAAATGATTCTCTTATGGCCCTGACCAAGTTGTTCTTTTTTCATGATAATTTAAAATCTAATGTGGGCGCTCTAGCCTCTGATTTGCTGATAGACGTTTTACTTGTTTTCAAGTTCAACCATGAAGATTTCAACCAAAGCTGGTACAGGTGATCCTCTTATGACTTAGACAATCACCAGTTTACACCATTTACTCCCTAATTATGACACAGGTGAAATTAGAATTCACACAACTTCAAGGCATAAGCTGTGATAAAAGTGGATCATTTATTGGTTTGGGTTACAATACATATATATGCACACCTTCATTTATGGTTGAAAAATTTGTAGTGTGCAAACAACCATCTGTGATGAGTCATTTTTCCAATGGTTCACTTTTCAGAGATATAGTTAGTTTAATACCAGGTGAGCCGTTCAGATCCCATGGGCCTCTTGTTTTATTAGTCCCCCAGCGGTCCAACCTAAGGGGACTATAGGTTTCATCTCCATCCTTTTTGTCTGTCTATCTGTCAGTCCGTTTGTCCTAAATATAATTTTCCGGATGTTTTTGTCACAATGCCTCAAGTTATTGATCTGAAATTTTGTGTATAGCTTTACCATGTACTATTACAGATCAAGTTCATGATAATTTACTAATTTTTGCCAGAGTTACAGCCCTTGAACTTAGGAGATACGAAATTTGTATTCCGAACGTTTTTTGCAATGCCTGAAGAT
Organism: Gigantopelta aegis; assembly: GCF_016097555.1. Taxonomy (NCBI): domain Eukaryota; kingdom Metazoa; phylum Mollusca; class Gastropoda; order Neomphalida; family Peltospiridae; genus Gigantopelta; species Gigantopelta aegis. Next base: position 43,234,198 of record NC_054706.1, read on the forward strand.
ATTGAGATGAAATATTGTGTATAGCTTTGTCATGTACTGTTACAGATCAAATTTAACTTCCATGGTAATTTAACAATTTTTACAGAGCTATGGCCCGTGAACTTAGTGATATGAAAATTTGTTGGGCCCGTAAGAGGACATGTACTCTTAGAATGCTTGCTTTAAAAGCATATGCTGCATTAACTTCCTCTCCCCCCCCCCCCCCCCCATCCCCTCCTCCCAGCATATAGTTTTTATGTTCATGAAAATGTTCATCATTTGGAATTCTTGTGAATTGTGACAGTTATACACTCTTGGTAGTCAATGTTTAATTCTGTATTTTTATAAATACAGCTTTTTGTAGTCGGACTTGTCACTTAAAGGGACATTCCTGAGTTTGCTGCATTGTAAGATGTTTTCGACTAATAAAATATTCCTAATATTAAACTTATTTTTATCAATTATTGACCGTCAACGGCCGAGGTCAGTATCAATTTCTTCGGTCCATAAAAAATGATATTGCCCGAAATGTGGTCAATAATTGTTTTATTACATAATGTCATCCATAAGACTCGTACATTCCTGTTTTGTTTATCAGAATGAAAATACGCCAATGCTTATAATTTCCCGCAATGCGTTAAAACTGATGGGATTTAGTGACGTCACGTAATTCTATGACGTTGTATGACACGCAGAGGAATTCTATGACGTTGTATGACACGCAGAGGAATGCGGAAATAAACAGTTGAAACATTACCAAAACAAAAGAATCAAATTCGAGACATTGTAACCAGCAAGAGTGTCAAAATCATATTAATAGCAAAATAAAACACCAAATATGATAAATCTGAACATACATTTATACTGAACAGTTACCGATTACCTCCAAATGCATTTTTTATTGGTAACACAAAATCCCAAGAGTGCCAATTCCAACTGCATTTTGATGTATCATGAATGTTTCTAAATCTGCGATATATTCCATACACAATTTGACTATTACTGACCTTGTTTTTGTGGTATTTGCGGAATTAAACTCAGTATGACTAGAGATGTTATCTTTTTGCTAAATGACAGCAAAGTTTTGTTTTGTGACAAGTTTGTGCTTGTTTAGGCCTACGTTAGAGTTAGTAGCTGATGTTGCATTATGTTACCTACTCATTAATTGGATAGAATTTTGTCTCATCTTTATTTTCATTGGTCAGGGCAATATCACTTTTGATGGACCGGTAGGACCGTCTCAGGGCAATATCACTATTTACGGACGGTCATGTGACTGGTTTTTGACCAATAAGAATACAGATATATTTTCATTATGTAATAAATTAAATATATTGTCTTGTTTAGAATATCAGTGTCTGTATATTCAATCTGTTTCTGGTCGTCGTAATATTTGTAAGAAGCCCAAACTGGATTTTTTATTCAAATAATTCCATACATACGGAAAAAAAAATTAGGAAACAAAATGAAATTTAACTTAGTACAAATATTAGAACGATCAGAAACACATTTAATATACAGCCACTAACATTGTATGCAGAAAAAATATATTTGATATGTAATTACAATCGTTAAACAATCTCTGTTAGTCGATAACATCTTTAAAATTACAGCAAACTCAGGAATGTCCCTTTAAACGAATCTGTTCTGCAGACAGAGTTAGTGATAGATTATTTAACACGAAAGAGTTGAAACACGGCACACTTTTTATTAATCCCCTACTGGTCCAACCGGACGGGACTATAGGTTTCATCTCCATCCTTCTGTCTGTCCCACATGTAGTTTTCCGGACTTTTTTCTTGACAATGCGTTGAGATATCGTGTATAGATTTATCATGTACTGTTACAGATCAAGTGACTTTTTTGGCGATTTACACATTTTTCACAGAGTTATGGCCCTTGAATTGGGATATATGAAAACACGTTTCGGACTTGTTTTTGCAATGCCTCAAGATATTGAGATAAAATTGTGTATATTGTTTTATCATGTACTGTTACAGATCAAGTTTAACTTTCATGGCTATTTACCCAGAGTTATGGCCCTTAAATTTAGGAAATACAAAAATTTGTGGGGCCCAGTTTTGCTTTAGCAGTACTCAGATTGCTTGTTTTTTAGAAAATTTGTTTCTAATTTTCATTATTATTCATACTTACCTAGTACTAGCACAACAACAATGCTATACGACCCTGAGTTATAACCTCCACTGCAGAATTATCTCCCCTTGCCGGATGTATAACCTACACCCGCGCATGGGTAGACCGTATATCCTCATTATCGATTCAAAGTCCGGAATGACTGAATCAAAAAAGACCTCCCTCGGGGCGGGTGGGAGGTAACGGTTGTTGTTGTGCTAGTACTAGGTAAGTATGAATAATAATGAAAATTAGAAACAAATATTCTAATAGTCTTATTCAACTTACCGTACTAGCACAACAACAATGCTATAACAGACGTGATATAACACCGTTAAAGCACGAGAATTTAACATTAAAGGGAGGAGGTAAGAAAACAAGGAGGACTTACCCATTCAACCAGTAGTGTTCGTCTCAAGTAATGATACAGTGAAAAAGCAACCCACATCATACGAGGTATAAAATGTCAAAGTGACTTTTAAATTGAAGAACTACAACCTCAATTAAAAGTAAACCAAATTAACAAGGTGAGGAAACCAGCACACCAAGTAATTGTAAAAAGACACTCGACTGCCCCAGATAGTCAACCATCCACCCCCCACTCTCCAAACAGGAGGTGGAGAACTATCTCCCAGAAAGACTGCCGCTACCGACCGGACGAAATAAGGGTCGCCCCCTACTCGTGACCCTGCGCACCGAAATGAGTCGCTGCCCTGCAATGACTGACTGAATCCACCGAGTTCCGTCCGGACCAACAGCCATATCACGGAAATAAAACCGGTCAAACGTGTGTCTACCTTTCCAAAATCCCGCACTCATGACCTTGAAAATGTCCAAAGAATCATGGAAATTAAGGGAAGCAGAAATCGCCCGAATCTCATGAGGTCGAACGGAGAAATTCCGCAGAACATGATCACCCGCCTTCTCATATGCCAGTTTGATGGTTGCAGCAATCCATCTCGACAAAGCATTCTTCGTAATGTCTCCTGGTTGGCGTGTGAAAGAGATAAACAGTCTCTTAGTGTTTTGCCGGAGATTTCTAGTACGCTCCAAATAGAATTTCAAAGCCCGCACCGGACAAAGAAGTCTATCAGAATTATCCGCAGAAAGCGTACGAGATAAACACTGAATGATGGCTGGAGGAAACTCTTCCCCTGGCACCTGGTTCTTAGCCACGAAAACAGGATCAGTACGTAACGTAACTGGCCTGTCCGTATTGTAATCCACCAAATCATGCAAAAAAGCATGAATCTCACTAATACGACGGCAAGCTGCTAGTGAGACCAGAAACAACGTTTTCCACGTCAAATGACGAAGACTGGCGAATTTCAAAGGCTCGTAGGGCTTGCCTTTGAGTGCATGCAGAACCAGAAAAACATTCCATTTAGGCAAAATGGAAGGCTTCTCAACCGTGTTTTGCAACGACTTAAGCAAGTCATGCAACACGAGATTCGTTGAGAAATCTTGACGTCCACACTGCCTCAGAGTAGTGAAAATGGACGACTGGTGACTTCTCACTGTTTGAACCTTCAGCTGTCTTTCTTGGACAAGAGCCAGAAAGTACTCAGCTAAATCATTAACAGTAGGCGATAAGGGATCCACGTCCCTCTCAGTCGCCCAACGAACCCAAGCACGCCAGTGACACTGGTAGACCCTCTCCGTAGACTGGCGCTTCGACGAGGAGACGAGCTCAGCAACCCGTTTAGAAAAGCCTCGGTTTCGGAGGGAAACCCCGACAACCGCCATGCGTGAAGTCTGAAAACCTCCGGCTTCGGATGCCACTCTGTCTGACGCAGTCTCTGACTGAGCAGATCGGGTATCAACGGCAACCACACCGGCTCCTGCACTAAAACTGACAGGAGCGGAGGAAACCAGGCTTGAGCTGCCCAACTCAGGGCTACGAGTGTGACATGACAAGGTTGTTGTCTGATCTTTGCCAGAACCTTGCCAAGCAGAACCGTAGGGGGAAAGGTGTAAAAATCCAGTCCCGTCCAGTCCATGCTCAACGCATCGTACTCCAGTGCCAGTGGGTCTGGTACCGGCGATACAAACACTGGCAACTGACTGTTCAGGCGAGTGGCAAACATATCGAGTTGAGGACTCCCCCACAACTGAAGAACTCGATAAGCCACCGTCCAGTGCAACATCCACTCCGCCTGAACCGGGGAACGACGACTCAAAGCGTCCGCCAAGACGTTCACGGACGAAGGAATGTGTTTGGCCGATAACACCACTCCCCAATCGTCGCACCATTCCAGAATCTCCAAAGCCGCAAGACGCAATGACAGGGATTTGGTGCCTCCCCACTGATTGAGGTACGCAACAACCGGCGTGTTGTCCGACCTCGACAAAATTCGACAATGTCGAATAACAGTCCTGAAATGGAGACAAGCGCGACGCACTGCTTCCATCTCCAACCGGTTGATGTGACGACTCCTCTCTGAAGGAGTCCACATCCCTGACAGATGTTGATCCAAAAGGTGTGCACCAAACCCCTCGAGGGAAGCATCGGTAAACAGGACCAACTCTGGAGAAAGTGGGTGTAAAGGAACGGCCTGGGACATACACTTGTCCACTAGACACTCTTGGATCGGAAGAATGAACCAAGGCCCCAATGGTATCACCAAATCCCAGCTGAGACCATCCCACACTCGGGACAAATGCCATTGAAGCGGTCTCTTGAACCGTCTGAACCGCACATTCAGCGCCGCCAGCGATTCGAGATGGCCTATCAACACATGGAGCGTGCGCACCGACGCACCGACGTTGCGCCAGCGTCCTGAAATTGTGAAGTCGTGAATCCGTCGGAAGAACGGACGCCTCCACAAGGTTGAAAACCACCCCGAGATAAGTGAAAACCTGCGTTGGCACTAATTCCGACTTGACCCAATTGGGAATAAACCCCAATCGGAGAATCATGTCGATCACAAACTCCATGCCCACGAGACATGCCGTCTGTGACGCCGCCGGAATTAACCAATCGTCCAGGTAATTGTGCATCCGTATACCCAATAGATGTACACGCCCCACCACTGCCTTTACTACCCAAGTAAAGACATGAGGGCTTGTGGCCAATCCGAATGGCAGAACTTGAAACTCGTAAGCTCTGCCGTCGTAGAGGAACCGCAAGTACTTCCAAAAATCCCGATGGATTGGAACATGCAGGTAAGCGCCCATTCCCCCACCTGAAGCAAAGCGCGAACAGACTGAACCGTCTCCATCTTCATAGATGGAATAACGATGTAATAATTCAGCGGCTTCAGGTTTAGAATTGGTTGCCACTCACCATTCTTCTTCTGGGCGAAGAACAGATGGGAATAAAATCCACCTCCTGGATGGCTTTCTTGTCGAGAAACTCGACAACCATCTTCTCCACCAGTACTCATTTGTCGACAGGCGGTACTGCAGGTAACCGGGGGAAGGATGTCAGTGGAGGGGGTGAAGGAAAAGCAGTTCGCGCCAACTTTGAACAAAATGGCGCAATCTGCCCCCACAGGAAGATCTGCTAACGGAACCTTCGAAAGCAGATGTTGATTGTCCACGCACCCTCATCCCGGCCGCTTCCCACCCCTGGGCGCCTTGCCCCGAGCGGAACCACGAAAACATGCCAGCTTCCCACGAAAACGTCCCTGTTTCGATGAACCACGGGCATTACCAGACTGCACGCCCGAATCAGACACCACAGGGATCTGATAACTGTCAAGAAAAGTCGATTTCTTAACAGGTGGAGGCTTAAAAGTAGATGCCGCCTGGCGCTTACGAGCAGCAGGGACGAATTTCGCCGCTTCTTGGTCCATGACCAAGTTAAAATTGGTCCCAAAAAGTAAAGTTTCCCTTACTGAGCGACTACGAAAGTAGGTTTTAACCACACCCGTCGCTCTCAGTCCCGCCAGGTAGTGATCCCGACGCAGAAGTAGACTGTTGGCAAAAACACGCCCAGCAAGCTGAGCGACGTGATGAGAGGCTTTAGAAGCCGCCAACAAACAACCCTTAGCCATCGGCGGAAGACCCGTGACTACTTTATCTAACCCAAATAGGAACGTACTTAAATGGTTATTGACTTGAAAAAGAAGTTTAGATAACCTCTCCAAAGTCTCTAAATCCGTGAGTGGCACACTGACATTAGGAGATGGGTGGCAGTCTGCCTTCACCCTAGCAGAAACGACCGCTGGATGTGAAAGGAAGGAAGCTCCCAATGTCTTATACGAAGACGTGGACAAAACCTTCGCCGCAGACAACTGTTTCCCGGTAGCTAACGCTGACGGAAACTCTTCCACCACCGCCCCCAAAATACGATCGCTACCCGCAATCAAAGCATCAATCTCCGCTAGAGATTCATGCGCTAACAGCAAGCCGAAATCCTGCCGCGGAGCGTCTGTCGCTAAAGGCCAGTTTCCAAACGAAACACCCTTGTAAGACTGAACAGCCTCCTCCGACGGAATTGCACCAGTCGGACCTGTTCCTGTACAAAACCAAGAACCGCCTGGTAATCATAATCACCGTCTGGCGTACCATCGGCCAAATTGGGAATCTCGTCAAGCACCGAACCTGGTGCCGACCCTTCCCCCGAACCACACACTGATTTGGAGTGAAAATTGTCTTCCGAAGAAGAAATTTTTTCAAACGACGCGCCATGCACTGACCGTAACAGAAACGAAACTGCATGAGCAGGACGATGCGGACCGGCCGAATCTGCAAACTGGTCCAACCCCGGTCTCGCTGAAAACCCCGGCGGTGGAGGGACTGGTTGAGACGATTCCCCTAGCCAGGCCATGAAATTCTCAAAAAGAGAAACATAGTCCCCCCGAGTCCGCCCCTGAGGGCGACCCGAAACCATCGGACCCTGAACGAAAGGTTCCGCCCACGCAGTCGAGGGATAACACCTGGAACCTCTACCCCGATCTGACAGGTCCGGATTGACCATCGGTGTAGACACAGGCACACCCAAGAAAACTGCAGTTTCCCTGATCCCTGCCGAAACAGACAACGGGACTGGTGGCGTCGGTTGAACCGGACCGTCAGGAAATTCGTACACGTACGAATCCTGCACCGAATTCTGAACCCAACGTACCACGTGTGGATTAGCCAACCTAGTTGACGTAGCCACGTGCGAGCGATCTAAAAGTTGATGATGCTGTACAGGCGCCCCAACAACAGAAGGGACGCCCACTGGCGTCGCACCCGAAACAACGCCACCCGGCTCCGTAACCGAGACAACGTTGTAAGACTTCGCGATTTCACCAAGTGGCTCGATCACCGAAGTAGCGCCGAAAGACGTGTTGGCCGAAACGGCGCCACGACCAACCCTGCACCAGAAATCTGGTGAGCCAAATGGTGCCGCGAAGCGGACTTCATTCTAGAGCTAATCGACCCCTCCACAGAAGGACTGATAACCCTGCTCCCATCAGCAAGATGGGAGTCGGAACTGAGAGACACAGTCGTTCCTGCCACGACTGCACTCCCTCCGACTGACGCCCCCGTTACAACCATAACCGGCGCCGCCTCCACCGACGGAGGCAAAAGCAAATCCCCAGGTCGAACGGAGCCCGACCTGGAAGAAACCTTCCCTGCTTCAGCCGAAACAGGGAGCAACAGTGCCCCATCCGTGCCAAGCGGCACTTCGGGTTTACTGGTATCACCATGAAGATGGCGAACAGACGAGGAGGCGCCCTTGCGCCTACCACTTGTCCGCGAGCTCTTTGAACTGGACACCGACTTGCCGACCGCCGGCAAATCGGTATGGAGCACGACCCCTGAGGTTGCCACTGTGCTCCGCCCGTCCCGTTCACGTCTAATCATCCTCTTTCGCTCGGCGTCTTTTGACAGCTTCTTAGCCTTCCCCCACGTGGAGGGAGACCAATTTACACAAACAACAAGAACGACATGCCCGACATAACAAATGCTGATCAAACTGGGGCAGTCGTTTAAGACAACCCCCCTCGGCACACACAACCAAACCGGTTGGAGCCCGAGGAAGCCGTGTCAGACATTAACCCCCTGTGTAAATTACCCAAAAGACCTCGTATGACAGAGTAAAACAAAATTACAAATTAATAAACAATTTGACAAAAATTTTTACTACAGAACTCGAACACGACTGCAATGGAGGACTGCAGAATCAAAAAAACGAGGATATACGGTCTACCCATGCGCGGGTGTAGGTTATACATCCGGCAAGGGGAGATCATTCTGCAGTGGAGGTTATAACTCAGGGTCGTATAGCATTGTTGTTGTGCTAGTACGGTAAGTTGAATAAGACTACATCTGATAACCGTTTACATCGCTGTCTACTGTTATCAGCTCAGCAGCATATTCCCACTCACCACCTCATCAAATGTTGGTAAATGTTGTTTTAAAACCCATAAAAATGCAAAACTAATTTTTAGCAATGGAATATATTTGTAAATGTTTATTTCAGGTTGGAATTGTTGGTCGAACTGGTGCTGGAAAGTCCTCATTAACTCTTGCATTGTTCCGCATCATTGAGGCAACTGGAGGCCGTATCAGTATTGATGGTATCAATATAGCAGACATTGGATTACATGACTTGAGATCAAGACTCACAATTATACCTCAGGTATATGTGGTTTAAGTTCTCATTCACCAAATCACCAGGTGCAAATTAAAGTTCAAAATGGCACATGTGTGTTATTATTTAATTGCCAAAAAGCTAATTTGAAAATCAGATAAATACTATTCTTTAAAGAGCCTTAATTTTGTTTTGTTTTGGGCTTGGTAAAACTTAATTTTCTTCAGATTTCCTTCCCAAATTCACCCATGTAGTAATCATGTTTGGTCCAGTTTAAGACTATGTAAGGAGGGTTTGCTTCTTTTAAGATTCATTATGATTTCATTCTCTGCTCTAAGATATTAAAGATTGTGGATGTGCTGTCTTGTCAGTTCTAAAGTGCATATAACAGATCACTTCTATCTAATCAATAATGAAGAATGTTACAATTACAATTACACATAGTGGATACCAATTAAGTAATATGCTGGTGTGTTCAGTAAACATTCCTTTCTTTTCCAGGATCCCGTCTTGTTCTCAGGTTCTCTACGCATGAACCTTGACCCATTCGATGTTTACAGTGATAAAGACATTTGGCTTGCCCTTGAGCTTGCTCATTTGAAAAATTACATATCGTCCTTATCAGAAGGCCTTCTGTACGAGTGTTCCGAGGGAGGAGAAAACCTAAGGTAAAGAAATACTCTGAATTCATACAAGGTAGTTGTGTTCTATTTATTGGTTAGAATAAATCAATTGATTGGTTGTGATGATCCAGTTGGCAGCTTGTTATTTCTGTGGGTGGTGGTGGTGGGTGTCATCTTCTCTTCTCGTTGTTTTCCAAATATAAAAGCTCTAATTACAACAGTTATTGTTGGTGTTTCTTCTTGACGCATAAAAATAGATCTTCATTTCTTCCTCAGGAACTTTAGCTTTCCCTTCAGACAGTGTAAATTCTTGTGCTATGTTGGTATGAAATGTTAACAATAGACATCAGCTTTGGAAATCACAAAGTATAATTCCAGTATTGGTATTGACAAAATATGTCCAAAAACATTTTTCTACAAAATATTTGCAAATTTTTTATTAAATACATTTTATGCATATTTCAAACTATTTGGTGTGAAATACACGACATATAGTATAAGTTGTCTAATTGCAGTGTTGGTCAGAGACAGCTACTTTGTTTAGCACGTGCTCTGCTGAGGAAGTCTAAAATTTTAATTCTGGACGAGGCTACTGCGGCTGTTGACTTGGAAACGGATGATCTCATTCAGACAACAATCAGAGCCGAGTTTAAGGAATGTACAGTACTCACCATTGCCCACCGCCTTCACACAATCATGGATTACACAAAGTAAGTGTTACAGCATCCAGACCCCCTACACAATCATGGATTACACAAAGTAAGTGTTACAGAATCCATACCATCTACACACATTCATGGATTACACAAAGTAAGTGTTACAGCATCCAGACCACCTACACAATCATGGATTACACAAAGTAAGTGTTACAGCATCCAGACCATCTACACACAATCATGGATTACTCAAAGTAAGTGTTACAGAATCCAGACCACCTACACACAATCATGGATTACACAAAGTAAGTGTTACAGAATCCAGACCATCTACACACAATCATGGATTACTCAAAGTAAGTGTTACAGAATCCAGACCATCTACACACAATCATGGATTACACAAAGTAAGTGTTACTGCATCCAGACCACCTACACACAATCATGGATTACACAAAGTAAGTGTTATAGCATCCAGACCACCTACACAATCATGGATTACACAAAGTAAGTGTTATAGCATCCAGACCACCTACACACAATCATGGATTACACAAAGTAAGTGTTACAGAATCCAGACCACCTACACAATCATGGATTACACAAAGTAAGTGTTACAGAATCCAGACCACCTACACACAATCATGGATTACACAAAGTAAGTGTTATAGCATCCAGACCACCTACACACAATCATGGATTACACAAAGTAAGTGTTATAGCATCCAGACCACCTACACAATCATGGATTACACAAAGTAAGTGTTACAGAATCCAGACCACCTACACAATCATGGATTACACAAAGTAAGTGTTACAGAATCCAGACCACCTACACACAATCATGGATTACACAAAGTAAGTGTTACAGCATCCAGACCACCTACACAATCATGGATTACACAAAGTAAGTGTTACTGCATCCAGACCACCTACACAATCATGGATTACACAAAGTAAGTGTTACAGAATCCAGACCACCTACACACAATCATGGATTACACAAAGTAAGTGTTACAGAATCCAGACCACCTACACAATCATGGATTACACAAAGTAAGTGTTACAGAATCCAGACCACCTACACACAATCATGGATTACACAAAGTAAGTGTTACAGCATCCAGACCACCTACACAATCATGGATTACACAAAGTAAGTGTTACAGAATCCAGACCACCTACACACAGTCATGGATTACACAAAGTAAGTTTTACAGCATCCAGATCACCTACACACAATCATGGATTACACAAAGTAAGTGTTACAGAATCCAGACCATCTACACACAATCATGGATTACACAAAGTAAGTGTTATAGCATCCAGACCATCTACACACAATCATAGATTACACAAAGTAAGTGTTACAGAATCCAGACCACCTACACAATCATGGATTACACAAAGTAAGTGTTACTGCATCCAGACTATCTACATACAATCATGGATTACACAAAGTAAGTGTTACAGCATCCAGACCACCTACACAATCATGGATTACACAAAGTAAGTGTTACTGCATCCAGACCACCTACACAATCATGGATTACACAAAGTCAGTGTTACTGCATCCAGACTATCTACACACAATCATGGATTACACAAAGTAAGTGTTACAGTAGACCACCTACACACAATCATGGATTACACAAAGTAAGTGTTACTGCATCCAGACCATCTACACACAATCATGGATTACACAAAGTAAGTGTTACTGCATCCAGACCATCTACACACAATCATGGATTACACAAAGTAAGTGTTACGGTAGACCACCTACACACAATCATGGATTACACAAAGTAAGTGTTACTGCATCCAGACCACCTACACACAATTATGGATTACACAAAGTAAGTGTTACTGTATCCAGACCATCTACACACAATCATGGATTACACAAAGTAAGTGTTACTGCATCCAGACCACCTACACAATCATGGATTACACAAAGTAAGTGTTACTGCATCCAGACCACCTACACACAATCATGGATTACACAAAGTAAGTGTTACTGCATCCAGACCACCTACACACAATCATGGATTACACAAAGTAAGTGTTACAGAATCCAGACCACCTACACACAATCATGGATTACACAAAGTAAGTGTTACTGCATCCAGACCATCTACACAATCGTGGATTACACAAAGTCAGTGTTACAGTATCCAGACCACCTACACAATCATGGATTACACAAAGTAAGTGTTACAGAATCCAGACCACCTACACACAATCATGGATTACACAAAGTAAGTGTTACAGAATCCAGACCACCTACACAATCATGGATTACACAAAGTAAGTGTTACTGCATCCAGACCATCTACACACAATCATGGATTACACAAAGTAAGTGTTACAGAATCCAGACCATCTACACACAATCATGGATTACACAAAGTATTAATTTAAATGCATTTGGTAGAAATTGTAGATACTTGACAGTTTGTGTAAATTTTAACAGAAAAGGATTAAACTTTTCCAAATCATATCTCTGTACAAAGAGTAAAAAGGAAGTTTTGAAAAATACCTGACTGCTCTAATTGTCTTTAACTCATGAATCATTTAATAGATCGAATGACCCATTCGACATTACAATAAATTGTGGAAAAAACCCATTGCAATGACACAGATTCCACATACTACCGTGTACATGAGTTTATAACCATATCACCTACATGTATATCAACTTTGTTGAAATCTCCAAAGGCAAAAAGCATGCAATTTTTCCCCATCTGTTATTTTGCTTTTTTATCAAGAAATACTCTTCAAGTGGGGTGGAAGCCTCCAAAGTCTGTGACATTATATGCAGGGTTCATATGTGTCCTTACATTCCTTGAAAATCCTTGAATTTTGGAAAGCTGTTTTCCAGTACTTGAAAGTCCTGGAAAATGGTGATTTTTGCACTTTGTCCTGGAAATGTCCTGGAAATTTTAAAATATGTTGTCAGTTTCGAAACGGATGACTACTGACATTGTCACGATTTGAACATTTGATCTCAACCTAAGTCAGGATCTGATCGCTGACATTTTCCAAACTTTCTTTTCATGTTCCTATAGTCACTGTTCGAACATTTGATCTGGTCCCAAGTCAGGATCTGATCGTCACAGATTTCCTTTAGTTTATCTATAGTGCGCATGTGTAGGTTAACTTTAACACCTTACCCCAAGTTCAGCAGAAAAAGCACTCCATAATGTTTTGCGGATCCTGTCCCGGACGTAGTCACTGGCAGTGTTTAAATAAACCCACAACCCTCCCAGTATTTCACTTATTTTTCTTCTATTTGAATTATGATCCACTGTTACTCCATGTGTAATGGTCCTGGAATTTTGGAAAAATGTCCTGGAATTTGGTTAAGCTACAAGTGTATGAACCCTGTTATGTGACATCATGACTATTGCTTTATACCTTAACACTTGTCACAACATTGTTAAATTATATTACATCCTTCCATCCCTCTTGAAGAATATTCTATAAAATAAAAATAAAGCAAAAATGGCAACCTGCAAAACATTACATGCTTTTTGTCCTAGGAGATCTCAGCGAAGTTTATATATAGGTGATATTGTTACAATACAGTACGTGGAATCTGTGTCATTGTAATGTTTTTTTCCCCAATTTTTGTTTGGACAACATATGTAGAAAATCTTAACAGTAATTAAAGGTAGGGGAATTTTTTATTGTAGTTGTTAACAATGTGGTTCATACTTTAGTGTTTGCTTTTGTTTCAGAATTCTGGTGCTAGATGCAGGAGAGGTCCGAGAATTTGAGGACCCCCAAGTTCTGCTGCGGAACACACAGTCATTGTTTTACAAAATGGCAAAAGATGCTGGATTGGCTTGACAGCAAGTCACCCCTCAAAAGGATCATTATTAGTTTAAGAGTAGTTTTAGTCTGGTCATAAACATAATAATGCAAGGTATCAAGTGATACATAATTTAGGATGGTGCTGGGTCGCCTAAGGTACATTGTTTTATTACAAGCCTTTACAAAGAGATAGTAGTGTTGTACTCCATACATGGAGGTGACAGTGTTTGGGGGGATTTCTTTTGGTTCACATGATGTATTTCTGATGTGCTTCCATAGAATGACCTTCTCCAGTCATACTTACTGACCACTATCATATGTCCATCCATCCCCTTGTTTTTGTTATGTTTGTTTTATGGGGGTTTTTTATATATATCTATATACATATATATACATTATATGTTTTGAAGACATGATTTTACAACAAAATGTTTTTGTTTTTTTTGTGTACCAGTTACTACTACAATGATTTTGTTTTAATAAGTATATTGCTGTTACATATTAATGACTTAGTACAAATTGCTTTCTGTTTGCTTATATGTTATCAGGGCATTTTTCTGTGCCCATTGTAATTTAAGTATGCATCAAATCTATTTGTATGCATTTTCACACTGAATCTTTTTTTTTTCTTTCTTTCTTTCTGGGGTTTTTTTTTTTCCTTTTTTTTTTATGAGTGAAAATAAACTTTTATTTATTTTTGCCATGACACATGTAATATAATATGTATGTTGAAGTAAAGCTATTTCTATTTATTAGTCCCCTACCAGTCAAACTAGAAAGGACTTTAGGTTTCATCTCTATCCGTCTGTCTGTCCATCCCGCATATAGTTTTCCAGATGTTTGTTTCACAATGCCTTGAGATGTTGAGCTGAATGTGTATAGCTTTATCATATACTATTACAGATCAAGTTTAACTTTCATGACAATTTACCCATTTTTCACAGAGGTATGGCCCTTGAACATAGGAGATACTGAAATTTTGTTGGGATCAGTTGGGGACATGTATTGCTTTTGCGGTACTACCAGAATGATTGGGCTTTCTTTCAAAGCTCCCATTGAATCACTTTTTTTATTTAACAAGAAACTTTTGTGTAGTTTATGAAAGTATTAATAAATCAGTAATAATTATTGCCCCTGTTTTTAGACACATCGTAACGTATACACATGTTGAGATTTGTGCAAGCACATATGTTGGCGATCAGTTTAAAGACATCTGATTGGCTGCACCATGGGGATGACCTAGATGTCAAAGCCTAACCACCGCTGAAATCAACACCACCGAAACCAAATTCTACTATATAAGTTAACTGTGCAAGCACAAACTGTAAACAAGTTTTAGCTGGAAAATATGTTTAAATTTCTTTTAAATCTGGTTTTTGAGATGTAAGAAATAGAATCCTTCACTTCAGTATGTTACTGCTAATTTGACAGTCCCAAGTTCTGAAATAAAATACAAAATCTTTGTTTTACAAAAGGACAAAAGATCATGGATTGGCTGAAAAAGTCCAGCATGTCTGGACACAAAGAAGAACAGCTTTCACTTATTAGATATATTATGTTTTGAAATAACTTGTAAAAGGTATCTAACAGCCACTCGTGTAATATTCTCAGTTTGTTGTACCCTCTTCCAGTAAATAGTTCAAGAAGCATATGGATTTAGCTTGGTTTGTTCCTTTGATATTTAACATTTTACAAAAGAAGTGCCACAAAAACTTTTATTGTTTTAAAAACATCAACATTAATTTGTTGTAAATGTGATGTGTATTGTTAAATTATCTGTTACTTTGTTTTTTAGTTATCGCTAGACTTTTTGCAAAATAACAATTTAAAGGCAAGTTGATGGAGAAAAATTTAATTGTTGAACTTGTGATTTTTATTTCAATTGTTCATTGTGGCTATTACATTGTTTTATTGTATTACAGATGTGCCAAAAATGAGTTTATTACTTAGAGAGAGGGTACCCGGTGATAACAAAAACATTTCCTGTAGCTTTGTTTTGTGCATTTTGCCTACGGTACATTACATGGCGCATCTATCAAAGTAAGGTTAACATGACAGTAATATAATGGTGTCCAGTATGTTATGTATATTTGTAGTTTAGTTTTTATCAAAGCAAAAACACGAGGTAAAGAGAAAAGGTAATGCTGAAGAATTTATAGAAAAGGAACCTGTTTATTTTTCTTCAGATCAAATTTTGTTTTAGGGGCTGGTCACTAATTAATGTATTATGATGAGGGATGTGTTACAAAACATGGAAAAGGAAAGAGGCATTTGTCAAAGTTCAATAACGTTTTCAAAGCAATGTCTCTTTTTTTTCTTTATAAAGTAAATGTAGCAAGTCATGACCATTTTGAAAGAAATAAAACGAACAAAAGTACAAAGTGTAGACCAAATATTTTGGTCTACTTACATCCTAAGTAAAGGAGAGGACGGCAATGATGTCAAGTGTGTTACATAATTTTTAAAGATTTGCCTAAAATGTTATAATGGGGGGGGGGGGGGTTAAAAACAAATGGCCACTTGTCAAACTGTTGTATTTTATTATATTACAGATATTACAGTATGATATTGGAACATGTTGACTCACCACCCCCATTCTGATCAGTAATAATTATCTCCTTGTGATAAGTCATTCATGGGATATAGTATCCTTCTTTGAAAGTGGTACCTTAAAATGTCACATAGGCAGTAGACGAGGACGTAGGGGTAGGTGGGTAGGGATTTAATGGTAAATACCATTCAAAAAATGGTAATTTGTAATGTTCCAATTTTTTTCCAAATGTTAGCTAATTATTTTGAAATTTTTTATAATTTTTGTAGGGTATGTCCAAGGATGTATATTTTTCCTGTCTGTTTGACATGTATCCAGGAAATATTTTAGGGAGGATTGAGATAAACTTAGTCTAATTATGTATTAAACTGTCAAAGTGTCTGGGTGTGAAAAAGGTACTATTTTCAAAACATGACTCATAGGTACATGACACATGATGTCAGCACTTTATCAGCTTCATTTCTCATCTGATTTTCATGGATCATAATACTTTGAAAAATGTTAATGCTTTGCTTCTGTGTCAGAGGTTAAGGTTACTGTTACTAAAAATAGACATTTCCACATCACCACATTACTGACTCGCTTCTGTGACAAAGGTCAAGGTCACTAATTAAAAATAGCAAATTAAAAATGACACAAAACACTTTTTAAGACCAGGGGATTTTGAACTTTTAATTAGGTGTGATTTTGTAAGAATGCAGTGCATGTACATATATAATATGTTGGGTTTTTTATGTGAATCATTTATTATTGCTACCAAAAAATATATGAATATGTATAGTGCCATGAAAGTTTTAATGTAAATTGTTTAGGAGTTGAGATATTGCCAGAATATTCCCAGTGCCTACTTAAACTGTGTGTTACCGGTAACAGGTGCAGCTGGTTGACGTATTGTATGGATTTTAACCTTAATTTGTGAATGGGTATTCTGTCTCTGATGTTGTATGTACTTCCGTAACACTCTGACTTTGACTAAGTACTTACCTTTGTTGGGATGTCATTAAACATTCACTTAATCATGTGTTATTTCATCAAATACATGTACGTGGGTAACATGCTTAGCACAAGTGTTCACTGTTCTTTCAAATCCTTACACAAACTTTTACAGAAACAAACAAATACATGTAGATAGATCCGTGTGAAAAGCTCTTGAATCAAAAACAGTTGGCCATATCCAGTTTTAAAATGTAAGTAAAACAATGATACGTACATTGGAGCTGTTTCCTGACATTTAATATTATTCTGAGATAGGCCCTAAATTATACCAGGTATTCATTTTAGTTTAGTTGAACTTTACTTTTTTGAAAGATGGATATGCATGCACTATTGACCTATGAAGTATTGTAATTGTAATTTCTTTCTTTGTGACTATTTACACAAAACAAATAGCATCTGCAAATAACCGTAGGGATCTGATCAACCTTGTAACTCATTTTTAATAAAAATTAGTTTTGCAATATATGGGGATAACAAACTTAATGTAGAACACTACATATTTTAAAATTTATTATATTTTAATGTGTAAGTAATTTTATCGTTTAAGTTTTTTTAAATATTACAAACATTGCAAGAAATTTAAGTGCATTTTTGCGATGTACAGGACCTTGTATATGATGAAATAACACACTGAACGCTTCCTTCAAACAAATTATTCACTGCATATGTACTTGAACATATTTAAGCATGTTCTTTTTGTTTTAGTATTAGCTGTTAATTAATATTTCCAGGTGACTGAAGTAGAATAATAAAAATAGAAATGACATAAAACAGGGTACATGTATATTGAAGTGATCTAATTGTTGCAGCATTTGTCGTTTCATCAATATTACTGCTCCACCGTAGCATTCCATTTTGTTGTCCAATCCGGTTGTAGTAAATGATATCTTGTTGTATGAATAAAAAGTAAATTATTTTACATCTGCTTGTTTGTTCTATTTTGTAAGTAGTCTGTATTCAGAGTTATGTAATAATATATACTCTTCAAAAAAAGAAACGCATAATTGGTATATGTTAGGATTGGATTGCAAATTTATAGCATCATATCTTTGCTCAATACCAGAGCAGTAAAACTGAAACTTGTTAAACATGATCAGATCATCACATGGAATGAAATCGTCTATCAAATTAACAGGATTAGGCCACCGTATGAAGGTCACGGTCATGGACACTAATATCGAGTATGATCCCCATGAGCAGCAATGACGGCTTGGCACCTCCTACGCATGGAATCAAATAATGCTTGAATCACAGCCTGGGGAATTGTAGCCCATGTTTTTGCAAAGCCAGGAGCAGCTGGGGTAGTGTTTGTGGCGCAGGGTTGCGTTGCCGTAAACGTCGATCTAGTTCATCCCACAGGTGCTCGATGGGGTTAAGATCAGGTGATATTGAAGACCATGGCATCACTCCGACATTGTGTTGATTCAGGAAGTCTGTTGTTATACGTGTGCTATGTGGTCGTGCATTGTCGTGCTGGAAGATGGCATTTTCTGTGTTGATGAAAGGTATGGCATGACGCTGGAGAATTTCGTTGCAGTAACGTTGGGCTGTTAGATAACCTGGGACATGTACAAGGTCTGTTCTGCTAGTGTAAGTGATGGCCGCCCATACCATAACACTTCCCCCTCCATATCTGTCCACCTGCCGCACACAATTATTGGCATAACGCTCATTACGTCGTAGGTAAACTCTAGCTCTGCAGTCGGCGCGTTGAAGCAAAAAACGCGACTCCTCGTTGAAAGCCACTCTTAGCCACTGCTGTCGATGCCATATCAGACAACGTCTGCACCATGTAAGCCGTAGACACCTATGTTGCGCGGTTAAAATTATCCGTCTAGCTGGTCTTCTAGCTCGGATATTGGCTTCACATAAACGGTTTCTTATGGTCTGGTCCAAAATTCTTCGCATTCCAGGTATGGCAGAAGTTGATGATGAAGCAGTTAGGAATCTGTCATGTAAATGTCGTAGAGGTATGTATCTGTCTTGCGCCGGTGTGGTAACTCTGGGACGACCGGATCTGGGGCGGTCACGTGACACTCCAGTTTGCTGATAACGGTGCCAAAGCCTAGATATTGTACTCTGAGATGTGTTGAAAAGACGTGCAACTGTTGATTGCGATTCCCCGGCTTCCATCCGGCCAATTGCGTTGTTACATGTACGTTGTGGTTCTTTCAGTCTGGGCATAATTTCAACGTTACGTAGCGACACTATCGATAATGCGTATGTGAATGTAACTCAATTTTCTGTCAAGGGGTAGTGCACGTGCTGTACGTGCATGATTTGTACGTGATAAATGTGAGCTCTGCAACCATTATTATGGATATTGTGAAAAACATATTTGCACGTGCTGACGTCAAATCATGCGTTTTGTCAGCTTCAGAATTGCATATCATATCCACTAGCTATAGAATAAGATAATACTAAAACATTCACTATTATGTTATTTCAAAATTAATGTTATAAAAAATATGCTCTATGCGTTTTTTTTTTTGAAGAGTATATATATATATATATATATATATATATATATATATATACTCTTCAAAAAAAGTAGGGGAACCTGAAATATTAATGTTAATATCAACTGTTAGACCGAACATACATTTTGACCACAGACATCTTGTAAAGAACGTTCAGGTTTATTTATCAACACATTGAAACACATTCCATAGTTTGCACGTGCATCACACAGTTGCCCCATACACGTGCATGGGGTGTCGTTCTTGATTTTGAACATTTTTAGGAAGGTCGATTAATTACTGTGGAACATTATTTCTGTTGATCATACAGTTGTTATTGTTTTGTTTTTAGTCATTTCTATTGTTTGAATTTGCGATTTACCGATAAAAAAAATGTCAACTTTCAAATTTCACTTTTGACCCCAATCATCCTTCAAGATCTTTGGTGGTCATAAAACCTACTGGTTGTAACGGTTGCCCAATTAATTCACTATTATCATAACCATTCCATTTTGGCAAATGTAAATTCTTATTGGAGTACTTTTTTTGAAGAGTATATATATGTGTAATAATACTTTTCATGTGTGTTTGCTACAGTGGGTGGAGGTAGTGGCTGCATTCATCAAGGAAGATGCAATTAATTTGTGTGGTTGTGATCATGATTGGAGATGTTTACTTTGTTACAATACTATTAAATAGACTGCACCTTTGTAGGTAGGAGATCTTTGCTATTAATCGTATCATTCTGCTTACAAGAGAGGAGGGGTGAAACGTATTGTACGGACATTGCAGACTTCAAGCTAGACCAAAACAACTATATGCAGTTTTGTGAATTTGGTCAGAAAATCTTAGCAAGGGATCTTTTATATGCAGAATCCTATAGACAGGATAGTACATATCACAGTCTTTCTTACACCTGATGTGAAGCACTGGCTGGAACGAGAAATAGCTCAATGGGCCCATCAACTGAAACTGAACTGAACTGAACTGAACTTTATTTACTCTCAGGCCTTAAACCACAGCATATGAGGTACATAATACAATTATACATATATTTTGACAAGATGGCAAACGTATTTTACACAAATAAATAAATAAATATATATATATACACATGCATGCATACATACAGAAAGAAAGAAAGGAAATGTTTTATTTAACGACGCACTAAACACATTTTATTTACAGTTATATGGTGTCGGAACATACATATATGAATTCCTCAACAGCTCAGAGCGCATCGTGGTTAGTCTCGCAATTTGCGGGCGATTCGGTGCCACAGGTTCGAGTCCCAGCAACGGCATGGGACAATTTGTGAGGTCAGAAAGGAGTTAATTATCCCCTGTGCCAATGCGTTAATATCTATGTATGTAACAGTCAACCTCGACATACATGTACATACAATATATAGATATTCATACATCAATACATACATACATAAAATACATATTCGTATAGGTATTTCAGCCGGTTGACTTGAAAGTAATCATAATAAATTTACAGAAAATTTACAATTTACGAAGGACACCAGTTTTCTTGCTGTTGAAAATATAAAATTTATATGTATTACATTTCAATTGACAGTATTGTGGTAAGTAAATAGTTATGGATTCTTTAAAAAAATGGGCATTTCAGTATATAATGGAACTCGTCTCCGATGTCGTTACTGTTGCAGAGGGGACATATTCTATCATGTAGTGGTATTCGTGTCCATCTACCTGTTTCAATGGGGAGATTATGGTTTGAGAGTCTAAAACGGGATCAATCCCAGACCTATGGAGCATCAGGTGAGAGCTTTACCATTGGACTATGTTCCAGCCCTTAGTCCTTTAAATGTCACATGGATCATCTGTAGATTAATTTATCAGAGCAGACATAATTATAAATTTAAAATATTTATTCATTAGATTGGGATTTTTCAGTATAACTTGCTCTTGGTAAGCGGCCTTGTGTTAGGTACCAAAGAATGCCTGGATAAATCCATGTGATGGTGAACATACACAACTTCTTTGTGATCATGTGTTTTTCATTGGTAACCAGTTAATTAATTCTGTAGTAACAGACCATCTGATTCTATATACTACTCAAAAGAATTTAAGGGTCAGACGATATTTTCGACATTATTTTCTGAATGTCAATTATATTAGCTAGACCATAATGTCACGCATGGTATTGTTCCATTTTGACGAAAGTGGGTCTAAGCAACCTATAAATTAATTAAAATCCACTGTCATTGACACTGTCGACTAGTTCTAATGGCGAAAACATGCTTACATTTGCACGTAAATTAGGGCGAAAGCGAAAGGTCTGCTAAGTGCCCATAACTTGCTTTTTCACAAAGCGCTTCATTTGCACGCTTTGCACGTGTATTCCATGTTCCCAATGCTGAATTTCCGTATAATTTGAGCTTGCGTTCGTGTACGGTGCACACTCCAAATTCGACAATGGTACGACTTCAACTGACTATCGAAGATCGAGGAAGGGCTATTGCTTGGCTTCAGGATGGCAATACGCAAAGAAATGTTGCTCTGAGACTTGGTGTCAGTCAGAGTGTCGTTGGCCGACTGTGGCAACGGTACCAAGCAACGAATTTTGTTCGAAATCGTCCACGTTCGGGAAGACCCCGAAGCTCTACTAATAGAGAGGACCGAACCTTCATGATCTGGGTCAACTTCTTATGGCAGAGTGGCAGGCCATTCCCCAAGAGTTCTTCAAACGTCTGATCAACAGCATGAGGCAACGATGTGTCGAGTGTATTCGCGCCAGGGGTAGATTCACACACTATTAAACGAATGTTCTAATGTGTAAAATCCATGTTTGACAACCTTCAACTTTGACAGCATGTGATGTGACTTTCTTGTATACAGTGACGTTTATTTGTGGGTTTTTGTAAATATGGAACAATAAATAAAAAATTTGGTGTAGTTTACATCATCAATCTAATACACTCTGAAACTTATTTGGTTATAAATTTTTGACCCTTAAATTCTTTTGAGTAGTATATTTCAGACTTATAATGCATTAAAATTCATTCTCCTTCCCTAAGCTAAGTGCCATACAAATTCTCTGCAGGCCATTTTCCACTGATTAGCAGACTTAAACTTTGATGAAATTCCTTGATTTGTAAAAAATAACGCAGAATTTCTGACATGGTACTTTAAGAAATATATATATATATATATATATATATATATATATATACACACACACACACATACATACATACACACATACACACGTACATACATACATACATACATACATACATATATATATTATTAAAGGGCTGCCTCTAAACTCCATATAAATGTGATTGTCTGGTAACCCATGTACAGGTTACCATAAAGTTAGTTTGTTTTGTTTAATGACACCACTAGAGCACACTCATTGTTTTTAATCACCGGCTATTGGACATATAGTCTTAGAGATCCACTATATTTTTCCATTAGTAAGAAGGGATCTTTTATATTGACCATCCCATAAACAGGATAGCACATACCATGGCCTTTGATATACCAGTCGTGGTATACTGACGGGGATTGATCCTAGACTGACTGCTTCCAGTGAGCACTTTACCACTGGGTTACGTCCTATAAATTACCGTTCTTATAGTCTGGGAACCTATAGTTTACGATATATTTATGAAGTTTACAATCCCAATTATCATTCCTTCACAAACACGCTGATACTTGTTATTCTTCTGATTTTTATCAGTTTTCACTATACTAATTATAATTAAACAGCACACGCACTAATCAAAATTTAAGTGATATTTGTTAAAAATGCGGAGACTTAACAGACATGGTGGAGCTCCCTCTCCCCCCCCCCCCCCCCCCATAATTCTAAATAAAAAATATTGGTAGTAAATCTTACGGCAGAGATATGAATCGGACATAAGGCTGGTAGGTACAGGGTTTGCAGCCAGGTACCGGCTCCCACCCAGAGCGATTTTTAAGGGCTCAGTGGGTATGTGTAAGACCACTACACACTCTTCTCTCTCACTAACCACTAACAATTAATCCACTGTCCTGGACAGACAGCCCAGATAGTTGAGGTGTGTGACCAGGACAATGTGCTTGAAAATAAGTTGAAAGAAGAATAGGTTGGGAAGGTGAGATTGCTGCTTTACATTGGACTGTTATCTTCCATATAATGTACAAAAACATGTTGACGTTATCGGTAATGGAATATTATTTAGTCTAGTGGAACCTCTAATTCTAATGACGGAAGTAAGCAGTGTCTGCGCGTGCGTGCCTGTAAAAGCGTAAGTTGTGGCCTCTGGCCGTGTTGATACTATGATACATGTAGTGGTCATTTGCTGTCAAAATTTGTGAACGTACAGGTACACCTGTGCCGCGGCTAATTATCTTTTAAGCCATGACAAATCTGGAACATCCGGTACGCATATTACTGAAATGGTGTTCGTCTGCTACACAGGCACACGTGAAGGTTGAGCTGGAAAACGGGATGAAACAAACGATGTCGGAGCCTGGTGTTGTGTCGAGTCTCTTTTTATCGTATTCCAACTTTGTTCACGCTCTGGCTGGGGCAGTAGTAAGTTGTTTTCTTCACGTATGATTAAATAACAGGAATCCTAAAATCGCCATGGACCTGTTATTGAAGTTTACAAATAAACAACAGTGAAAGCTTACAACACGACACGGCAAATGAAATGCAACGTTTGACGTAGTTCATCAAGATAAACGTCTCCGGCACGATATTTATTATTGTGATGTTTATTGCTGTCAAAATGTTAAAAAAACTGACCGTAGGTGTTTACCTTGGTGAACTACGTTTGACGTTATTAAATTGGCAGTAAAATATACCGAATATGTCTCAGTAGAACTGTTTCGTATTATAATTTATATGTTTATTTTAAAAATTGTTTTGTCTATTTTTTTATTTATGTCTTATATTCAGTGGCCAGGGCCCTCAATAGTTTAAGAAGTAGCAGGCTACAACAGTGATGGTAGCAGGGGGCAAAGCGGGGGGGGGGGGGGGGGGGGGGGGGGGGGGGGAGCTGGGGGCCCTCTCTGAGAAACATTTGAAAATTCAAACCTCTGAGATGCATTCTCATGGCCTCTGTTAGTGCAAATCAAGACAAATAAACAACTATTTTGGCACCTTGTTTGGATTCCTTTTGTAGGAGACTTTATTAAAGAAGAAAAAGCACTTTTTTTTTTACCATCAACGAAAAGTAGGCGGTGGCAAAAGCTGTTTCAGGCGGCAATTTGCCGCCTGAGACCGGGTACTTTTGAGGGCTCTGAGTGGCTTTACATAAACTGATAAAGCCATTGAATATAACGTCATAAGACATAAATTTATATAAAATAGACCAATAATAATAATAACAATATAAAGCTTTAAAGAGTTGGAAATATTTAATCTATAAAATATGGCCCAGGTCCAGCCGGGGATGTAAATGTTTGTGATTAACAGTACGGTACTATATCGTCAACCTCCCTAACTGCGTTATGCTTCCAACTCTGTTCACTTTGTTTTCTTGTGCACTGTTCGTGCAATTTGTTGTCTGCTTGTCATTCATTTGTGAGGTTTTTCTTCACAATTCTAGAACATTTTCATTAACAATAAAGTTCAAACAAGTAAGTAACTAACTAATTTTTTTTACAAACCCCCAAAACCATTAATTTTACTAAGTCGTTTTTGTTTATTCCTTAAAATGACCGATATTGGGTCCACATGAATCCTAAAAATTGACTTAAAATGAAGGAAGATAAATTAATATCTAGTGCATGTGACATGAGCCATACGTGCCAGATCAACAAAGCCAAATGATTTAATTTGTATGATTTTTAAGCCCCCTGATGTTAGAATTTGTTTTCAATTATTATATTCGATCTGTAAAGGTATGCTACATTTTTGTGCCTCGACTGTAGTGAATAGTATTCATAATCCATTCATAAAAATTGTAACTAATTTTGACTGTATAAATTTTGTTAATTAAGAATCAATTCATTAAAAAATATATATTTTACAAACTATTCACTGGTATGAACATAATGCCTATCAGTATTCAATTGACATCAAGTGTTAGCATTGGGTGTTGATAAAGCGCGAACCAAACCAGAACGCTTAACAAATTGAATTTTTCACATACTGACACTTTAGCAAATGAAAAACGCTTATTTTTAGAGTTAATAAAAAAACAAGATTATTCCTACTAACTGGGGGCAGCCATTTTGTTTCGTTTTTGTGACGTCTGGTGGGATAGCTTGGGGCGAAGTGACATCAGCTCCTGACCATCTCCTGTATGTACAGTGTAAACGAAAGCAGTAATTTTTGACAAGGCGCTTCTCTTTGATCAACCTGACTTGTAAAACAGCATAAATGATGTAATAATATAATAAACTATTTAACTAAATATATTTCAAGTTGCATTAACGGAACAAAATGGGGGGTTATAGTATTTTTCTCTGTTTAATAATCTAAAGGAAAAATGTACACTATTAGGCCTATTGATATGCTACGTTGGAGCAAAAACAACAACCCACGATACCCAAGTGATAATTTTCTTTTCTTTGGGACAACGTAATTGGTCAGTTCTGTGGTTTTAGATGGAAAAGTCTACTTAATCAATAGTTTTACTTTTATAGGTTTAGAAAATTGATATTGTATTTACAGTAATAAACCATGTCCATTACAATTTTAGGGGCGACCGGTAATATTCCACAATATCGGTATGTATTTTTGTGTCTAGACAGCGTCAATTAATTGGCTCGTCTGGTTACCAATCAAATACTCACCTGCCAATCAGGAATCACAGGTAGAAGCAACTAACAGCATAGACCAATTAACTAAGAAAACACTCTGTGTATCATTTCAGTACGTAGGTTAATGCATGGGCAAAACATTGTTAATTGTTTCGACTTGTTGTGTAGCCACTTTGACAATGGTATTTTATTTTGTATTGAAAAATAATATATATAGTGCTGGATATACTTATTGCTGGCTTACTGGGATGTGTATTATTACAGAACATTGCAATGTATGACTATTTATCATCCTGCAAAAACCAGGTAAATTGTGTTTCTCTAGTTCTATAAGGCTCATTCCTGACGTTACGCGTTAAGTATTACGTAACCACCAGCTCGCCAGAGGGCGTACTCACTGAGATGGTACAAAATGGCTGCGCCCGTTATATATAATAGCCGTCACATTTAACCGTTTTATTAATTAACTATACAGTTTTTTGGAACAATTTTTTGAATTGGTTATTAAAATCTTGTAATCATATATTTAACCTAAATTTATCATTTGAACTTGTTATATTTGGATGTAAAAGTAATACTAAAACAGATAATATTTTCGATTTATTATTATTGTTAGCTAAGTATTTTATATATAAATGCAAAGTGCAAAATGTACAGTTAAACATTACTCATTTCCAAAATGAAGTTAAACAAAGATACCTGATTGAGAAACATATTCACTACAGTAAAAACTGCATTAATAAATTCGTTACCAAGTGGGCAATGTACCATTCTCTATTTGATATATAATCTTAAAATTACTTTTGTTCATTCATTTGTTTTCATCAGCCCAACAGGTCACGTAAAATTGATGTAAAGTAAAACACCTTCATATCTGTATGCCTATTGTATATCCTACTTTTTACAGACCACTGATATTTGTTATAAAATAATGATAAATATGTACATAATCAAAACACGTGCGTGTGTGTGTGCATATTTGTTTTTCCTCTCTCTCTCTCTCTCTCTCTCTCTCTCTCTCTCTCTCTCTCTCTCTCTCTCTCTCTCTCTCTCTCTCTCTCTCTCTCTCTCTCTCATTTTTATATATCATTATATACTTTCATTTGCTCTAGATACTTGTTAAAATCCAGGTCCTTGTGAATATATTATTTTAATTAAGTCTGCCTATAAAGTAGTAATTACATTGTGTGTGTATAAATTATATATAAAATTACTGTAACAACCCATGTCTTCTCCCTTTGCATGGGTTGATATTTGTCAACAAGGGAATGGTCAAGAAAAAATAAACAGTTATTAAATTATAAAAAAATAAAAAATAAAAAATATTTTTTAACTATACGATTATATGTGTTGATATTAAGCAATAATGTTCATTATATATTGTTGAATATGCATACCAGGCCAAATGCCTTAATTGTCCTCCTTTAAAAATGGAAAATGACGAATCGCAGATGCGCGGTACGATACTTTTTGCAAACGCATGCACCTGAACGCAGTTAGAAACGTTGCACTCTTTCCTGTTTACCGGATGGTGTTTCACTTTTATTTGCCTGAATGGATTTGTTTTACATCCACATTGTTGATTTTTTACATTAATGGATTGCAATCTAGAAATGTTCTTTCACTTATCATACCTGAAAAATACAATAGTATTTCCTTAAATATCGTATTCGTGTTTTTGTTGTTAGGTGAACGCAGTTTGAGATGTCAATGGTAAATATTATCATATATTATTAATAAAAAAAAAAAAAATGTTATTGAAGATATTTTAAAGGGAAAAATAAACTCCTTTTTTAAAAATTATTGTTGCAATTTTTTCTTTATTTTGATGCATTTTATACATTCAGCCTACCATTCTGTATTGTAATGTTGTAGTACTCCAAAAAATGCCCTAACTTGTAAACTGTACTATTTTTAAATATAAGTCATTTAAAAATGAACAGGGCGGGACGTAGCCCAGCGGTAAAGTGCTTGCTTGATAAATCCACATCAGTGGGCCCATAGGGCTATTTCTCATCACAGCCAGTGCACCACGACTGGTATATCAAACGCCGTGGTATGTGCTATCTTGTCTGGGATAGTGCATATAAAAGATCCCTTGCAGCTACTAATGAAAAAATGTAGCGGGTTTCTTCTATGACTGTCAAAAATGACCATATGATTAATAAATCAGTGTGCTCTAGTGGTGTCGTTAAACAAAACAAAATTGTTGTTTTTTAATGAACAAAACTGCACAGCTTGACTAATGTTGGTGCTACAGTGAAGCTAAACCAAATAAAGTTTTGCCAAATCGCATCGATGTTCTTTGAACTGGAAGTTGATCATGACGCTGTTGACACACTGGCAGTGAAAATGCATCAAAGCGCTTTGGAACACACTACACCAAATACAGTTCTCATATAACAGGAGGGTTCACCAAAATTGTGCATGCATCTATCATTTAGAAAAGAACATACATCCGTGAAATATGATCTTTAAAAATCTGTTTCACCAAAACGTGAAGATCTGCTTGAGTTGACATGGAATGTCATTGTTTGGCAACAACAAAAATAGCATACACTTGTTTTAATTTTTATTTCAGGGTAGTGTTGTGGCTATTACAGTCTTCTTTCCACTTGATACAGCCCGGACCAGACTTCAAGGTACATGTACATCATAAGTACAAATATTAGATCTCCAAATTTCACAGAAACAATCATTTCTGGTAGCATGTCAACAGAATTATGGAACTGAACATCTGTTGCCCATTATCATATAGCATAATCCACTATTACCATGATTACCGATAAAATTTGTTCTGATTTTGGCACTACCAAAAAATCGGTCCCCCCCCTCGGTGTTAGATGAAAGCTCATATTATACCTACTATTCAAGACCCAACATGCACATATATGTACATGTAGATTTCCGGTCAGGTCGGGTATGCTTTTCCATGACCGTACTCAGGTTCCAACCTCTGAGTTTTTCAGTTGCTAGATCAGGTGCAGAAGGGGTGGTGAGTTTGAAGTGGGTGAAATTTGGAGTGGCAAGCACTGACAAGCTTTAGGCTTGCTGGCGGGTCAATATGTCACATGTTGACCTATTGCCTGCTGTAAAGGTATTGGATCCAGGGGTGAAGACACAGATGGGGTCACACGCATCATATACCGAACACTTCTGTCACGTTCCTCCCCAAGTGTTGCCTTCTTCCATCCCTTGGTGCATTCACAGTATACAAGTCACCATCGCTCGCCTTCGTCAGTGGGTAATAAAAAGTAATATTGGCAAAAGAGAACATCTTGCTTAAACTCTGAATGAAGGTCTTTTTATCTCTGACTAATTATAGGAGTGCAGAAGATTTTAATACAGTATTTCAGTTTTATATGCATAGTTTCTATTTTGTATACTTAATGTTATTTTGTTGGTAGATGTATATGTGTATAATACACTTTAAATAGTAAAATTATATGTTTATAGTGGAAGTACATGTATGTAATGAGGGAGTAAGTGGTAATGATGTACATTTTTTGACAACAGTAATAATTATGCGTATTTAAATTATTACATGCATAATACATGTATATCACATAACACAGTCTCACATAAATCATGCATTAATGGCAATTTTATTTTTATGTGTATACATGTAATTACAATAAAAGTACATAAACATACATAGTAAGTTGGAATTCATTCTGTATGTGCACATTTAAAAAAAATTAATAAAAAATAATATGGATTTTATATTACAGTTGATGACAACAGAAAAGCAAAGCATTCTTATGAACTTATTTCTGATATAGCCAAAGAGGAAGGAGTGTAAGTACCAGTAAATATATATTTATATCGGTAATTTGACACATCCTTATTTCATATTGTTACACATTATTCTTTATACAGAGGTACCAGTAAATATATATTTATATCAGTAATTTTGACACATCCTTATTTCATATTGTTACACATTATTCTTTATACAGAGGTACCAGTAAATATATATACTGAACAAAATAAGAAACCTCCGCTAACTTTGCTTGAACATAACTTGATGAAAACAAACCGGGGGAATAATTGTTATATATGCGTTTAAAGAGTGTTCCATGATGCATCATTTGGTGCAAAAATCATGGCCATAGGTTAACAGAAACTGGGAGAAATTTTGACCAAGTGTGGTAGGGGTTAAAAAAAAACCCACCCACTTAATAATGGGTATGACCACCTCTTGAATTCACCACTGCAGTACATTGCAGGCGTATAGAATTGACTAAAGTGTTGATTTCTGCCTGTGGAATATTGTTCCATTCCTGAATGAGCGCTTGACGAAGTTCGTTGACGTTAGCGGGTGGGTTGGGACGACACCTCAATCGTCTGTCCAGACTATCCCAGACATGCTCAATGGGGTTGAGATCAGGACTTTTATCGGGCCAGTCATCAATGAAATCAATGTTATTTGTCCTAAGAAAATTTACAGTGTCTCTAGCTGTATGAGAGGTGGCATTATCATGCTGAAAAATCGAGATGTTGGCTTTGTTGTGGAACAGAGGAATGACGTGATGAGCGAGAATGTCATCGTGGTAATGTTGAGCATTTAAATTGCCATCAATGACGACTAGTGGTGAACGATAACCATGGGCAATGGCTGCCCAGACCATGACAGAACCCCCACCCCCGAAACGATCTCGTTCAAAAACACAACAGTCAGCATAGCGTTCATTTCTCCTACAGTAGACCCTGCCATCACCACGTTGTAAAGAAAATCTGGATTCATCCAAAAAAAGAACGGTATTCCAGCGTCGCCGTATCCAACGAGTGTGTACACGTGCCCAATTAAGACGATGACGTTGCGTTAAAATGCATCCGACGTAAGGACGTCGTGCATGTAAACCGTTCTCCCGCAAACAATTACGAACAGTTTGCCCACTGATTCGGTTATTATGAAGCCCAGGTGTGTTAGCAGCAGTAACAGTTTGGAATCGATTGCGCAAATGCGTGTTCATGATATAGCGGTCTTGACCACGCATTGTAACACGCGGACGTCCATGACATGGCAAGTCGTTGGTGCTTCCTGTCGTTCAAAATCTTACGCGAAGATTTCGTATCACTCGACTAGAACTCCCAACATGCCTTGCAACGTCTTCTGTCGACATGCCAGCATTAAGCATGCCAGCCCGTTCGTGTAAATTATTGGGTATTCTTGGCATACTAAAAATGCTACAATGTAAAAAAACGTTAATTTCTTTTACAAATTTTGAATCGGAAGTTTCTTTTTTTGTTCAGTATATTTATATCAGTAATTTTGACAAGTCCTTATTGCTACACGTTGTTGTTTATACAGAGATACATGGAAGTACCAGTAAATATATAATTTTATCATATAATATCTTACATTTTCAGTGCAATCAAAGTATGTGATATTTTTCAGATCACATACTTTAAGAATTTGATAAATTTGCAAATTAGATGTAAATTAATCGAGTTCACAGCACTACGTTTATTGACATTTAAGCAAATATACTAGGGTGACATTTCATAATTGACATATGCATTCATAGTCATCAAACAAAAACATTTCAATAGCAATTTTACATTGAAAGCTGTCCCGCATTCAGAAAACAAAAGACTTTAACCACTAGTTTATTTTTATGTGAGGATATCCAAAATGACGTCATTCGAATTTGACATCATTTCTATTCAAAAAGACACTGTGTCACATATTCTTACAACATTTGAATGGCTGACTTGAATTAAAGTTGCGTATACAATTTACAAAAACACGTATTAAGCTTGAGATAATATGATAAAGAGATTATCACCCTCGTGTGTTTTGGTATCGTCAATATCATATATTAGGAATAATAATAGTATATTATGCTCGCCAGAGGTTTGCATAATAAATTTTTTATTCCTAATATATGATATTGAAGATACCAAAAAACACTGGTAATAACCTCTATTTATTATCCATATGGTTCAACATAACCAAGTTAATAATAATCATACGAAGCACACGTGTAATAACAAGTGTAATGACATAATTTTGGGAAGCAACATCATAATATGACATTGCTTCTCCAGTCCTAGGTCAGACTGTGCATTCGAAATATGACGTCATTTCATTGTCTCCTAGTTGTGGCTGAAATATTTTGAGTTGGGTCTTGTTATTCGTAAAGAAAACAACAATAATAATATGGATAATAAAGAAATTATTACACTCGCGTGTGAGTCGTAATGATTTTATGAAAGTTGTGTCAGGATTCATGTATTGCTCTCGCTCGGGCAATACAAAAATCCTGACACTCGTTTCGTAAAATCAGTACGACACACAAGTTCATATAATAATCTCTATATATCAGTAATTACAAATGTTGTAAAAATTAGGGAAAGTATATTTTATTATGTATAATTATACAGTCCTGTTTAATATGTACTTTTTATGTTTCAGTGTTGGTCTTTATCGAGGTTTATGGCCTGTGGTTACATCTCTGTGGTGTTCCAACTTTATCTACTTTTATGCATTTAATGGCATGAAGTCTGCATTTCTAGGACGTTCAGGCAGGTCTGATCCTATCAAAGATCTCACTCTGGGATTTGTGGCTGGTATGTGTCCTTCTACAGTTCAGCTAGTTTCTTAGGAATACAAGTTATACATTATTATGGAATACATATTTTACATAATATTATATAGTCATCGCAAACAATTCAGTTTATAGAATACATATGTATGATTCAATAAAATACCACAGAGTCTAGTATGAAATTATTCACACTACCTTTTCATC
The DNA here is from genome assembly GCF_016097555.1 of Gigantopelta aegis. Taxonomy (NCBI): domain Eukaryota; kingdom Metazoa; phylum Mollusca; class Gastropoda; order Neomphalida; family Peltospiridae; genus Gigantopelta; species Gigantopelta aegis. The sequence continues at coordinate 43,267,429 of NC_054706.1, forward strand.
TTGTTTCATCATATTTATACATTACATATGCCTTGATGGCACAGTGCTCGAGCTGTTGGGTGTAAGGCTGGTAGGTGCTGGGTTCAAACACCAGTACCAGTTCCATCACAGAATTAATGTCTAGCTCAGTGCGGAGGGTTACGGCTGTTAAATCTTTGTCTTGGATGGACAACCCATATAGCTTGTGAGTGTGCTCAGGTGTAAAGCTGGTAGATGCTAGGTCCATTTCATTTGTACTTTATTAATATGCTTATCTTCTATTAAAGTTGAAGTACACTTTCCAGGGTGCACACCTCAACTATCTGGGCTGTGGGATAGTGGTTTAATGGTTAGTTAGTGAGATAGAAGTCGGTGTTGTGGCCGTACACACACACACACAATTGAGCCATTGCTGTGATCTCGGTACCTGCCTACCTGCTTTAACCACTACATTACTGAGGTTGGTGCTGGCTTCATAGTGAGTTTTCACAGCTTAGTTGGGAGGTTTGAGACCAATGCTACAACTTCTCTTGGAATACAAATTTTAACTATTAATTTTCTATCTCATTTTCTTTTTTGTTTTTGCTATGGTTTTGGAAGCAAGAAGTGTTAATGATAAGTAGTTTTCTTTATTCTAGGTGTCATTAACACTGTGCTGACGACGCCCTTGTGGGTTGTGAATACCCGTCTTCGCCTGCAGGGGGCCAAACTACAAACCAAAGACTACAAGTCAAATGGTTTGAAATACAAAGGAATCCTAGGTACATGGAGAATCATAGCCAATTTATTTCATTTCACAGTATGCCTACATTGGAGGTTTTGATCCTCTTTTCAGTCAGAGAAAGAATATTTGTTTAACTACACATCAGCACAGTTTAAAACCACTTTAAAAATTAGTAATACTTTTTGATGTCCAACATCTGATTATTTATGTAATGAGAGATGAACCTTCTGTCATCACATAGGGTTATTCTTATCAAATAGCAGCCAGGTATATTTTATGTACACTTTTCTTAGACAGGACACTACATCCCATGGCCTTTGATATACCATTTGTGGAGCAACCCAATGGGTCCACTGAGGGGATCAATCTTGTGCTTGCATTGATCTTCATTTGAAGTGTCATGTCACCTCTGTTAGTAATGAATGAATAAAAAAATTAAATAATGTTTAATGAAAGTCCAGCATGTAACATACATCGGCTGGTGGGAAAAAAGCAAAAATATGAATGACCTGTCCATAATAAATCATTCATTTCAGTTTTTATACTTATTTTCACTTATTGTCAACAACCAAAGCTTTTATTAATTATTCAGAGTTAAATTTTATAAACGTTTAACATTCACCATTAGAGCACTTTGATTTATTAATCATCAGCTATTGGATGTCAAACATTTGGTAATTTTTGACACATTGTCAAACCTGCTACATTTTTCCATTAGCAGTAATGGATCTTTTATATGCACTTTCCCATAGACAGGACAGCACATACCTTTAATATATCAGTCGTGTGGCACTGGTTGGGATGGGAAAATAAATGGATCAGAGAAAGTCCACTGAGGTGATTCGATCCAACGACGCAAGCACTCAAGTCGAACATTCTACTGACTGAGCTAGATCCCACCTCTTGATTATTCAAAATTGTTGGTGGGCCCAGTGACTTGTATTTCAAAAGCCATGGTATGTGCTATCTTGTGTGGGATGGTGCATATAAAAGATCCCTTGCTACTAATGAAAAATGTAGCAGGTTTTCTCTGTAAAACTCAGCATTACCAAATGTTTTGACATCCAATAGCCAATGATTAATAAATCATATGTTCTTGGGGTGTCGTTAACCAAAACTTTAGTTATCACCTGTGTCATGGGGGAGGATGGGAATCGATGAACCCTTAGTTTTGATTTTAGAACATAGTATTACATAATTGTATGGTGTCATGGCACATGCCGGTAATGATTGCTTGGTTTATTAATTTGTTTTGTGTATGTTGTAGATTGTCTTTTGAAAATTGCCAAACATGAGGGCATTTTAGCCTTGTGGAGTGGGACCTTGCCATCTACGATTCTTGCATCAAATCCAGCTATACACTTTATGATTTATGAGTTCATGAAAAGATACTTCCAGAAAGCATATCACACTGCTGTAAGTAGAATTATGTTGTATGCTCCAATTTTATGTGATGCAGGAATTGTGTACGACATTTATTGTACTCGGTCATCAATTACTGTAGTACCCAACAAATGAACGTATCATGAACTCTTCATAACAGATGACGTCAAGTAGTGATACAAAAAGAAATAACCAACAATTCTACAGGCAAATGATCATTAAATAAAATTTAAAATCCCTTACCAATAATGCTAAGTGTTTATCTTGTACTCTAATTTCCATGTTTTTTCCTAATTTCCTAATATTGTTTTAAATGAGCATTACATTCTGAAAACATACTTCTAAAAATCAGCCAAAAAAAGTCTGACAGTATTTATGTTTCTGTCGATAACGTCACATGAGTTGATTGGGATTTCCCGCCACACTTTATTCGTCCCCTACTGGTCCAACCGGAGGGGACTATAGGTTTTGTTTCTCTCCATCTGTTTGTGTGTGTCTGTTCCACATATAGTTTTAATGACTATTTTTCATCATTCCTCAAGATATTGAGCTAAAATGTTTTGTGTATGTTTTATCATATAGTTATGCTGGGTTCATTTGGTGATTGTGAATATTGTGAATTCACACGTTTCAAATTCTGAACACAACTTCATCAAGTGGAGAGCGTTCATTCTGCACTGTCACTCCAGTATTACCCACCCCAACTCATAATTGCATGGATGATTTGTGTTTGTTCCACCATTTTCTTTTATGAGTTGCGAAGATTGAGACAGAAAATCCTACCAGTTCATAAGATGTGTTCACGGGATATTTCGCCAAATGAACACTCTTCACAACTTGTGAATTGGAAAATACAATATTCACGACTTCTAATGAATGCAGCATTACAGATCAAGTTGACTTTCATGAGGATTGGTCTATTTATGACAGAGTTATGGCCCTTGAACATAAGAAAGCATTTCTTTATAGATTTCATTTATAATTGATGGTGCAATGATATATAGCTTTAGATTTGTATTATAATTAAACTGACGAAAAGCATCTTTCTAAAGAAATAACATGAATGGGTGGAGGGTATTTTTGCCACTTGAGTACAGATAATTTTGTCCCTATTTGTGACAAACACAAAATAATTGATGAGTTGGTCTTGCATGTAATTGGTGAAATGATGGGATGCAGTTCAGTGGGAGGTGCAATCTCCTCTGTGAAACCATGGAATATTTTGTTTTTAAAACGTTGATTAGCAACACTTCTAGTTAATTGAAAATTGATTATTAACTACTGTCTAATGTTGTAAAATTGTGTAGCTATCTCTGAAACTAGCGTAGCTAATTGCAACACAATACTAAACAAAATGTTCCCTGGAAATCACCTGATGTGAAGAGTGCACATGCCTAGTGGTAGAAATGCTTGGAGATATTATAATAATATACCCGATATTGTTCTCATTACATTTTGCAGGAACTAAGTGGGATGTTGTACTTCATGATTGGAGCAGTAGCAAAAGCCGTAGCCACTGTTGTAACATATCCATTGCAAGTGATACAGTCCAGACTCCGGGTAAGTAGTAATCCTTTTATAGATGATTGTGCTTCCAGGATGAGTCTTTACACACAGGCATCGAAATAAGCCTGGTAACCCATGGATAGGTTACTGTAACTCATTGGCCTGGTAACCTATAGGTTATGAAGTTCACAATTGCCATCATAATCTCTTCATAAATAGGCTGGTAATTGGTTGTTCATTTATATTACTGTTCTCATTGTACTGATCTGTTGGTAATTTACTTTTAAACAGCACGCAATTAATAAAATTTAGGATGTGGTGTTTTGGGTTGTTTTTTTTAAATGTGGAAAATGTGACATGTGGTAACCAGAACAACTGTTTGTGACTTGTTTCGATGCCTGAATACACAATGTTTATATATTATAACATGTCTGAATACACAATGTTTATATACTATAACATGCCTGAATACACAATGTTTATATACTATAACATGTCTGAATACACAATGTTTATATACTATAACATGCCTGAATACACAATGTTTATATACTATAACATGTCTGAATACACAATGTTTATATACTATAACATGTCTGAATACACAATGTTTATATACTATAACATGCCTGAATACACAATGTTTATATACTATAACATGCCTGAATACACCATGTTTATATACTATAACATGCCTGAATACACAATGTTTATAAACTATAACATGTCTGAATACACAATGTTTATATATGCCTGAATACACAATGTTTATATACTATAACATGTCTGAATACACAATGTTTATATATTATAACATTCTTGAATACGTAATGTTTATACACTATAACATGCCTGAATACACAATCTTTATATACTATAACATTCTTGAATACACAATGTTTATACACTATAATATGCTTGAATACACAATATTTATATACTATAATATGCCTGAATACACAATATTTATATACTATAACATGCCTGAATACACAATATTTATATACTATAACATTCTTGAATACACAATGTTTATACACTATAACATGCTTGAAACAATATTTATAGTGTGTAGAAAATACATACAATGTAGCTGATATAACTTTCAAATAGATCATTAAGAAAAAAACACAACTTTAAACAATACTATTACGTTATCTCCCTTCAGTAGTGGATGTATATCTATCTGTTTTGCAGGCTGGGTATTCCCAAGTGGAGTCAACACTTTCCATGTTGGACGCCATTATGCATTTAACAAAGTAAGATTTTTATTATTTTGGGCGATTAAAAACCCCCCTTCCAACTTTTCAAGTTGAGTAGCAAGAACAGTAGCTTTACACCACAGACCATTGGAACTTTGCACAGTACCAGTTTATTGTGTTGTTTATGGATGGTAATTTTGTTCTAATGTGATACAGAGATTACTTTTAAAAAGTTGCATGGTACAGAATTTAAAGTCAAGAAGTGCTATACCACTGACAAGCTATTCAACATCTTCTGTATGTTCTAACTGGCCCATCATCTTATTTTTCCAGGGTGAAATCCTTCTTCTTTGAATGTTTTTTTTTGACATTTCCTTTTTAAGAGTCCCAAATGCAACCTTATGGATTATTTAGTATGCCCCAAAAAGTCATCAGGCAGTCATTTTGAAAAAAAGAAGTCTTGAAGTGGACGAGGCATGTTGTTGTAGAAGTAACAAGTGTATTTCACCCTGGAAGGAAAGCTTGTCATCTGTGGTAGACAAGTATGGTAGACCAGTGGACATCTTGATGTACAGTCCAGTAAATGTTGAGCACCTTCTTAACATCCTCAGTTTATAACCATTTTAACCAGCTCGCTTGCTGTGCGGTCAGTCTAGGATAGATCCCTGTTGGGCTATATTTCTTTCCATCCAGTGCACCACGACTGGTATATCAAAGACCGTGGTATGTGCTATCCTGTCTATGGGATGATGCATATAAAAGATCCCTGACTGCTAATCAAAAAGAGTATACCATGAAGTGGCGACAGCGGGTTTCCTCTCCCAATATCTGTGTGGTCCTTAATCATTGTCTAATGCCATATAACTGTATATAAAATGTGTTGAGTGCGTCGTTAAATAAAACATGAGACGTAGCCCAGTGGTAAAGCGTTTGCTTGATGCGCAGTCGGTTTGGGATTCATCCCTGTCAGTGGGCCCATTGGGCTATTTCTCACTCCAGCCAGTGCACCACGACTGGTGTAACAAAGGCTGTGGTATGTACTATTCTGTCTATGGGATGGTGCATATAAAAGATCCCTTGCTGCTAATCGAAAAGAGTAGCCCATGAAGTGGCGACAGTGGGATTCCTCTCTTATTATTTATGTGGTTCTTAACCATATGTCCGACGCCATATTGCGACGACCCAGGAAAACTGAGTGTCTGGTAAATGGTCAATCTACTAATGAAGGCTAAAGATCACCAACAAATGTTCAACTTCATCAACGTTTATTAATAACTAATAGATTTTACAGGTTAACAACTTGTTGAATGTATATGTATATGTCTCCTTTAGTAATTAAATAATCAATAATAGCTATATACTAACACTAAATTATTCCAGGGCTAAATAACTAACAATATATTCTACTCAGTGTATTTAACAAGTCAGGTGATGACCTTAAAAGACTTGAGTTCAATCATGTACTAATACTTTAACTAATTAATTAACGAACTCGATATACTGAGTCTAAAAAATACAGGTAATGGATTTTGTACTAAAAAATCCTCCAACGCTTCACTAGAAAAATACTATAGTTTACAAACAATATCTCAAGTTGTTTATGTCAAAATACTAGTGCACTCGCACTTACTTCACTGGTACAAAACAATACAAACAATATCCAATTGTTTGCCTAATCAGTGTACATGCACAAGCCTCATATGTGCACACACTATTCTTGTAATTGAACTTGTCACATAAATATCCACAATACCCGGGACCTACACCTTTATGTGCTGGGTATTGCTTACTCTATTCCCTAACTTCATGCATAGTCAAAACCTATTTCTATTCCTTAACAAGTTTCATTTCATGGCCTTAAAATGAGTCTTGTCCTTATTTGTTATACTAAAACATCTGCTAAATCTTTATTGCCAATTACTACACCAATCCACCTAATGGGACGAAATACTGACAACCACCCAACTGATTATACTATGACGTGATTATGACCACACTACATATGACGCGATTGACCAGACTAAACATTGGCTGGATTGCTATTTATACCCCCGCCACATTCTACACAAAAACAGCTGTTTATGACAGGAAGTATTTCAGAACGAGGCTCTGGCGCCATTTTTGTATAACATACATGTTACGAGCTACTATTGCTAATCTTCGATCTTATTTCCACTTGGAAATTGATAACATCTGTCATACGGTAATAAATACCTCCATTAATGCTAAACAAATCTAATGATATGTCGTATGAATTGTGAATAATTCAACTTGCCATTGAATAAGTGTAAACAAGAATGCATTATCTTCCAATACGAATGTCAACAATAATGCAGATATTATTTATAAAATACACCACTGGTAATGTCACACATTACCAAATCCTTACAATATAACCGTAAATAAAATGTGTTGAGTGCGTCGTTACATAAAACATTTCCTTATTTCCTTATTTTACCATGGTACCTTATTGTTAGGTTACATGAATTACATTTGCGTAACCTAATCCATTATCAGGGTTCGCACGGGCCTGGAAAAGTCCTTGAATTTTGACGTAGCACTTGAAAAGTACTGGAATTTTGCAAATTCAGAAAAGGTCCTGGAAAAGTACTGGAATTTCATTAAAAACTACTTGAAAATTGCCGAAATGTACTTGAGTTTTTTTTACAAGCAGAATGTCTCTCTTACTGATTAAAATCTGGAAAAAATAATAAGTATTTGCTGACGTATTTCTCGGGTATTTGTCGTAATCAAAACCCGGAAGTGATATGTGTTGCTGTCGATATAGATAGACTGGCATACAAGTCCTTGTTGCGCTTGCTATATGCACCACAGTGTGAAGATTAAAGTAGACTGGGCTGCTGTCTACTGGAAACAGTGCATTACTAATGGCCTCAGATTACAGTTATCTTCCCATTTGGTTGTCCAAAATCCGGAAATTTGACCGCGCAAGTAGTCTGCTGTTTTTGACTGTGATTATTTCATGGCAGACAGCTATGAAGTGGCAACTGTTTGACTGAACTGACAGGGGATAGCATGTAGTTTGTAAACATGTGTGACTTGCTGACATTGAAGACTTGTTTGTGGTAATTCTGGCCCATGCAAAAGTAGTGCTTTTTGTGTAAAATGGGTGTACTCCGGCCTGGTTTAGAGGGTGGGTCTGTTTAAACCAATATGCTGGGAGAAAGAGCTGGACAACAGGGGTTGTCCGTTTCAGGGTATGTGTCCCCCATGCAGGCAAAGGTACATACAAAACTTCATGGGCCTGCTGATATTAATAAAAATGTTATAGCCACTAAGGCTATATAGAAACATATAGCGAAATTAATTGTGGTCTGAGGCCTGATATAGTTCACACATTACACCGGTTAAATGCTTGATTCTGATGAAAGTATTATAACCAGAGAGGTGAAATTACACAGACTGATTGTGAATACCACAAGGAATATGAAAACTAATTTATTTATTTTCTAAATATTTTATTAAATTAAAAATTTTTTTTTTTGAATTTATTAAAAATTAAAATTAAAATTTTCAACTTTTAAATTTCAATATCCTCCAAAATAGCATAAAATGACCTCTGATGTTACTACAGGTTGTTGCAATATTTTTAAACAGTTTTGAGCTAATAATTTGGTAAAAAGAGCAAAAGTTGGATTTTGTTAGTCAATATTGAGATTTTAAATTTGTTTTACATTGAACATTGAATTTTAATGAGTTTTTCAATTATTGCAATTGGACAGAAGATCTAAATATAATGAATATATCACTACTAAATGTAATTAAACACTTTAAATAAATAGTATACAGTTTTTAACAAGATTAAGTACTCTAATAATACATTTCACCAACATTTATGTAAATTACACACTTCAGTCATTTTTCAAAAATGGTCTTTTATCATTAGAAAATCTAATAGGCTAATATTCTATGCTGTCTGAATGTATTTATTGTGTTCAGTAATCAGATGCTGGTATACTTGTCAAGTTTATTGCAGAAAATGTGCCAAAAAGGTTAACATTTGGCTTGTAATACATATGGCAGAATAATCCATAATGCATATTCAGTGGTCATTACTACAAACATCCTTCCAATCAAGAAATATTACACTGAGGTATCCAAGACATTGGCACATGACTACACTTGTTAACAGTTATCACTGGAAACTGAAAAATATGGTGCAAGTACCTCTTGGTAGGATTTATATCAGCATTTTGTGACAAAATCTTCATTTTCAAAGTTGTCGTCAACAAAAAACATATTATGGTGTATACCTAAGTAATATCTGTAGGGCATATTCATATTAATATGCATTTATATGGACTGTTTTGCCTTTTACAAAGTGGCTACATGTCTAATACAGTAAATGAAGTAGATTAAGTAAATACAGCAAGTCAAAATTGAATCTGAGGCCTATCATGTCTAATTTTCCCTGAAATTAGTGTGTAAAAATTTGTTGCAAATGGCTCCAATTTTGTGACTTTCACCATCCCTCTGACACATTTCTAATAATGTATCATGAATTCAGTCACCATATCTTTAATAAGCCTCCACTTATCATATCTAAAATGCAAAATTTTACAGTTTTAGATTTTAATTTGTTTCAAAAATTTAAATTTAAGTTTAATATTTCATTAAAAATGAAGTAAAATCTAATGATTGATTTTTTTTTCCTTTAAATATTTCAAAATCTTTCCAAGACAACACTGTGCAGATAGAACATATGTAGAAGAAAAAATAGCTGCTCATTGTTATTACATTATTACATTTTGAAGTTGGTGTCCCTCAAGTTTCCATTGCTAAAATTGGCCATGGCAAGGCACTGTGGTAGGTGTTTTAACACAGCCTGTATATACTCTCAGTTTAAAGGTGACATCCCGATACTTACTGAGCATTGCTTTAATATGTATATCATTGGAATGCATTAGTGTGGACCAGTTTTTAGGGGGGAAAATGGACTGATAGGCCTCTGATTACAATTATCTTCCCATTTGGTTGTCCAAAATCCGGAAATTTGACCGCGCAAGTAGTCTGCTGTTTGACTGTGATTATTTCATGGCAGACAGCTATGAAGTGGCAACTGTTTGACTGAACTGACAGGGGATAGCATGTAGTTTGTAAACATGTGTGACTTGCTGACATTGAAGACTTGTTTGTGGTAATTCCGGCCCATGCAAACGTAGTGCTTTTTGTGTAAAATGGGTGTACTCCGGCCTGGTTTAGAGGGTGGGTCTGTTTAAACCAATATGCTGGGAGAAAGAGCTGGACAACAGGGGTTGTCCTTTTCAGGGTATGTGTCCCTCATGCAGGCAAAGGTACATACAAAAATTCATGGGCCTGCTGATATTAATAAAAATGTTATAGCCACTAAGGCTATATAGAAACATATAGCGAAATTAATTGTGGTCTGAGGCCTAATAGTTGAACCGGTTTATGAGCGAAACATGTAATCAGTCGTGTGCTGAAAAACGGTCAGCTGTAGTTAACTAGTGATGTGTGTGTGTTAAACTGCTTGTAACATTGTGCCAAAGACTACTTGAAAAACTTAAAAATATACTTGAAAAGTACTGGAATTTCTGTTCACCAGGTCTGTATGAACCATGATTATGCATTTATCTCAAACTTTCACTGAAATTAGTGATCTTCTGAAAAATTGTAACATTCAATTTCACAATGTGTAATGGTTCACCACATGACCAAGTGGCAGTTTGTGGAAATTTAAAGTTGCATAACTGACATGTGAACAGAACAACTGTTCTCGTGAACCCTGTCCTGCAATATAAACTAGGAGGTTTCTGCATATTTGCAAATGTAATGGGTTGCATATTTTGTCTGCGATTTAATTTTAAAAAGTGGGATGTTTTAGTAAGTGATTTCTCTGCATGAATGCATTTATGATATGACAATTGTACAAGAAAATATTCATTGACATACACATTGTGCTACTACTCAGTATAGTTGTATGTAAAATGCTTTGTTTTTATGTGCTTAAATTTTCGTGCTTTTGCTAAAAATCACCATTCATTGAGTACTTGAATTTGTGCATCAAGAAGGTACATGTAGCAACATAAGGTTTTTTTAAAATTATATGTACATATATTAGACCACCATGAACAAAAGTGATTTCACAGTATTTGATTAGGCTATTTAGTAATTGCTGATCTACTGATCTTTGATATGAAACGTATCTTGTGACAAGGTTAATAAAAAATTAATTCACACACACACAAATTTTGTTTTCTGGAATAGCATACTAGGCATATCTTTTGGGTTTTTTGGCTAAAATTATTTTTAAAATTTTTATTTTGCTTAATACATGTATGTTTTTGTTTCAGAACTCATGGGGTACAGTTTCTGTATAAAGGAATGGAGGCAAAGTTACTGCAAACTATACTAACAGCTGCACTGATGTTTGTAGCCTATGAGAAGATTGCTGCCTTCATATTCCATATGTTAGGAGAACAGCTTGTTATACCAAAGAGATGATTAGTCTTTTTAGTTTTCATAACTTGACCTGCAATATATTCAGTTCTGTATTATTTTGCTGATTGAGATTCAGTGGTATTGCTACAACTCATCATGTCAAGAATAGATTGTGCATAGCATATTTTTATTTATTAATAATCAGAGCTCATTTCATCATCCTTTGACACTCCAATAACTAATGTATTTTTCATGTTGGGATGTCGTTAAACATTTATTTATTCTTTGTTTTCATGATATGTTGTCCTGGATACAGCAAAACCACCAATTATGCATTTTCATCATAAATGATTATCATTTTAGGCATATTATACTACATATGGTGTAATATGCCTCAATCATACTTGACGAAGACTTACATTTATGAATCAAATATTTGTATTTTTTCTTGATACATCAAATCTACTTTTGCCTAACGTGCTAATATAGACGGTGTACCCCAGGTATATTTTTCATATAGAATTAGGACTTGGTACATTCATGTCCTGGGCTTGCCCCATCATATTTTCATTATTTAGTTTGAAAATAATAAAGCAGTGGTCATGTGCCGTATTTTGTTTGTAAAGTGAATAATTATTGTACAAGTTGTTTTTGTTCTTTGGTTTGTTTTAGTGGTTTTGAGAAGCATACATAATTATTATTAATCCTGTCACTTTGGAAGTCTGTTGTACTAGTCGGGCTAAGAAGAAATAAGGCAAGATGCAGGTATTACTTGTCTGACAGCGTTAACTTTTGCATATAGTTGTACCTATGGATGTTCATCACAGTGCACCAAACTATTTCATGGTAGATGAGACATTCAGTTCTGCTGAAGTATTGTTTTAATTAAAGTTTCAAATTAGTTTTATTAGCTATGGCTATTGTTACAGCATTTTGAAATATCACACTCTAGTCAAACTGATAGATTGGTTTTCTCATTAAAGGTACTATGTCAAAGTTTATTAATTTTTGCTTTGAATCATAAAGTTATACCTTCAGCTATATGCCTATAAAACATCACAACCAAATAATTCCATATATTAATAGAATTTTTAGTTTTTAAAGAGAAAAATCTTGAGTGTCACGCACATTAACTAGTGAAGTCACTGTTTTTGCATACATATTAAGTTTACCCAAAATTCTTTGCGGTCAGATAACAAAAGAAACAAAGATGGTGGCAATGCTGTATTTAGCCAAATATTATTCGGGAAACCCCTTTTTGTCATCCAGAAAAATACTTTTTAAAATTGTCATTCTAGAGTTAATTATGGAAAGATTATGTGTGGGATTGATTAATTTGTAGTTATTTATTACAAATACAGTCAAGCACCGTTGTGTCAATCTTGTGGGGACCACATAAAAATACTGAGTTAACCAAATATTGACTCAAACATTCAGTTAAATATGTAAAGAAAATGTAACAAACAAGAAATATCATATTTAAATACGATGTACATGTATACATTTTTTTTCACTGAATCGTACATTTGAAAAATTAATTATTTTAGCCAGTGCAATCAATCAATCATACCGCTGTACACATGCTGAACAAAGTTAATAATCTTTTACATTTTCTACAAATTGTGGAATTAAAATCATTGTGTATCTTATTACAATCTGATTTTTTGTTTTAACAGACTTTAATTTAGAAGAAAGTTTTAATAACAAAGTACAATTACACAAGTTGTTTTGTGGAATAACAAATAAAAACATCCAACTCTTAATTCACAAAGCTCAGTAATAATGTTTGTTGCATACTGGGTCATTGCCTCAAAGCTGCAGTGCTAAAATTTTAATTCTGGCATTGACACTCGACATTGATATAAAGAGGAAGGTGGACGCCTTGTCATTTTCAGTGACAATTTCTGAATTATATTCAGATATACATGTAACAGGGACACAGGCAGCTAACACCTCTGACAATGCTGTTGTCTGACATGGGGGCATAGGTGGTAGGCTATCGTCAGCACATGCATATTCCACTGAAGTCACACCATTGGTTACTAGGTGTGACAATGTAACATTGTCTTCTGGGTCACTTTCATACTTCAAATCTCTTGACTCAGTTGGTCTAATAAAGCTAGCATAGCGGAAACAGTGGTGTCACTAAAGAAACAGCAAGATTGTTGCCATCTTTGTTAATTAAAATCTAATTAAGCTATCAAGACAAATCAATCCTACTTTTACCAGTCCTCAATGTCTCAAAGCCACAAGTCATGTGACTAATTTAATTCTGTAACGATCGTAATCTGCTAGCGTTTTCTTTTTTAAGTTTGATGAGACCTTTTAATACATTGTTCAATGTTTTAGATGACGTTCATTCATCTCACATGTGAACTGTTGGTCATTACAAATCATATTTGTTTACAGTCAAAAGTCAGGAACTATTTTTGTTGTTGGTACATGCTCACAATAACAGTACAGCGTTGAATTATATCACGCAATACATGTCTACATTATTAAATATTTAATTTATTTTAACATGTTATATTAATATCGACACATACAGAATTTTTTTCATATAAAACTCTGTAAGTTGGGACCTAAAAGTATATCAACACTAATGTAATATAAACTCAATCGTATCGATTCAACCGAAGTGAGAACATGATAGTTAATACAAAGTTTGGCTGGGACAAGCCAGTCATATTGACACATATCGACTCCAGCAATATCGACACGAGTGCTCCACTGTAAATGTGAATAAAATGAAATATTTTAGTTTTAGCTTTGACATAGGACCTTTAAAGGTGCAAACCATTTTCATTAGCTATGACTACAGTGTATATTTTGAAATATCAGTGCTCAATGATGTAGATATTACCACTACTTCACAGTGGTATTTGCTGTCCTGTTTGTGACAAAGTGCATTGAAAAGATGCCATGCTGTTAATTAGTAGGTGTAGTCCATATAGGAGCACTGAGTTTTCTTTTCAGTCCTAGTTGCTGTTTTAAATTTGTGGTATATCAACTGGATTGGCTCCCTTGGAAATGTGTTTGTCACTTCTGGAGTGGTTCAGATTTCCTATGGACAATATTGAAAATTTAATGCATTGTACAAGTAAAATTCATCATGGCAAATATTGGTAAATGCCAATATTTTAAATAGATAAAGCTAACATATATTTTAACGAATATCCAGTCAAACCTGTCATGTCAATGCACCTGTAATAAGCGGTCACCTGTCTAAGGCAGCCAGCGGCCACCTAAATCGGGTCCCAAATCGCTAAAATACCTGTATTAAACGGCCACAGTAAAGTTTTACTATTATATAAAAGGGATATTTTAACAACAGTGATAAGATGCAGCAAATAACAGATCTTCACACCTTCAGGAATATTAGTACCCATTCAGTCCTGACATCTCTACTGTGTATCAATTAAGAAAGTATGACTCTGGAATGCATCTACGCTACGCTTGACATTTGTAGATTCACATACTATGACAATACACCACATGAAGTAGGAATTAAATAATTAAATGGAAAAAGAAAACAAATTTGTTGAGAATGGTTAATTTAATACATTCCATTTACATTATTTCTGAAGGAGACGACATGTCAAAAATTGATTTATAGTCAACAGTGTGTAGCACACGTACATTGATTAGCAGTACAGACGATAAAACAAGAAACAACAACAAATGTTTTAAAGACTATATGTGGCAACCTGTACTCCGTGGCCACCTGTCTTAAGCGGCCATTTTTGTATGCTCCCTTGTGTGACTGCTTAAGACAGTTTTGACTGTACATCCAAAAACATTTCAGCTCAGATTTGGGGGTGGGGTGGGGGTCATAATTTAGTATTAACATTGGTATCCAACTCTAAGCATTGTCATTATTATATAAAGTTGTGAGATTTTGTTTATAAAGAAATCTTATGTCCATGTGAGCAAAATCTGGGTGTTTTAATATTTTCACTTTTAATTTAGAAAATCTGGGTGTTTTACAAACAGTTTGTACTTTTATGTGGAAAAAAATGCTGTTCTTTTAAATTAGTTTTTGACCTGCCATTTATAATTATGAATCCTATTGTTACTGGATACTAGTTTGTTATTGCTTGAGAAAATATTACATGTGCAAAATGTTTCAAATAACATTTGTTTTTCACAAACAGTAATCATTACCCCACCGGTCACTCATTATTTATTTTTTCTTGGTGAGAAATGTTTTGCATTGGTGTAACAATGACTTTGTTGGTACTAAATACATGTATGATGTCATTATGATTTGGCAAAATGATGTCACATAGTTTAAAGAGTTTGTGTTTACAGTGTTAAAGTTGTAATAAAATGTTACTTTAATGCAGTTAATTATAATTATAAACTTTCTGCATTTATACGATTTACTCTATTCTGATTGGATGACATCAAAGAAAACCTGAAAGTTATCTGTTGATAAACCTCACAAAATGATGTCATTACGCCAGCTGGGACATCATTACGTAAAACAGGTCATAGAAAGGATGCTAAAAGCTGATTTATGTGTATTTTAACTAAATATGGTGTGTCCAGGCATTTGTGCATACATTTTAGAAGAGGGTGTGGGGCTAAACTGTGGCTAGTGAAATTTATTAGGGGTTCAAACATGCTTCCCCGGGGAAAACTTGAAAAAAAGAGAACATTTGCTTGATTAAGGGGAGGGTTCGACTGCTAAAACCCACCCTCTGCACGCTTCTGTATTTGTAATTATATAAGTACTATTTGTCATTTTTTTATAAATTTATCAATGTACAACTGTTAAAACTGCACAAAATTGCGTAGTGTAGTGAAGGATTTTAAACTAAAAACTCTGAAAATGGGATGTCATTAAATAAAGCAGATCATGGGAACTGATTTATTAATTAAGTCTAGTTTTAACTGAATAAGTTGTGCTGTTTGTAAATATAAGAATTTTTTGTCATTTTGTTGTGAATTTATCAATGTATAACAGTTACAAATTTAGATAAATTCACAAAAAATTACAAACAGTTCTTATATATATATATATATATATATATTTTAACAGGATTTATAGAACTGGTTTTTCAAAATTATAGCAATACCCAGAACAGTTTGTAAAGTGGTTTACATCATTTCTATATACATGTATATAGAAAATAAAGCCTTTTAGGAAAAAACCCAGCTGGAGTGATTTGTGTATAATTATGTTATTCTTACTACATGTATATTGGTGAGTATTTATAACAAAATATATGGATACATGTAGCTTTGTCTACAATACAATGTATATCTTGTTAGACTTATTGATATGATTGCTTTTGTAATCATTTTAAAAAGATGTTGGTGTTTTGCTCAAATTAGATTTTGATCTTAAAATTGCATGTACTTTGACTGATTTAAGCTGAGGCAGGTTGTATTTCGGCGGTAGAATGCTCGTTTCAGGTGCAGTGGGTATGGGATTGATTACTCATCCGTCAACCCACTGATTTGTTTTTGTTTTTATTCAATCCAGTATTTATTTATTTCATTTATTTTAACTGTTACTGTGGTGGTGTAGACATTTGTTATATTTTGTTTTACCTTGGAAGAAAGTTTAGCACAAATCGAGGCATTTTCAATTACATTTGTGGATTACTGGCTTAATTATTGTAACAAAAATAACTTGATAGTAATTTTAAAATGTCTGAAGACTGTAGAGACCAAAAGCTGTATATAAATATATATACGGTAAATAAAAACAGCTGCATTGAGCCTAGGAATTTTTTTTTTTTTTTAATTTTTTTATTATATACTACAATACAGAAATTTGAACCACTGTTTTCAGAACAGATATGAAATTTGTGCCTTTTTTTTCTCCACTGTTTTTTTCTCCACTTTTTTTTCCCATCTGTATGAAACATGAGTGCTCATAACTCCAGAATAAACTGAATTTTATTAATTTTGTGTAGTGTTTGATTTATTATTTTTTAATATTAATACATTTTTATTTATGTTCTATTGTTACCTTAGTGACTGACTCCCTCCCCCTAACAAGATCAAATTGTAGATGCCCAATTATTTACTGTGTATTGAAATTAAAATGTAGTGGTGGTTGTAAAGTTAAAAAAAAATTTGTTTAACAAAACCACTAGAGCATATTGATTTATTAATCATCAGCTGTTAGATGTCAAACATTTGGTAATTTTGACATATCATTGGAGAGGAAATCCCAGAGACAGGATAGCACATACCATGGCCTTTGATATACTGGTCGTGGTGCACTGGCTAGAATGACCAATGTGTTCATTAATGGGGATCGATTCTAGACTGACTGTGCATTGGGCAATCTCTCGATTACTGGGCTACATGGTTGTAAAGTGTCATAATATGGTTTGTGCCCATTGTTGTTTTATGTAGAACATTTTATTAGTCCCCTATCAGTCTGAACGGAGGGGACTATAGGTTTTTGCAATACCTCAAGGTATAGAATTGTAATTTTGTGTTTAGATTTATCAGGTACTGTTACAGATCAAGATTGACTTTCATGGTATTTACCCATTTTCACAGCGTTATCGTTCTTGAAGTTAGGAGATAAGAAAATGTGTTGTGCTTGTTAGGGGACATTTATTGTTTTAGAACTACTCTCAGCATGCTAGTTTTAAATAGTTTCCTGGACTACATACAAGCCCAACATTTAGTTTTTATTTAATAGCTTCTACATAGAACTATTTCTTGTAGGGCCATTTAATGTAAGCATCTCATCTGTGTCCCCTCCAGAAAAATTACTGTGAATCTCCTCTCTCTCCCCCAGAAAAGACAAAACCATGGACCTCTTGTTACTAAATGGTAACACACATTGTCGGGTCACTAAAAAGTGTATTTTAGGCATAATTTGTAGCATTCCAACTTAAAACCTCATATTAAGTAATAATTCAAAAATGTGATAATAAATTGATGTCTATTAGGTCCAGCATTCGCAATAAGTGAGCTTTCACTGCAGTTTTTGATCAAAATGTTAAAGGTATTTGTTGGATAAACATTAAAAGAGAAATATTGCATGGTTGTTGTTCTTTAGTAGATTTGGTTATATGACAGTATTTAGGCAGGGGACAATATTTTAAAATCATAGGTAACTGGTTCTTTAGTTACGTTAATTGTACAAATCATTTACTTTTGGCGACAGTATTTTCAGATGATACTGTAAGTTTTAGCAAATTGAATATATATTTTTAAAAACAATATTGAAAATGTTTAAAGAACAGTTGCTTTGATATTTGAAAATGTTTAAAGAACAGTTTCTTTGATACTGGATAAAATGACTTTCAGAATGAGTAATGGTTCACTGGTTAGTAGTTCATGTGAAAATAAATGATTTGCATGAAATGTTGTGCCCTGTAATGGTAAGCTGTGGTCAGTCACTTTTTCCTTGTTTAAAATTGTGCATTTCAGGTTGGGTTTTTTTGTGTTATTTATCACAAAATGCAAGACAACAAATATTGTAGCTTTCACTTTGTACTACATTTCATTTTGATTGAAAATTGTGAGGGGGAAAGGACCACTGCTGTATAGCAGAGAATTTATTATATGATATTATACCGGTACATAAATGTTAAATCTCGTGCATATTTTATATTTTCCATTTATCATTGTTTTTCTTGTTGCAGTTAATTGAGATTTAGAATGGTGTAAAAAATATAAATGTAGGCTTTAAACTGTAACCAAAGGGTACCAGATAAAGTTTGCATATACATGTATTAGTTGAGCATACGGTAATTCACTAGAGCAATTGTTACAATGTAGTGCTGCATAAGAGTCTGCCTTGTAAAACTACCTATCAGTGTTTGTTGTAATGGTATCTAAACCAAGTGTAATGGTATCTAAACCAAGTGTGACCGGCCTCGGTGGCGTCGTGGCAGGCCATCGGTCTACAGGCTGGTAGGTACTGGGTTCGGATCCCAGTCGAGGCATGGGATTTTTAATCGAGATACCGACTCCAAACCCTGAGTGAGTGCTCCGCAAGGCTCAATGGGTAGGTGTAAACCACTTGCACCGACCAGTGATCCATAACTGGTTCAACAAAGGCCATGGTTTGTGCTATCCTGCCTGTGGGAAGCGCAAATAAAAGATCCCTTGCTGCCTGTCGTAAAAAGAGTAGCCTATGTGGCGATAGCGGGTTTCCTCTAAAAACAGTGTCAGAATGACCATATGTTTGACGTCCAATAGCCGATGATAAGATAAAAAATCAATGTGCTCTAGTGGCGTCGTTAAATAAAACAAACTTTTACTTTTTTCTAAACCAAGTGTAGTTACAATTTATTCACGTGTTTTTAAACTACCTATCAGTGTCTGTTGTAATGGTATCTAAACCAAGTGTAGTTACAATTTATTCACATGTTTTTAAACTAACATTCCTTTACTTCAATTTTAAAGCCGACGCTGGAGACAGTATTATTGATTAGTGTGCTAGAGTTATGCCCCTGTTCAATGAACCAGTACAGTTTTGACTTGTTTTTGTTTTTAAATACTAAAACATGCAGGTTTGTTTGTTTGTTTGTTTGACTAAAAAATAGTTGTAGTCCCATAAAGCTTATGTCAGTTTGACCAACAGACTTTTTAAAAGCAGTATATTGCTTTAAATATGGTAAAATTGTTGACAATGATCCAATCGGGCATAGATTGTGAAAAATGTTTTTTTACATTTCTCAGCAAATTATAGAACATATATTTGTAAAAATCATATAAAATAATGGTGATTATTTTTTCAATGGCAATTTCAGTCATTGCAAACTATTTGAATTTGAAATGCATGTTTACTTTGAAATACATGTTTACTTTGAAATGCATGTTTACTTTGAAATACATGTTTACTTTGCAGTGAGGTTTGAGGTTTTCTACAACTGTATAGAGAAATGCATTTAAACTGTAATTTCTTCACAACTACAAGACCATTTCCTATTACATTTGGTGGGAAGCTTCCTTGACTCGTGAAAAAATAAAATGACGAAATTGGTCATACTGAAACTCATTCCTCTATCCCCAACCCCACCGGAAAATGGGTAGGGCCTATTGTGCATTCCTGGAGTCTGGTGAGTGGTGGTGGTGGTGAACGGTTTAACCAGGTGACCATTTAGGTCTACGGGTCTCTTGTAAAAGATTATTTTAGCTTTTTTATTTTTTATTGGCATCACAGTAGTATAAATTTAATTTTAAAATGATCATGTCTCTTACACTTGTTTGGGCACAGTTTATATTTATTTTGTATTTATATGATTTTGTACCTTCAACATTTATGATTAGAATCAATAAAATATTTACTTGCTTTTTAATTTGTTTGACTTGTTTTTTTTTTTTGGGGGGGGGATGTTTTTCTGTTTATTTGTTGTTTAAAAAGTGTAATGGTTACCACAGAGTTTAACCTAACAATCTTTGGAAGTAGATGATGTTGAAGACTTGTTTTGTTCAGAATATTAGTAGTCTGTGTATACATTGTGTTTGTTGTAAGTCTACATATACATTTTTTCCCTGTCTATACGAAATTATTGTTATTGGGAGATGCAGTCTACTATGACTAAGAGTTTACAAAAAACTATTGTCTACATGTACAAACAGTATCGCTCAGAAACAAATTGACTATACTCTTGTGCACCACGACTGGTATATCAAAGGTTGTGGTATGTACTATTCTGTCTGTGATATAGTGCATATAAAAGATCCGTTGCAACTAATGAAAAAAGTAACAGGTTTTCTCTCCAAGACTAGCTATATGTCAGAATTACGAAATGTTTGACATCCAAACGTTGATGATTAGTAAATCGATGTCCCCTAGTGGTATCGTTAAACAAAACAAACCAATGTTTTAGTATTCTAAACAAGGAAGTGTAGGCCTGCTAATTGTGTAATTTTAGTTGTTAAAAAGGCTCAGTTGGTCGGTTACTAGTATATTGTAACGGTGGATGGAAAGAAGTCACTGGTGGAAATGCGTCAACAGATCAAGTGGTAGTTGTTGAGGTTCTATGATTACAGACTTGTGACATTGTTTCCTGGGTTTTTCCATGACTTTTTACCAGTGACTTTTTTTCCTAGATTCATTGTAACAATGGCAAGTCTCCTAAATGTTCCATTAAGTTCTGGTAGAGCAAAACACGCCCTACTTGATAATAAATAGCACGTGTACATATGTGTTGTATGTTACTGGACCATGGTTTTATATCTGTATCTTACCAAGTGGTGCTTTCATATTGTCACTGTTTGAACCCCAAACACCTTGCGCTTCTTATCTGCATTTCCAACTATACCGGCCATGTTGAAGGTGTGTATTTTTGCTGTGAGTGTCCAAGCTGCTTTAGCAAGCATTTGCTGTATACCTCGGCAATGGGAAGGTATTGAAGCCCAGACTACAGGGTTTGTCAAACCTAATGCATCTGTCCCCACCTTAGTACAGGTAAATTATTACTCATACCTTAGTACAGGTAAATTGTTACTCATACCTTAGTACAGGTAAATGATTACACATACTTTAGTACAAGTAAATTATTACGCATACCTTAGTACAGGTAAATTATTACACATACCTTAGTACAGGTAAATCATGTCCACCTTATTACAGGTAACCTACTATGCCATTGATGTTATAAATTAACAATACAGTCTATGTATGTATTACCATTCGGTGGATATTCTTGTACAGATAAACTTGTTATGTTGAACACACACATCATGCTGATACATTTTTTTATATAACACTACTAATATCCAGTCAGCAGCAGAAGGTTTTTTTTATATAACACTACTAATATCCAGTCAGCAGCAGAAGGTTTTTTTTATATAACACTACTGATATCCAGTCAGCAGCAGAAGGTTTTTTTTTATATAACACTACTAATATCCAGTCAGCAGCAGAAGGTTTTTTATATAACACTACTAATATCCAGTCAGCAGCAGAAGGTTTTTTTTATATAACACTACTAATATCCAGTCAGCAGCAGAAGGTTTTTTTATATAACACTACTAATATCCAGTCAGTAGCAGAAGGTTTTTTATATAACACTACTAATATCCAGTCAGCAGCAGAAGGTTTTTTATATAACACTACTAATATCCAGTCAGCAGCAGAAGGTTTTTTTATATAACACTACTAATATCCAGTCAGCAGCAGAAGGTTTTTTTTGGGGGGAGGGTTATAATAGATTAAATAAGCAACTGACATGTTTACATGACTAGACAGCTTACAGTGAACAAGTGTGAACACTTGCTGTACGTGTGTTATGTGATACAACACAACTTGATAACATTATTCACATGTGTATGTAGCGTGTTCCCCGTCTCAAGGACAAAGCCTGTTGTCGAAAAAGGTGGAGTACCAAAGTGACATAAAGATGCCATTCGCTTTACACAGAAAACCAAGTTTAATTAAACACTAAATTCAATAATATTAATCATATATAAGTATTATAATTATATTGCTAATAATTTTAGTCGTTAAAAGAGCTTTGTTAGTCGGAAACATGTTACATCGGTTATAAAGTAAAAATGTTCCGTTGTTGGTTTTGTTTCAGACTGAAATAAAAGTCCATTTCGATGCGACCAATGAAAGAATGGCTTTTGACGAAACAGTAACTGTGAATGGTTACAAAACAAAGGTCAAGGTTATTCAGTTGTGGACAAAGGTGAGTTATAAATTTAAAGTTGCAGTTTCGATTATTACTAGTATATATTTTCAATAATTAATTATTCCATATACCAGCCTCCTTATCACACCTTGGAAGAGTGCCTTACCACTGACCTACATAAAGTCCCTCCTCATCATCACATCTTGGACGAGCGCCTTACCACTGAGCTACATCAAGTCCCTCCTCATCACACCTCGGACAAGCGCCTTACCATGAGCTACATCACGTCCCTCCTCATCATCACATCTTAGACGAGCGCCTTACCACTGAGCTACATCACGTCCCTCCTCATCATCACATCTTAGACGAGCGCCTTACCACTGAGCTACATCACGTCCCTCCTCATCATCACATCTTGGACGAGCGCATTACCACTGAGCTACATCAAGTCCCTCCTCATCATCACATCTTAGACGAGCGCCTTACCACTGAGCTACATCACGTCCCTCCTCATCATCACATCTTAGACGAGCGCCTTACCACTGAGCTACATCAAGTCCCTCATCATCATCACATCTTGGACGAGCGCCTTACCACTGAGCTACATCACGTCCCTCATCATCACACCTTGGACGAGCGCTTTATCATTGAGCTACATCAAGTCCTTCCTCATCATCACATCTTGGACGAGCGCTTTATTACTGACCTACATCAAGTCCCTCCTCATCATCACACTTTGGACGAGTGTCTTACCACTGAGCTACATCAAGTCCCTCCTCATCATCACATGTTAGACGAGCGCCTTACCACTGAGCTACATCAAGTTCCTCATCATTATCACACCTTGGACGAGCGTCTTATCACTGAGCTACATCAAGTCCTTCCTCATTATCACACCTTGGACAAGCGCCTTACCACTGAGCTACATCAAGTCCCTCCTCATCATCACATCTTAGACGAGCGCCTTACCACTGAGCTACATCAAGTCCCTCATCATCATCACATCTTGGACGAGCGCCTTACCACTGAGCTACATCACGTCCCTCATCATCATCACATCTTAGACGAGCGCCTTGCTACTGACGTACATCAAGTCCCTCATCACCATCACTCCTTGGACCAGCGTCTTACCACTGACCTACATCAAGTCCCACATCATCATCACATCTTAGATGAGCGTCTTACCACTGAGCTACATCACGTCCCTCGTCATCATCACACCTTGGACGAGCGACTTACCACTGACCTACATCAAGTCCCTCCTCATCACACCTCGGACAAGCGCCTTACCACTGAGCTACATCACGTCCCTCCTCATCATCACATCTTAGACGAGCGCCTTACCACTGAGCTACATCACGTCCCTCCTCATCATCACATCTTAGACGAGTGCCTTACCACTGAGCTACATCACGTCCCTCCTCATCATCACATCTTGGACAAGCGCCTTACCACTGAGCTACATCAAGTCCCTCATCATCATCACATCTTAGACGAGTGCCTTACCACTGAGCTACATCAAGTCCCTCATCATCATCACATCTTAGAGGAGCGCCTTACCACTGAGCTACATCAAGTCCCTCCTCATCATCACACCTTGGACGAGCGCCTTACCACTGAGATACATCAAGTCCCTCCCCCGTACCACACCTTGGACAAGCGCTTTATTACTGAGCTACATCAAGTCCCTCCTCATCATCACATCTTCTTGGACGAGCGCTTTATTACTGAGCTACATCAAGTCCTCCTCATCATCACTCCTTGGACGAGCGCCTTACCACTGAGCTACATCAAGTCCCTCATCATCATCACATCTTGGACGAGCGCCTTACCACTGAGCTACATCACGTCCCTCATCCTCATCACACCTTGGAAGAGCGCCTTACCACTGAGCTACATCACGTCCCTCCTCATCATCACATCTTGGACGAGCGCCTTATCACTGAGCTACATCACGTCCCTCATCATCATCACATCTTAGACGAGCGCCTTACCACTGAGCTACATCAAGTCCCTCCTCATCATCACATCTTAGACGAGCGCCTTACCACTGAGCTACATCACGTCCCTCATCATCATCACATCTTAGACGAGCGCCTTACTACTGACGTACATCAAGTCCCTCATCACCATCACTCCTTGGACCAGCGTCTTACCACTGACCTACATCAAGTCCCTCATCATCATCACATCTTAGATGAGCGTCTTACCACTGAGCTACATCACGTCCCTCATCATCATCACACCTTGGACGAGCGACTTACCACTGAGCTACATCAAGTCCCTCATCATCATCACATCTTGGACGAGCGCCTTACCACTGAGCTACATCACGTCCCTCATCCTCATCACACCTTGGAAGAGCGCCTTACCACTGACCTACATCAAGTCCCTCCTCCTCATCACTCCTTAGACGAGTGCCTTACCACTGAGCTACATCAAGTCCCTCCCCCGTACCACACCTTGGACAAGCGCCTTACCACTGAGCTACATCAAGTCCTCCTCATCATCACTCCTTGGACGAGCGCCTTACCACTGAGCTACATCAAGTCCCTCATCATCATCACACCTTGGACGAGCGCCTTACCACTGAGCTACATCAAGTCCCTCCTCATCATCACACCTTGGACAAGCGCCTTACCACTGAGCTACATCAAGTCCCTCCTCATCATCACACCTTGGACAAGCGCCTTATCATTGAGCTACATCAAGTCCTTCCTCATCATCACATTTTGACGAGCGCCTTACCACTGAGCTACATCAAGTCCCTCATCATCACACCTTGGACGAGCGCCTTATCATTGAGCTACATCAAGTCCTTCCTCATCATCACATCTTGGACGAGCGCTTTATTACTGAGCTACATCAAGTCCTCCTCATCATCACTCCTTGGACGAGCGCCTTACCACTGAGCTACATCAAGTCCCTCCTCATCATCACATGTTAGACGAGCGCCTTACCACTGAGCTACATCAAGTCCCTCCTCATCATCACACCTTGGACGAGCGTCTTATCACTGAGCTACATCAAGTCCTTCCTCATTATCACACCTTGGACAAGCGCCTTACCACTGAGCTACATCAAGTCCCTCTTCATCATCACATCTTGGACGAGCGCCTTACCATTGAGCTACATCAAGTCCTTCCTCATCATCACATCTTGGACAAGCGCCTTACCATTGAGCGACATCATGTCCCTCATCATCATCACACCTTGGACGAGCGCCTTACCACTGAACTACACCACGTCCCTCCTCATCATCTCACCTTAGACGAGCGCCTTACCACTGAGCAACAAGTCCCTCATCATCATCACATCTTGGACGAGCTCCTTACCACTGAGCTACATCAAGTCCCTCATCATCATCACATCTTGGACGAGCTCCTTACCACTGACCTACATCAAGTCCCTCATCATCATCACATCTTGGACGAGCTCCTTACCA
This sequence comes from Gigantopelta aegis, assembly GCF_016097555.1. Classification (NCBI taxonomy): domain Eukaryota; kingdom Metazoa; phylum Mollusca; class Gastropoda; order Neomphalida; family Peltospiridae; genus Gigantopelta; species Gigantopelta aegis. Next base: position 43,293,658 of record NC_054706.1, read on the forward strand.
CTGAGCTACACCACGTCCCTCCTCATCATCACATCTTGGACGAGCTCCTTACCACTGAGCTACATCAAGTCCCTCCTCCTTTGTTCAGAAAAGCTCAAATGTTAACAACATACACAGAATAAAAAAAAAGTTTTAAATTAGTTCATTCGTACATTACGAAATGTTTTTAGAAGAATAATAAATAATAAATAAATAAATAAAATAATATCTGTTTTTAATCAAAGTAATAAAACAAACCAAAACGAAACAAAAAACCCTCAAACATAAGAATAAGATTAATTAATTAATTAAACATTCATTCATTCATTCATTCATTCAATCATTCATTCCTTGTTGTGGCAGATGATGGAATATGTTATTCAGGAGAGTGGATCGTGTAAGAAGAAGACTCTTTCCGGCACTGTTCCAGATGGGTGTATCCCAGGTACGTTTTGTTGTATGATGACATACGTATTCCTTTAACACACCTCCACTGTTTATTGTAGCTCGGTTATAATTATATATTACTGTTCATTATTATTTAATATTACTAGACATAATGTCTGGTTTGTCTAGCTGCCACCAGTTATTAAAACGTTAATTATCAGAAATTTTCAAAACCAAGGACAAATTTCGAAAACAATGCTGAAAGTTGATTTAGAATAACCAAAGGGGGGCGGGCTAGTCAATCCTATCCCCATATCGGCCCAAACCGCCTGAAAGATAACACTGGCATTAATAAGTTACTAGTAAATGTTGGAATGGGCGACAAGATCTAATTTTAATTAATAGGGCTGTAATTAGCGAGAGAGGGATTTAAAAAAATCAAACACGCATTTAAATTAACGCAGATCTATGAATGCAACTGTCAGCGACATCGAATAAGTTTATCTTAGGCAATACTTTTAATTCAGCGGAATCCTTCTGGTTATTTGCTTGCCTAGGGATGTTCATCACAGTGCACTAACATATGTTTTGGTAGGCGAGACATTTAATTCTACTAAATTCTTGTTTCTTTTAATAACCCCCGCCCCTTTCTATTTTTATTTTAGGCCATTTACGGTCTTGGCTACTCAACTGAACTTGCAATGTCCACAGATTGCGACTATATAATGTTGATATTTTCAGATACCGCTAAAGACTTGGGCACACATTTCGTAGGTTCTGGAAGTGAAACGCTCACTTTTCATACCTACGAGATAAAAGCATCTGGCCTCAACATTGTGGCGGATATGACGTCGTTATGTATACCAGTTACACAGCAAACATTTGGACAGCTACCGAACGGAGGTAAGGAAGTGAACTTGAGGAGAAGAAGACGTCATCCATAATGCTTCCATGTGATGAAATGATTTGTAATTTTGTTGTTTTTCTTATTGCTTTTGTTGGTGTTGTTGTTGTTATTGGATGGTCGTGGTGGTGGTGGTGGTAAATACCGTTGTCTGGGTTATGTGTTGTTAGGCAAGTCCTTTATTCTTTCTTTCGGGCCCGTACGCCGGGGGGGGGGGGGGGGGTGCGAGGGTGCCTACGCACCCCACATAGTTTGCCGAGGTCCGTCCGTGGATGTGTAAAAAAAAAAAAATAGTCCGACGATGTGAACTGTATGAAGAAACATTTCAAATTTACTTCCCAGAATGCAGCAAAATGCATTTCCTGCATTCTAGATTTACAATTTCGGAGGGGGGGGAGGGGGGGGGGGGGGGGGGGCATGCCCCCGTACCCCCTAGCAACTCCGGTCAATTACGCCCCCCCCCCCCCCCCCGTATAAATTTCTGCGTTCGAGTCTGTCTTTGCTGTACGGGAGGACTGCAATGTGGCTTACAGTTACTGGGGGGGGGGGGGGGGGGTATTTGTTTAAAGTAATACGAACAACAAAATCGTTATCAAAATCGTATCTTTGCACAAGGTAAAGTCGAAAATGCATTGTCAAGGTTGTGGTTTGTTACACGATTTTTGTCAAGTGCTTCGTCTATAGGAACACATTCCCAGTCTAGAGCTCGACATGGTAAGACGTGTTTGTTTTGCGTGTGCACACTGCACGTGCTTTCGACTTGGGGATCCTTTATTTCGTTGTTTTTGTCAGCGAAATGACGTTTTCTACTGGGATGTATGCTGCCATTGGAACTGACTAAAAGCTGGAACGCTTCTCTTTTCGACAGCCTGCACCACCAGGTTGGATTCTTTTTTAGAGAGATTCTTGCCTCCACGTCATTTCTCCGGCTGACTATGTCGACTTGTTTTTTCGTGATTCGTATGACGGCTATTCTGCAGCAGAACGCCACGGTTGTTCGCCTTTAGTCTCTGCATTTCCGAGCCTGTTCTAGCAGCACTGGAAGATTGACCGCCCCATTAAAAGAAATAGGAAGCGGGGTCGGCCCCTACTACTCTACTTTGCTTTATAGTTATACCATCTCGTATCCTCCGGAGTCGGGCCCGTCCGCACTACTATACCAACCCATGACGAGTGGACTATACCCTAGTCTGATACTCTCTCTCGTTCAGACGGATCCGGCTTCTCAAAATCTGTATTTCAGCACAGCACTATACCTTCAACGTCTGATGACTGTCAGTCGATGGGTTTTCTTGACGGGATACAACCCATCTCGTCCCGATAAGCTGTGCACCCTAACGGCCTTAACGAAGCCACTCACGTGGACATATAGATCGGACTTTAAACTTTCAGACTTGCGTTCAAAATTTTATGTCGAAATTACTTTCTTTTTTTAATATTATTGAATAGTCCGATCCTTTCTTCTTTCTCTTATTTATTTTTGGACTGTCCTTCTAAAATGCTCCAAATTATATAAATGTTCGGCCGAGTAGTCAATTCTTTTTTATTTTTGTCTTGTAACTTTTTATTTAATTTTTTTTTAAATTCTATTATCTTTTTTACTAATTGCTATTTTCAAAATTCTGACCATTTTCAACTCCCCCCCCCCCCCCCCATCCCGAATCAGGCCACCGATCTTATCGGAGGTCGGACTCTGGATGGGCGTGTTCGAAACCCTAGTGGTATACTATCTATCTATCTATCTATCTGTAGGAGGACTGCTATTCTCTATGACTACATCCTTACGCCATCTGTAGGAAGACTACCCCCCCCCCCCCCGAATACGTGTGTGTGTATGTGTGTGTGTGTGAGGAGAGTGTGGACAGAGACAGAGTAGAGACAGAGAGGGAGACAGAGACAGAGTAGAGACAGAGACAGAGTAGAGACAGAAAGAGAGAGAGAGAGAGAGAGAGAGAGAAAGAGAGAGAGTGAGAGAGATGTGATGGCACGCACTCATGAATCTCTATCGTAACAGTGATGATATCGGGCGTAAGTTCAGTCAACCGCTTGTTGCTAACATTCGCTAGATGAATTTTACGCTACACAGTAAACTGAATTATTTGGGAACCAATCAAATATCTAGCGAATGTTAGCGAAACGTTTGCTGGCTGAACTTGTATCTAAAACAATGAAAAATATGTACTCGATATATGCCATACAGATGAAAAAGCATGCACAAGTTCAAAATATAGGATAGCGTCAGTCATTGTTTTGGTCACTGATTCGTCGTGTTAGATACGATCTCAGTCTCTACCATGCGTGTAACATGTTCCTGGAAAATAAAGCTGTTAACTCTTTTTACAGATCACATGCTACAAGTAAACCGTTACTACGACATCATGTTAGGCATCAAGGATATGTCTGTCTTCGATGTGCCAGCATCATGCGACCATGCGCCTGTGGTGGTAAGAATTAGGAATACTATGTAATACTGTATCTGTTTCTCTCTCGCTGTCACTGTCTATATCCTTGTCTCTTTCTCCACTCTCTCTTCACCCTTTTTCTTAGTCTCTCCCTCTCCCATCTCTCTCTCTCTCTCTCTCTCTCTCTCTCTCTCTCTCTCTCTCTCTCTCTCTCTCTCTCTCTCTCTCTCTCTCTCTCGTATATCGTTGTCGTCCGTTGTTTGTTTCTTTTTTTAACACTAAATAAGTGTGCCAGTATTATCATCTGATTTATTGGTATTTCCTGGCACACACCAATAAAACCCTTAAATACCAAATTTCATACTTTCTGCCAAATGTGCACATCTTGGCTAAAATTTGTCACCTATCTGATTAACTATAATGATCTGGGGTTTTTTTATCATTTCTTTCTGCAGGCACAGGCAGAAACGCACGGCAAAGTAGTTGGCTAAACCAAACAACTGTCAACTATGTATTTAATAAAACGTATACTCGTACATGTACGTCCATTGTTGTTATTTTTGTGTGCTCCAGAATGAATCACACACACACGCATACACACACACCACCACCACACATACACACACCACACACACACACCACTACCACCACCACCACCACCACCACACATACACACACACCACACACACATGCACACACACACCACCACCACCACCACCACACATACACACACACCACACACACAGACACACACACCACCACCACCACCACATACACACCACACACACACACCACCACCACCACATACATCACACACATACACCACCACCACACACCACACACACAGACACACACACACCACCACCACACACACCACACACAGACACACACACACACCACCACACACACACACACCACACACACACACAAACCACACACACACACCACCACCACCACCACACATACACACACATACAAACCACACACACACCACCACCACACAACACACATCACCACCACACAAACCACACACACACACACCACCACCACACACAACACACACATCACCACCACAAAACATCACCACACACATACCAACACACACATACCAGCACCACCACCACACACCACACATCACCACCACCACCACCACCACTATACACACATCACCACCACCCATACACGCCACCGCCACACACACACACATCACCACCACCACATACACACACCTCCACCACCACACACAAAACACATCACCACCACCACACGCACACCACACACACACCACCACCACCACACACATCACCACCACCACACACGCACACCACACACACAGCACCACACACACACATACCATCACACACACCATCACCATCACCACCACCACCGCACACACACACACACGTCACCATCACACACAAACATCACCACCACCACACACACACCATACACATATCACCACACATATACCATCACACACACACACACACCACACATCACCACCACCATAATCGCCACCACCACACACACGTCACCACCACCACCCAAACTCCACCAAACACCACCACCACACACACACATCACCACCACCACCCAAACTCCACCAAACACCACCACCACACACACACATCACACAGACACCACCACCACACACACATCACCACCACCCACACACATCACCGCCACCACCACCACCACCACCAACAAGAAGAAGAACAATTTCAGTAAGATATTCTGTTTAGTGTGTATTAGTTGAGCCTCAACAAATATTAGGTTTCATTGCTTAACTCGTAAGAATTTAGGATGTACAATGCACGACGTCAAATTCTTTAAAATTATTTACAATGTTGTTGTTTGGGTGTTTTTTAAGCGTGTGTTTTATTTTTCTTGGGGGGGGAGGGCCGTAGGTTATTGTCCCCAGGTCAGTTGGCAATGCCAAGGTTACCCAACTGAGTTTTAATGAGATCAGCAACCTTGAATTATGTAAGGTTTTTAGTGATCAGAAGCAGTAGATCACTTGGGCACTACTCGTTGACCATGGGTCCCGTGGGGACGCTGAGCTCTAAGCGCGGGGAGGGAGGGGGGCGTATTTGTCTGTGCAGTGAGCGAATATCTGTTATACATTCTTCAAATGTTTTCCCGTCTGTTCCTGTGCTTAACAGAATCGTTCGAGATAACATGTGTTTGTATTTTATGTTTCTGTCATGGATTCCACTGTGTATACGGAAGGAAGTGGTTTATTTAAAGGCGCATTCTACACATTGATATTATATTCTTGACTTCATCGATGGATTCTCAAAGTAGAGTAAGTTCCAAATTATGATACTTGGTTTCATCTTACATAGGTCTGCGTTCGTAGTTTTATTGTTTTATGTTGTTATTGTTTTCTGTACATATACAGCTATAAGTTGTTTCACACTAAATTACTTTGCTTTTGTAAGCTGCGAAAAATTTGAATATTATTAAAAAATTATAAAAACTTATTATTTTCTTGATGAAGACTTGGTTTCTAAAGATATGTTGACAAGTTGTTTCCTCCGCAGCAATTTCTTTCCCTGGGGAAGTCAGGTTGTTGAGTAATTTTTTCTCCACAGCAAAACTGAATGTAGATCTCGTTTGTATACTTTTTGACGAGCGAATGAAGTTGCTACGAAAAGACAGCTTTTTATACTCTAAATTAGCGGTCCAAGATCAATCCAAGGACGTCAGGACCTGGCCAAGGCCAGCCCAAGGACGTCAGTACCAGCCCAAGTATCCCAAGGCTAGAATATGAGTCACGGCCACGCACCTGCACCAGATATAATAGTCACTGTCGTCTAAGTCGGTCAATGCTAAAACAAATCGGCCAGGGCCAGTCCAAGGACGTCAGTACCAACCTAGGTCGGTCAGGGACACTGGCGGGTGTTGTCCTCCTCAAGGTCACACACCTAAACACCTATGCCACGGTCAGACTTTGACGTCACACCAATGAATCATAACATGGTCAAGGTCAAGGAAAAGTAGATCATGGAACCATATAGGCCCCCCATACTACTACTACGGACTAATCGTCGCCATCTCCACCAAATTCCTCACAGTTGACGATACCGTATGCTAATGTTATGGTGGGAACTTAAAGTTGCTGCAATTTCCACATGAGTAAATCCAAGTTTAAAATATCTCTTCATCAAAGTAAACCATTCGCAACTAGAAGTCGTACTTTCTGTCAAGAAAATGTAGTACATGATTTCTATAGGCGAAGTGTCCTGCTTAACATGCAACATTCACAAATCTATCTTCTTCTTTTTTATTTCTTTTTTTTTTATTTCACCACCAAATATACAGCATACATAAAGCAAATAATAAACATACATAAATAATAAAAAAAAAAAAAAAAAAACATGTTATAATAATGGTCTCCCATTTATATATACTAGTATATATCAATATATTTCCTGTGGAAAAGAAAAAAGGTATATACCGATGATCAACTTGTAATTAGTTATAAACTAAAAACATATACATTAATATATATTTTATACAATTAATTTTGTCCAAATATTCCATTTTTCCTCAAATTTAGTTGTCCTGTTATTTATTGTAGCAATATATTTATCTATATAATAATACATGTTCAGATTGTTCTGGAATCCAGTTAACGTTAGTTTTTGACTTTTGCATTTTGACTTATATATGTATTGTTTCGCAATTAGAAGTATTAAATTGACAATATTATCTTTTTTAGAATAATTAGGATTGCCTAAACAATTGTTTGTGCATTTATTTGGAGTCTAATTTTAGTTTTCAAGAATATCCAGTTGATAACAATATTCCAGAATGCTTGAACATGTTTACATAACCAAAAAAGGTGCATTAAATCTTCACTAAACGTTTGACAAAATTCACATTTATCTGATTTTTTAATACCATATATAACCAAATGCTTATTTGTTGTTAAAATAAATAAAAATATCTTGTATTGAAAGTAACGGAGCCCTGTGTCGGTGGTTAGCTTGATAGGGATAAGATATACATTTTCCCACAATTTGTCACAGAGGTCAATATCAAAAATATGATTCCATTTTATTCGTGCGTTTATTTTGTATTTAGATGTGTGTTCATTTATGCACTCTTTGTAGAAATTTTTACAAACGTTTGTTTTAAGAAGTTCTTTCAAACAATTAGGTATTATTGGCATTTGTAATGTTACTAATTCTGTATATATAACCAATTTATAATATTTTTTGATTGCTAAAATCAAACCGTTGTAGACTGTAAATGGCGGTATGAGGTCATATTTCATACAAAATTCATCATATGTGAGCCAACTGGTATTATTAAACAGATCTTTTAAAAACAAAATTCCTTTATTTGCCCATGTCTTGTAATAAACATATTTATTATTGATTTTAATAAAAGAGTTATACCAACTTGGTAAGTTTAGTATGTTTGTTTTATCAGTTGTAGATTCACATTTTTCTAAAAATATTGACCATATAAATAATACATTTTTCCAAAACAGATTTGTGCATACCTCTGCTTTTGCCTCGCTGTAAGCTGACCCAAAAGTTAATAGTAATTCCGCTTTAGACTGTAAACAATTACTCAATAAACAGGCAATGTTTTGGTTTAGATATACACTTTTCATCCACGATATTTTTTGGGCATTACAAAATATTTTAACATCTATTGCTCTTAAGCCACCATTTTGGTAATCTCGAATTAATGTTTTTCTAGCAATTTTATCAGGCTTTTTATTCCAAATAAACTGAAAGAAATTTTTTAAAGAAAGCATCTGTTGGGTTTGGGAGTGAAGAAAATAAATAAACAAATTTTTATAAAGCCAGACTTTTGATTACAGCAATTTTTCCTAATGCTGATAAAGAACGTTTTGACCATTGTTCGAGTAACTTTTTAACTTCTTTTAGCTTTCTATTATAATTCAGTTCTTGCATTTGATACAGATTAGTAGAAGAGAAATGGACACCAAGAACTGTAAATTCTATCATTTTAATAATGGAATCCAGTCTTGGTTGACGGATGATAAATTTTAAAAATTAACAGGAAATCGTAAATTAGGGCGTTATAATGCCGTAAGGTAGGGCTTTATGACACCGTAATAACGCGTCAATTCGCAAAATACTTATTACCCCAGCAGGCACTAATAACGGGGAAAATAAAAATCATAATTTCTCATGCATTGGTCTAACGAACAATACTATTGGATGATTTGACGCTTATAAACCAATGACCTGGTCGGTACTAAATATGACGTCATCGCGATTTGACAAAGACACAATGGCGTCATGTACTTTAAAGATGTGCGTTTACGGCTGTCTGTTTTTGGTGTTAAATTTATAACAAAATGTAATTTTAATGCGATTCATTATACATTTTGTACCAGAATAAAGAGAACTTTTAGTTTTTGAAAACTATCTATGAACGTGATTAAATTACAAAGTTATAGCAATACTCAGAACAGTGCGTAAAGTGGTTTATATCGTTTCTATACATGTACGTGCATGTGTGTCGAAAATAAAGGCTTTTAGAGAAAAAATAGCCCAGGTAATAAATAGAATAACAAACTCGGCACCAGTTATTATCAAATTTATGTCCCTCGTGAAATAATTTTCGTTTGCTAAAGCTCGTGACGACTGCAAATTATTTCACCCGGGACATAAATTTGATATTAACTGGTAACTCGTTTATAACGCCGTAATTGTGCGTTATAACGTTAAAACGCCGTACTAAAAGTAGTGATGTTGTTTGGCGGGAATCAGCCACCGTAAAAACCAGATGCTATTATACAAATCAACAATTGTCATTAGCGATGGTTTTATCTGCAGCAGACAATTGTTTTCAAAAAGAAGAAAGAAATGTGTAGTTATTTAATACACAGTAGGAGAAGAAAGTAATGTTTGTGACACCCCAGCTCAATACTTTAAAAGCAGAAATTATTAAGTGTTAAAATAAAAGAAAGGAATTTGTAGCTGTACTTAATCAGCGGATAGTAGGGAAAGAAAGGCACATTTGTTAAGAAGAAAGGCATGTTTATTAAGGAGAACAAAGGAATGTTTGCTAAGGAGAAGAAAGGAATTTTGTTAAGAGGAAGAAAGAATGTGCGTGACACCCCAGCCGATTGCTTTGAAAGCAGAAATTATTAGGTATCAGGGCCCCGTTCCACAAAGCCATCTTAGCCCTAAGATCACCGTAAATGCATAGCTACCTTGTGCACTAAAGTGATCTTAGTGCTAAGATCGCTTCGTGGAACGGGGTCAGGAACACACGGATCAAACGGATGCTGCCCGAGAACCCGGTGAACTCGTGGATAAAGAACAAACGTGGATCAAACGGATGTTGCCCATGTATATAACACGGACGCTGCCTCGATGTTGCCCATGAGGCTGATGACGAATGGGATGGCCTCTCGAGACATTACATGCTCTGTCATCATCCCAAAATGAGAGGATTCTACATATTCTTACTATGCATGGAAAATGTAACAGGTTTCTTCTCTGAGACTATATGTCAGAATTATGAAATGTTTGACAAGCCCATGATTAATAAATCGATGTGCTCTAGTGCCTGTGGTGTCGTTAAACAAAACAAACCAACTTTTTAGTATTCTGAACAAGGAAGTGTAGGCCTGCTTAATGTGTCATTTTAGTTGTTGAAACGGCTCAGTTGGTCGAATATATTGCAACAATAACTCGGGACAGTCTCCTAAAAGTTCCATTTGTGTTTATCTGGCCGTAATTAAGTTTTGGTAGAGCAAAACACGCTCTACTTGATAATAAATAGCACGTGTACATACGTGTTGTATGTTACTGGACCATAGTTTTATATCGGTATCTTACCAAGTGGTGCTTTCACATTGTCACTGTTTGAACCCAAACACCTTGCGCTTCTTATCTGCAATTCCAACTATACCGGCCATGTTGAACGTGTGTATTTTTGCTGTGAGTGTCCAAGCTGCTTTAGCAAGCATTTGCTGTATACCTCGGCAATGGGAAGGTATTGAAGCCCAGACTACAGGGTTTGTCAAACCTAATGCATCTGTCCCCACCTTAGTACAGGTAACTTATTACGCATACCTTAGTACAGGTAAATTATTACGCATACCTTAGTACAGGTAACTTATAACGCATACCTTAGTACAGGTAACTTATTACGCATACCTTAGTACAGGTAAATTATTATGTCCACCTCATTACTATGCCCATGATCCTATAAATTAAAACTACAATGTACTGTATATTCACATGTATTACTATTCGGTGGATATTCTTGTACAGACAAAATTATTATGTTAAACATCATGCTGATACTTTTTTATATGTATATAACACTACTAATATCCAGTCAGCAGCAAAAGATTCGGGTTTTTTTAAATAATAGAATAAATAAGAATGTCACTTTTTGTTGTAAACGTCTTGCAATTGACGTGTTTAAGTGACTAGACAGCTTACAGTAAACAAGTGTGAACACTTGCTAAACACTAAATTCAATCATATTAATTACTCCCCACCCCCTACCTGTGAAAAAACACGAACAACTTTCTTGAAGTACTTAGAATATCAATGTCCGTATTTACTAATCTTTGTAGGCGCTCAAAGTGGATAATTGTTTTACTGTTATTATACATACCAAATTATTCTGAGGAGGAGAAATCCAGTTTGAACTGCTATATATAAACATTAGGTGGAATGGAAACACATGTAATATACACTAATATTCTAAACAACAAAATGTTACTAATAGTTTTAGTCCTTAAAAGGGCTTTGTTAGTCGTAAACATGTTACATTGATTAAAATATCCCTTGAATGTTTTAACTGTTATACGGTTTTGATGTTTGACTGTTGGTGACTAGAAACAAACATTACTAACATACGCACTACTATCTTATGTTTCAGACAGAAATAAAAGTCCATTTCGATGCGACCAATGAAAGAATGGCTTTTGACGAAACAGTAACTGTGAATGGTTACAAAACAAAGGTCAAGGTTATTCAGTTGTGGACAAAGGTGAGTTCTAAACTTAAAGCTGCAGTTTCGATTATTACTAGTATATATTTTCAATAATTAAGCATTTATTCCATATACCAGCCTCCTCCTTATCACACCTTGGAAGAACGCCTTACCACTGACCTACATAAAGTCTCTCCTCATCATCACATCTTGGAAGAACGCCTTATCACTGAGCTACATCAAGTCCCTCCTCATCATCACATCTTGGACGAGCGCCTTATCACTGAGCTACATCACGTCCCTCCTCATCATCACATCTTGGACGAGCGCCTTATCACTCAGCTACATCAAGTCCCTCCTCATCATCACACCTTGGACGAGCGCCTTATCACTGAGCTACATCAAGTCCCTCCTCATCATCACACCTTGGACGAGCGCCTTACCATTGAGCTACATCACGTCCCTCCTCATCATCACATCTTGGACGAGCGCCTTATCACTGAGCTACATCAAGTCCCTCCTCATCATCACACCTTGGACGAGTGCCTTACCATTGACCTACATCAAGTCCCTCCTCATCATCACATCTTAGATGAGTGCCTTACCATTGAGCTACATCACGTCCCTCCTCATCATCACATCTGAGATGAGTGCCTTACCATTGAGCTACATCACGTCCCTCCTCATCATCACACCTTGGACGAGCGCCTTATCACTGAGCTACATCAAGTCCCTCTTCATCATCACACCTTGGACGAGTGCCTTACCATTGAGCTACATCACGTCCCTCCTCATCATCACATCTTGGACGAGCGCCTTACCATTGAGCTACATCACGTCCCTCCTCATCATCACATCTTGGACGAGTGCCTTACCATTGAGCTACATCACGTCCCTCCTCATCATCACACCTTGGACGAGTGCCTTACCATTGAGCTACATCACGTCCCTCTTCATCATCACATCTTGGACGAGCGCCTTACCATTGAGCTACATCACGTCCCTCCTCATCATCACATCTTGGACGAGCGCCTTATCACTGAGCTACATCAAGTCCCTCCTCATCATCACACTTTGGACGAGTGCCTTACCATTGAGCTACATCACGTCCCTCCTCATCATCACATCTTGGACGAGCGCCTTATCACTGAGCTACATCAAGTCCCTCCTCATCATCACATCTTGGACGAGCGCCTTATCACTGAGCTACATCAAGTCCCTCTTCATCATCACACCTTGGACGAGTGCCTTACCATTGAGCTACATCACGTCCCTCCTCATCATCACATCTTGGACGAGCGCCTTATCACTGAGCTACATCAAGTCCCTCCTCATCATCACATCTTGGACGAGCGCCTTACTACTGAGCTACATCACGTCCCTCCTCATCATCACATCTTGGACGAGCGCCTTATCACTGAGCTACATCACGTCCCTCCTCATCATCACATCTTGGACGAGCGCCTTATCACTGAGCTACATCAAGTCCCTCCTCATCATCACGTCTTGGACGAGCGCCTTACCATTGAGCTACATCAAGTCCCTCCTCATCACACCTTGGACGAGCACCTTACCACTGAGCTACATCAAGTCCCTCCTCATCATCACACCTTGGACGAGCGCCTTACTACTGAGCTACATCACGTCCCTCCTCATCACACCTTGGACGAGCGCCTTACCACTGAGCTACATCAAGTCCCTCCTCATCATCACACCTTGGACGAGCGCCTTACCACTGACTGTCTCTCATAATCATCACATCTTGGACGAGCGCGTTACATCACGTCCCTCCTCATCACACCTTGGACGAGCGCCTTACCACTGAGCTACGTCAAGTCCCTCCTCATCACACCTTGGACGAGCGCCTTATCACTGAGCTACATCAAGTCCCTCCTCATCATCACTCCTTGGACGAGCGCCTTATCACTGAGCTACATCAAGTCCCTCCTCATCATCACACCTTGGACGAGCGCCTTACCACTGAGCTACATCAAGTCCCTTTTTTTAATTAATTCATTCGTATACTATGAAATGGGTTTTTAAAAAATAATAAATATTAAATAAATAAACTTTTTTAAGCACAATAATAAAAACAACAAAATAAAAACAAACAAACAAAACACAAAACAAAAAACCCGGAACCATAAGAATAAGATTAATTCATTCATTAAACATTAATTCATTAAGCATTCATTCATTCATTCATTCATTCATTCATTCAATCATTCATTCCTTGTTGTGGCAGATGATGGAATATGTTATTCAGGAGAGTGGATCGTGTAAGAAGAAGACTCTTTCCGGCACTTTTCCAGATGGGTGTATCCCAGGTACGTTTTGTTGTATGATGACATACGTATTCCTTTAACACACCTCTACTGTTTATTGTAGCTCGGTTATAATTATATATTACTGTTCATTATTATTTAATATTACTAGACATAATGTCTGGTTTGTCTAGCTGCCACCTACATTAGAGAACAACCATATAATGTCTGAAGCCAGTTGTTTAAAACCAAGAACTAAATCGGTACAAATTTTGAAAACAATATTGAAAGTGAATTTAGAACAAATCTAAAGTTCATTTTGTATTTGTGCAATAATAATTAAAAAGAAATTATCCTAACCCAGTGTTAATTTAACTGTGCTTTGGCCAACTGGACCCTAGTTTCTAAAACAATCTGCAGCAGGTCGGTGAACGACAGAGACCGATGCAGATGAAAGAAAGTGGTTACTGGAACACAGTCACAGTCTGCGACGGATCTGTCTGACGCAGACTGCCTGTGACCCACTCAGATTTAATGGAAACAAGGCTTAAGCAGCGGTTATCCGTTGACTGCCAGGGTGTTGGGAACTCAAACCTTACTGCCATTTTGCCGTGGCTTCTGTTAGACAAGACATGGGCTAAGATAAACTGTCATTTCGTCGTCAGTAGTAGTTCTGATTGGCTATATTTGCACGGTTATGCTAGCCATGTTCTGATTGGTCGAATGAAAGATAACAAAGACCAAACGCCCACATCCATTTGGTTCAGGCATGTCCACCATGGGTCCGGTCTCTGGTATGACCAGTGGCTTGACCCAGGGCAGAGTAAACGTTATAGAGTGTCTTCCGTGGAATCCTTCTTGTTATTTACTTGCCGTTGCGATGTACAAAAAAAATCTATATATTATTTTTCCAACGTGAAAGTTTTGCGTTTATATCAGTTTCTCACAAATTCAAGTCCAAGGTTAATTAAACTTGTTTGCACCTATGGATGTTTATCACAGAGCACCGAAATATGTTTTGGTAGCCGAGACATTTAATTCCGCTAAATTCTTGTTACCTTTAATACCCCGTTTACCATTTACCGTCCTGGGTACTCAACAGATTACGACTGTATAATGTTAATACATTGTATATAGTTTTTGCTTTTTAACACAGAGTAATGTTTCTTGTGTTGTTTTACCAGAATGTAAATGAAGGAAGAGAAGTCACAAGTTGGTGATGCAGTTTCTATTTTCCTTTCCAATATGAAACATGATTAACAAGTTAACAACATGGTGAAACAGATAATATATAAGTCTGAGCTCTTGGGTGAATGAGACAGGTATCCCTATATTTGACATTGCGACTGAGTAGCCAATGGAATGAACAGAAGAGTTGTCCTACTTGGGTCTCTCCTTAGGTCTCTCTTTGTCTATTCTTGGATCGCTCTGGGTCTATTCTTAGGTCTCTCTGGGTCTATTCTTAGGTCTCTCTGGGTCTATTCTTAGGTCTCTGGATCTATTCTTAGGTCTCTTTGAGTCTATTCTTAGGTCTCTCTGGGTCTATTCTTAGGTTTCTCTGAGTCTATTCTTATGTCTCTGGGTCTATTCTTAGGTCTCTCTAAGTCTATTCTTAGGTTTCTCTGAGTCTATTCTTAGGTTTTTCTGAGTCTATTCTTAGGTCTCTGGGTCTCTTCTTAGGTCTCTCTGGGTCTATTCTTAGGTGTCTCTGGGTCTATACTTAGGTCTCTCTGAGTCTATTCTTAGGTCTCTCTGGGTCTATTCTTAGGTCTCTCTAAGTCTATTCTTAGGTCTCTTCTTCATGTATAGAAAAACGAATATTTATAAGATACATATGTTTGTTGACACATAATTAATTGCCATGGGTTAAAGTCCTTAGCTTCTAAACGGGGCAACAATTAAAATCCATAGTGCCCTTGATTTCTGTTATTTAGTTTAACACTAATTGGTCTGATTGCTAGACCCTAATTAATTAAAGTCTAAGCTTAAGTTATTGCATAAGTGGCAGGTGACACAATAACAATTAATTGAATCATACATGAACGCTAAATATATAAATTACATTTGAATATAGCTGTAAATGTTACACTATGACAATATTTACAGATACCGCTAAAGACTTAGGCACATATTACGAAGGTACTGGGTGTGACGAGCTCATATTTCATACCTACGAGATAAAAGCATCTGGCGTCAACATTGTGGCGGATATGACGTTGGACTGTATACCAATTACACAGCAAACGGTTGGACAGCTACCAAACGGAGGTAAGGAAGTTAACTTGAGGAGAAGAAGACGTCATCCATAATGCTCTTCAATTGGGCCACTATATTGTGATAAAATGATTTGTAGTTTTGTTGTTTTTCTTATTGCTTTTGTTGTTGTTGTTGTTCGTTGGTTGTGATGATGGTGGTGGTGACATCGCTTTAATATATTTGTTTCTTCTTCTGTGTTGACGCTGTAGAATGTTGATGGTGCTTTAGATTTGGAATCCGGTTGTGTTGGTAAATCCTTTATTCTTTCTTTGTTGTACGGGAGGGCTGTGCTATGTGGTTTGCAGTTACAAAACCGTTATCGTTATCAAAAACGTATCTTTGCAAAGACAAAGTTGAAAATATATTGTCAAGGTTGTGATTTTGCCCACGATTTGTTGTCAAGTGCTTCGTCTATAGGAGGACTGCCACTATGACTACATCCTTATGCCGTCTGTAGGAAGACTACCCCAGGAACGTGTGTTTCGTGTGTGTGTGTGTGTGTGTGTGCGTGCGTGCGTGCGTGCGTGCGTGTGTGTGTGTGTGTGTGTGTGTGTGTGTCAGTGTGTGTCAGTGAGTAAGTTTGTGTGGAGTGGAGAGAGATAGAGACAGAGTAGAGACTAAGAGAGAGAGGGAGACACGGAGAATACATGGAGAGGGACAGCGTGGAGACACGGAGAGAGAGAGAGAGAGAGAGAGAGAGAGAGAGAGAGAGAGAGAGAGAGAGAGAGAGAGAGAGCTGTGATGGCACGCACTCATGAATCTCTATCGTAACAGTGGTGATATCGGGCGTAAGTTCAGTCAACCGCTTGTTGCTAACATTCTCTAGATGACCTTTACGCTACACAGTAAACTGAATTATTTGGGAACCAATCAAATAGCTAGCGAACGTTAGCGAAACGTTTGCTGCCTGAACTTGGGGCGGGTGTTCGCGAACGATGATCATATTCTATCCCACTCGTGGCACCTGTCTTGAGTGCTGTCATCATAGCCATCAAGTCCAGTGCTTATATCTAAAACAATGAAAAATATGTACTCGAGATACGCCAAACAGATGAAAAACCATGCACAGGTTCAAAATATAGGATAGCGTCAGTCATTGTTTTGGTCACTGATTCGTCGTGTTAGATACGATCTCAGTCTTTACCATGGGTGTAACATGTTCCTGGAAAATAAAGCTGTTAACTCTTTTCGCAGATCAAATGCTACAAGTAAACCGTTACTACGACATCATGTTAGGCATCAAGGATATGTCTGTCTTCGATGTGCCAGCATCATGCGACCATGCGCCTGTGGTGGTAAGAATTAGGAATACTAAGTAATACTGTATCTGTGTTTCTCTCTGTGTGTCTCCTTTTCTCTCTCTCTCTCTCTCTCTCTCTCTCTCTCTCTCTCTCTCTCTCTCTCTCTCTCTCTCTCTCTCTCTCTCTCTCTCTCTCTCTCTCATATATCGTTGTCGTCCGTTGTTTGTTTCTTTTTTTAACCGTGCGCCAATATTATCATCTGATTGATTGGTATTTCCTGGCATACACTAATAAAATCTTTATATATCAAATTTTATACTTTCTGCCAGATGTACTAAAATATGTCACCTATCTGCTTAACTATAATGATCAGTTTTCTATCATTTCTTTCTGCAGGGACAAGAAGAAACGCACGGCAAAGTATTTGGCTAAACAAAACCAAAAAAAACCCCTCACAACTATGTATTTAATAAAACATATACATGTACTTTCATTGTTGTTGGGTTTTTTTTTTTTGGGGGGGGGGTTTGTGTTCTAGAATGAATTGATTGCACACACACACACACGCACACACGCACGCACGCACGCACACGCACACACCAACAACAATAACAATTTCAGTTTATTCTGTTTAGTGTCTTAACGGTCTTTAGGGTCTCAAGCCACATCAGTTTTCATTGCTAAACTCATGATAATTTAGGAAGTACAATGTATATGCACGACATCCAAATTCTTTAAAATTCTTTACAACGGACCTGTAGACTGACTTGAAGAAAATATCTAGATGGTGATAATGTTGTTGTTTTTTGTGTGCGTGCCTGTGTGTGTTTGTGTGTGTGTGTGTGTGTGTGTGTGTGTGTGTGCGCGCGTGTGTGTGTGTATGTTCATAGAAAGCTTTGTTAAAAATTGAGGATTAAAAGTGTTTCCAATTCAAAATATGGATAGGTCATATTGTGAAGTCTTGTCAAGTATAAAAGTCCCATAACTCCAGTATAACTCTTTCTTATAGAATTCGGTTCAAATTTCTTCCGGCAGAGCATTCCAAAGCTAATCATAAACGTAAATGTATATTAATTGCTAATCTAACACTGTAGCTTATATTCCACATATAGCTGTAGAAACAACAAACACGGTCTTCAAGAAGCGAAAAAACCCATACTTTAACATTTCTTCTTAATAAATAATAAAATGTCGGGAAGATTCCATTCGTCATAAGAACTGAATTGGTGGCGCAAAATGTTTGCCGACTCATTTATATTTATATTTATATTAACCCCGAGACGATCGTGCTCTGTTTACTACAATGTCATACATACACACACACGCGCGTACACACACACACACATACACACGCGCGCGTATGCACACACAATTGGTTAGGTAAAAAAGGATGTTATCTCCTGTGCTAAAGTACTAATCAAAATTATACCCAGGTGATTTTCCAGTCTTATACATTAGTTATGAAAATCCCTGCAATAAAAACCATAAAAATGTGTCAGTATTATCATGATCCCGTTAGGGTATTCAAACAACCGGTCAAAAAAATTACAATAAATGACCTGTTATAGATAGAAATATGAGATGTATTTACAATTTTACTGCGAAACATAGGTAATTTGAAACGGACTATAACACCCAGGTTGATATTGATTACCCTGACAGGTGAAATCACAAATACTAAGCTTATTTAAACTTATAAGCAATTACCCTCTCTTATTATCCAGATGGAAAAAGGAATAAACAGCTTACTAACTGTAACTGAGACTGCAGGTCCTCGTACCATATTAACACCAGAAACAATACACCTGTCTTTTTCTAATACAGTGAAGTTCAATAAACTGCTTTGTCAGATTAAGATTTTGTTAAATTATTGATTATGGATACAAGAAAATGGCAAAACAGTACGTTAAAATTATATTACACCCATGTCGCATGACTTGTTTGTAAATGGGAGGGGGTGGGGGTGTTCTCCAAGCGTTACGTAATATTTCGTGGGGTGCATCGTCTAACGTTGCATAGCGTTACTGGGGGAAGTGAGGGTGTCTAATTTTGACCAAAATAGCGTTACGTAATATTTGAACGGCCCAATATATAGATATTAATACTTCCGATACCAGATTTGCCCACAAATCCATGTACTTAGGGATGATGGTTTTATAGGCCACACATTTCTGGTGAAGACGGACATTTTCAACTGCACTCTCGAGCTTCCCCCTACCCTAGGACGATGATCCAGACTTTGAGTGAAGATGCAGAGTTGCGAGTGTCCTAAACTGGGAACAGAGCTTACAGAGGGCAAACGGTGGCCAAGAGGAAGAGGAGGAAGCCAAGGTGGAAAAAGCGCCAGGGGTGGCACAGGGAAGAACAAAGCCGGTGGCTCCCCAGCCGGTGACGGCACCCCCTACGTCGCAACCCCGCCCCACCAAGTCAGCTGAACCTCACAGCCTGTCCGGATCCCAATCTGATTAAAATTAGCTCAACTGGTCTCACCAGTAGATCTAACAGCATTGCGTGGACTCCCGTGTCCAGGCATCTTCATAAATCAAGGCTAATATTCGTTCCTCGTATTCAGCCTTGATACATGTAGTCTGATTGCAACGAATCGCAACGCTCCTTATAGATTCCCTTGTTATTGTAAACAAAGATGGCAGCGTCAGCGTCCGTGGAAACGTGTCGTGTTTGTCACGATATGTTAAAAAAAAAGGTTTCGGCGGTTAATTTTTGATATTGCTTTCAAGATTGTCACATGTTACCGATGCTGTGATTGGTCAGCGATGTCATCGTGTAAGGGACATAATCGGTGTTACAAATTTTCTTCCAATAGAGGGCGCTAGTAGTGGATATCAGTAATCTTGACTACATGTATCAAGGCTGAATACGAGGAACGAATATTAGCCTTGATTTATGAAGATGGTGTCCAGGTGGCATTTCATCTATAAATAACAATTTAAATATCGACCAATTACACTTCGAAGCATACAAATTCTAAATATATCGGTCGAGACTATTTATGCAATAGGCGAACTTGTTGGTCTATTTCAACATTGAAAAAACGGGGGGGGGGGGGGGGGGGGGGGGGGGGGGGGGGGGGGGGGGGGGGGGGGGGGGGGGGGGGGGGGGGGGGGGGGGGGGGGGGGGGGGGGTGGGGGGGGGGGGGGGGGGGGGAGTGGGGGGGGGGGGGGGGGGGGGGGGGGTGCAGTAATAAAGTCTGGATTGTATACTAGTATAAATTACAGATTTTATGGCTATACCATCGCGGGTTTTTGTTTTTTTTCGTCTTGAAACGAATTTTATATACAATTTTATATTGAAATTAGTTTCCGGCATACTTCGTAATTCACCCGAATCATTTCGTATATCCTCGGCATCATCCCGAATGTTTTCAAATTCTTTTCAAATCACTGGCATGATTTTGCAAGTAAGGTTTTGATTGGTCAAATGAAAAGTCAACTGGACATGAGCTCCATCGGGCTGCTGTTAGATCCACATGTAATAGTGGAGCTAATTTTAATTAGATTGTCCGGATCCATCACAGCCCACGGCTCCACGTCACACCAACTAAGGCCATTTTAAGTTCACCGCAACAGATCCCAAAGCGTGAAAAACCGGCCACCACCCCAGCAGATCTGTAAAGAACAATACAACATTAAGAAGTCAGGCTTTGGCTCAATAAAAATAAATCCACCAGAGTTAGTAATGCTGCAGATCAAATCTAACACTGCCATTTCGGCTGGAGTACCGGAAGTAGAAAGAATTCCACTACGCTACGACAAACGGAGTAACTACATCTCAACAGATGGGAAAAGTACCAGACAAGGCCGCAAGCTCCACCAGATCTAAATAAGGAAAGTAACAGACAACGCCACGGTACATCAAACATTCTAGTGGGTATTCACCACCGTTTAAAGTTTATTTTGTCTAACGACACTATAACACATTGATTTATTAATCATCGGCTGTTGGATGTCAAACACTTGGTAATTTAATATGTAGTCTTAGAGAGGAAACCCGCTACATTTGTTTTATTAGTAGCAAGGGATCTTTTATATTCACCATCATACACAGGGATAGCACATACCACGGCCTTTGATATACCAGTCGTGGTGCACTGACATGAACGAGAGATGGCCCAATGGACACACTGACGGGGATCGATCCTAGGTCGACCGCGCATCAAGCGAGCGCTTTACCACTGGGCTACGTCCCGCCCTACCAGCAAGTTCTCCGGGAAAGCCGCCAACAACTGAAGCAGAACTTCGAGTGCACACCCACGTACTCCAGCCCTTCTGTCGAGTGCACACCCACGTACTCCAGCCCTTCTGTCGAGTGCACACCCACGTACTCCAGCCCTTCTGTCGAGTGCACACCCACCTACTCCAGCCCTTCTGTCGAGTGCACACCCACGTACTCCAGCCCTTCTGTCGGGTGCACAACCACGTACTCCAGCCCTTCTGTCGAGTCCACACCCACGTACTCCAGCCCTTCTGCCGGGTGCACACCCACGTACTCCAGCCCTTCTGTCGAGTCCACACCCACGTACTCCAGCCCTTCTGTCGAGTGCACACCCACGTACTCCAGCCCTTCTGTCGAGTGCACAACCACGTACTCCAGCCCTTCTGTCAAGTGCACACCCACGTACTCCAGCCCTTCTGTCGAGTGCACAACCACGTACTCCAGCCCTTCTGTCAAGTCCACACCCACGTACTCCAGCCCTTCTGTCGAGTGCACACCCACGTACTCCAGCCCTTCTGTCGAGTCCACACCCACGTACTCCAGCCCTTCTGTCGAGTGCACACCCACGTACTCCAGCCCTTCTGTCGAGTGCACAACCACGTACTCCAGCCCTTCTGTCGAGTGCACAACCACGTACTCCAGCCCTTCTGTCAAGTGCACAACCACGTACTCCAGCCCTTCTGTCAAGTGCACACCCACGTACTCCAGCCCTTCTGTTGAGTGCACAACCACGTACTCCAGCCCTTCTGTCGACTGCACACCCACGTACTCCAGCCCTTCTGTCGAGTGCACAACCACGTACTCCAGCCCTTCTGTCGAGTGCACAACCACGTACTCCAGCCCTTCTGTCGAGTGCACAGCCACGTACTCCAGTCCTTCTGTCGACTGCACACCCACGTACTCCAGTCCTTCTGTCGACTGCACACCCACGTACTCCAGCCCTTCTGTGGATTAGCCCTTTTATGGGCTTCACCACCCCCTACACCTTGTGGTTCGTACAAAACAATCGGATAAAAATAAAATCCGACCATTAATTTTCGACCGAAGCGTTCAAAATTCAGCGTCCAAATCGCCATTCACGTCGCACTCGATTAATATTTGTGTTCATTCTCCTACCGAGAAACATTGCAAATAATAATTAACTCACCGCCGAGTTTATTGCGGGCCCCGTACCGAGCTGTAGTTCTCCTGCATTACTATAGTCGTAAGCGATAACCCCAACCCCACCACCATTTTCCCTTTTCCTGTCTTGGACGCAAAGACTTGTTAACGCCCACGACAGGCGTGCGCTATAACATCTTGCTCTGAATGCGCATTTTAAACAAACTGACCATTGACCATAGGCCCCACAAATGTAGTTGGTTAATTTTAACATTCTTTTTAAAGAATGTCTCGGTAGCCGGATGGTTAGTGTGATGTTTTAGGAGCGGCAGGTTAAGTGGTGCCATAGGTTCTAGACCCTTCAATGGCATGAGCGAGTTTATGGGGCCAAAACGGATGTTATCCTCTGTGCCACTTAGTAGTCTGTGTAGGTACTAGTCAAACCAGACATACATTTGTAGACAGACAGCCTGCTGATGGCAAAAACTGATTACGTTGCTATGACTTATAAGTATACATATACTGTACGCCCTAGCTCAAATCGCTAACTGTTGTATCAGACATGCTCCACTGTTTACTAACGGGGAGGTTTCCTTGATAATGTTAGTCGTTTCAAATTGAAGCAGATAATTATGTATCTGCTGGGAAACCTGACCGGCCTCGGTGTCGTCTTGGTTAGGCCATCGGTCTACAGGCTGGTAGGTACTGGGTTCGGATCCCAGTCGAGGCATGGAATGTTTAATCCAGATACCGACTCTAAACCCCGAGTGAGTGCTCCGCAAGGCTCAATGGGTAGGTGTAAACCACTTACACCGACCAGTGATCCATAACTGGTTCAACAAAGGCCATGGTTTGTGCTATCCTGCCTGTGGGAAGCGCAAATAAAAGATCCCTTGCTGCTAATCGGAAAGAGTAGCCCATGTAGTGGCGACAGCGGGTTTCCTCTCAAAATCTGTGTGGTCCTTAACCATATGTCTGACGCCATATAACCGTAAATAAAATGTGTTGAGTGCGTCGTTAAATAAAACATTTATTTCTGCTGGGAAACCCAACTACAGCGTTCCATTTTTACAAATATAAACAGTTTAAATGTTTCACTAGGACTTCACGGAATCCGTTATATTATGTTTTGCTCGAGCTCGTAACACATCTTCCGTCGATCTACATTGGTTGGGGTAGGGGGAGGGTTGTGTGTGTAGGGTGTATGTGTGTGTGTGGGGGGGGGGGGTATGTAGGTGTGGGTGTATGAAAAACACAACCCAAAACATTTTACTGTACATGTAAATTGAAATGGTGATCATCAAAGTATAAAACTATCGATTTTCAGTGAATAAATATAGATTTTTGTTGTGAATGAATGAATGAATGAATGAATGAATGAATGGGCCAATGCATGAATGACTGTGAACAACTGTCGTGACTTCCGATTGATACTGATACAACAAATAAAAAAGCCCTGGCAACTTTGTTTAATAGACTGTCACAAAATAAAAGCACGTACGCCCAACAAAAATGCGCGGAAACTATTTACATTTTCCTATCGCAACATGGTGAATAACCATAAAATTGCGTTGCTTGTTGGGAGCAATCAAACACGAACAGATAGACATCTATAGAAAGTCATTTGTGAGGTGCGGACACACCCAGGACAAATGAACGTGTTCAGGAGAGACAACCACAAACGTGATAACAATACATGCAATAAAAGGTGTTCAAAAGCGTCTGTGTTAGCCTGAGAACGGTTCACCGTCACCAGGCTGTTAATGCTCGTCCTAGCTGGTCGACTGTCAGGAATGAGTTGATTAATTAATTTTAAACTATATATTAAACACATTTTTTTTTTTTCGAGTGTTATTTTTGGCTCTAACATTTAGAATTTTTCTTTTTATGTTGCCGACCTCAACCCTATAGACTGATCAATTTGGGACTGCTTCTTCGAGATTGTCGCTAGTGGTCATGCGGAACATTTCACATGTAGGATAGCTATACAGGCAAATCTCGACATGTCTTCCTACTATTCAACTTCAAAAAATTGTTAGAGTTTCTTGTTTTTTTGGGGGTTTTTTTGTTTTTTGTTTTTGTTTTGTTCGTTTGTTTGTTCGTTTGTTTTGTTGGCTTTTTTCACTCGATATAAATTCTGCTTGGAACTTTCCCCGTGTCCATGTTGGTGTCCCCATATGTGATTTTAAATTCCATATTAACCAATATATTTTTTTCGACTTGGCAAGATGGCTGGGACGGTATGGTTGCGAACAAGCTTCATTCTGTCAAGCCAATCCTGGGAGAGTGACAGTCATCCTACAGGCGATGCAGGAAGGATGAAGTAGTCTTGTGCCGTGCCCGCATCGGCCATACATATTTGACACATGCATTTATTTTAAAGAAGGACCCTGCTCATCAGTGTGAACATTGTCAGTGTACGCTGACTGTGCGCCACATTTTGGTGGAGTGTGATCATCTCAAGTGTACGAGAAATGATATATTTGGCAAAAGAGATGTTTTGAAATCCTTTAAATTCCAACTAGAATTAATTGTAGCATTTTAAAAACACTTTGACTTCTGTACAAAGTTTTAAAATTTACTTACGTCGATTTTATTTATTGTATTATACGTTTCCCCCACAGCTCATTACACTGTGGTTTTACATAAATATATACAAATAATATTTTCATATACTTAATATTTGTGACACCCAATAGCCGATGTGTATTTTTGTGCTGGGGTGTCGTTAAACATTCATTCATTCATTCATTCATTCATTCATTAATTCATTCATTCACTCGATATAAAACAGAATTGGAAAACTAGAGTCGGTGTCTTTAAAGCCACAATTCATTCCTTTCCTTTCAGTAATATTACACGTGTAATGTTTGCTTTATTGTTATGTGTTTCTCGTGACGGTAATATTACACGTGTAATGTTTGCTTTATTGTTATGTTTCTCGTGACGGTAATTTGATTAGCAATATCTCCGTGTAATAGTCTATAACGACCGTTAAAACGTGTCAATGATTTCTAGTCATAACACCAAACAAACCGCAACGCCCATAACGCTGGCGCATTAATATTTAAATAGCCCCCAGTAATATTAATTACAGTAGCGTTAAGAGCCTTCGTAATTTAACATATTATCTTAATGCAAAAGACAAACACGTGGTGCAGTTTTATTCAAATCAGGCTGTCTGCAGGCAATTTGTTGTTGGGTGTAGCCTGTCCGTAGGGCACTTTTCAACGTTGATACCCCATTTATTTTTAACAGGACAAATTTGTGACAGAGGTGAATATTTTATATAACTTCCAGAATTAATAATTCCGAAATGACTAAGTATTATGGTGAGGCGTTGAAAGTGAAATGCCTCGATATTACAGACACACCATATGAATATGGGGAAGGGGGGGGGGGGGGGGGGGGGGGGGGGGGGGGGGGGGGGGTGAATAGCAGTAGCGAACTTGACAACCAAAGATATTTTAAACCCTTTTTTAACAACATAACATGCAGACGGGTGTGTAGGAAAATGGACGTCTGGGTTGTGGCTAGAAGGATCGTGTCATATTCTCATGGAATATATATATATTTTTTTTTTTTTTTTGTTTTTTTTAAACAAAATCGCTTGATATTTAGAATATTTCTCAAAACATAAGAAGTGAATTTTCGTACCATTCCTAGGCAAGTGTACACCACATGGACACATCTCAAAGTAGTTCTTCTTTAATGGCCCGTTTTTCATATATTTTAGAATTTCTATTTACATTGTGCTTTTAAACGTATATTTTGGAGTAAATAATTGATATCAGCGTCAAACATTGTCACTAGGGAAGTCTCAAACTTTTCATTCCTATTTCTCACTTTTAGCAATTGATGTTTTAATTTATAAAGCGATCGCCTGATGTGCGTTCGGTCTAGGGTCGATCCCCGTCGGTGGGCCCATTGAGCTACTTCTCGTTCCAGCCAGTGTAACAAAGACCGTGGTATGTTCTATCCTCTATGGGATGCTGCATATAAACGATCCCTTGCGACTAATCGGAAAGGAGATCCAATTGCGTGGCGAAACGGGTTTCCTTTCTGATTATCAGAATGGTATTTAACCGTATGTCTGTTGCCAACTAAACTGTGTTGAGTACGTCCTTGAATAAAACATTCCTTCCAACCTTGTATCCCTCAATATTAAGTACCAGTGTTACCCTGGACTATCTGATATAATAATAAATTAGACTGTTACAATGTGCGCTCTTGGTGTGTATTTTCTGAGAATCTCTAAAAAATGGAACAAGGTACACTTCTAATCCACTGTAACATTTCTGGTTTGGCAACGTTTTCTTTCCTTAAATTTCTCATGTGCCAATTTGTTGATGATATTTGTGCCTTCTACCTCTCCCCTATAAAAAGCATTTGACATGTTTAAGCTTTTCCAGTATGTTATTAGTCATTTCAGGTGATCTTCCCAGAGTTCAGACCATTTTAATGACGTTTTTATATTTGTTTTCTTCACAAGTTGTTGATAATAACAGTTTTGTATTAATTTTATTGAGGGGGTGACACTGCGTCTGGTATTTTAACTAGGTAAAGAATAATGCATGTCAAACCAACTTTTTAAAACTGGTATTTCATCCCATCGGCTATCAATTACATCTCATAAGAATATTTTCATTCCTTGCTATAAAAGTGTCATTCTCAATGCTTTGAACAAATCTGGCTGAGTGAGCAAGAAGGGGTTCGCCCAAGCCACAATTGATATCAGGAACTCAGACAAAGGTGTCAAGAAACTGGAAGACATTAATTAGTTCTAGATTAGAAAGCGGAGAAAACTATGTCTCCACACCACTCTCACCCCCAACTCTTTAGAAGAAGGTTCTGTTACATCTGTGAGAAGTATATATATATATATATATTTCTGATGGTATGCAAATCATGTCCTAAGAGATTGTAAACCTAAATTGTACACAAGAGGATGCAGACACAAATATCATACTTCAATGACTATATATTGCTGCCAGTTCACGATTTGGGTCCACTATAATTGTATGATTCACAGATACAAACGTCTTTATACACTCAACTTCTCACCGGAATTCCAATAAGGGTTTATTTTACATACTAGCTAGCAACAAGAGACATCATCAGAGACGCGGTGAAAGACGCTGACCCGCAATCCATGAGATATTTATGCCTTTACTGGTTGCATATTGCCACCAGAGTGTTTCCTTGTAATACTTTGAGCTCTTGGAAGATTAGCAGAAATTGATGATGAAGCATTTAAGAAGTCGAGCATTTCATGTACCTTCTTTCCTAACCTATGATGTCTAAACAGATAGTCAGAATTATAAATGTCGTGTATGTCAAGGTCACAGTGATACAAGAAAATAAAACATTTAATTAAGGTAAGCCATTATATTATACGTTGTAAGTTTATTATGCTTGCTTAGCTATAAATATTCCACCATATTGCAGAGTTGTAAAGTTTAAAATTACAAATATCACATTACCAAAATTGCAACAGCACAGCAAATTCCATGAATCCTTCTTATATATTCTAGTAACATATTTGTTGCAGCCATGTGGCTATGTATATATACTGAAACACAATGAAAACGCAAAAACAACGTTTCATTGCAAATAACGACAAACTACTAATGAATTGATGGATAATTAATGTAACATGACATTAATGACTGGTATTCATGAGATACATTCAAATGGAAACATGGCCAGTTATCATCAGTAATCGAGTTGCATTCGTAATCGAAAAGTTCAACCCCCCCCCCCCCCCCCCCCCCCCCCCGCCCATATCAAGGTCAGTATCTGGTGTGTCCACCATTGGCCCGTGAGCATGCGTGAGTCGACGGATGGCCATCATCGAATGGATAGGCCTTCCATGACGTCCTGTCGTGTTGCTTGCTGTCATCGTCGCAGTTCTGAACCGGTCACGAGATGATGACCAAGTCGTGGTCGATCACGGACACTCCCGGTCTGTTGATGACGTTTAACAAGTCGTCCAATAGTTGATGGATGGACTCTGAAGGTCCTAGCAATTTGGCTTTGCGAAGTCCCCCCCCCCCCCCCCCCCCTTGAACCATGCCCAACGCTCGCTCCCTTTGTTCTTCTCTGAGTCGTGGCATTCTTAATGTGACGAGGAATATGATACTGTTACGTGACTTTTATGTGTCCACATACTGGCATTTCACGTGCATTGCATGCAGCATGATTGAGCATGTAGTGAACGCATTTCACACCATTTTGTGTGTTTCTGCTATTGTATGTATAACGAGAACAAAACCAGGATTAAAACCCAGACAAAAGTACCAATCAATGGCTTCCTCTCATAAATTGTTATTTTAAGTCCAATAAATATATTTTTCATTAATCACAACAAAATATTGAAAAATATCTGTTTTGCCTTTTCATTGTGTGTCAGTATATATATATATGTATGTATGTATATATGTATATATATATATATATATATATATATATATATATATATATATATATATATATATATAATGGGGTATCGAAAATACTTTTTTCAAGAATTCTATAAGTGCGTGTCGGCATTTGGCCTATAGAGTGCTTCCGTATCACTTTGAAATCATTTTGTTGTTGTTTCCCCCCTGCGAGGCTGTTTCTCACAGTGGTGCAGGGGTGGGGACATTCTTGTGAGGAAGAAGGAGTTCATGAGTGGCTTAAAACAATTTAAATAAGTTTTCTGATTTTTTTAGAATTCCATTCTGTATAGTTGTTGTTGATCAATAGTAATAATAGTTTATGATGTTTTGGATATAGGTTGTAATAGTTTATGGTGTTTTAGATATAGGTTGTAATAGTTTATGATGTTTTAGATATAGGTTGTAATTGTTTATGATGTTTTAGATATAGGTTGTAATTGTTTATGATGTTTTAGCTATAGGTTGTAATAGTTTATGATGTTTTAGATATAGGTTGTAATTGTTTATGATGTTTTAGCTATAGGTTGTAATAGTTTTTGATGTTTTAATATAGGTTTAATGATGTGTTTAGATATAGGTTGTAATTGTTTATGATGTTTTAGATATAGGTTGTAATTGTTTATGATGTTTTAGATATAGGTTGTAATAGTTTATGATGTTTTAGATATAGGTTGTAATTGTTTATGATGTTTTAGATATAGGTTGTAATTGTTTATGATGTTTTAGATAGAGGTTGTAATTGTTTATGATGTTTTAGATATAGGTTGTAATAGTTTATGTGTTTTATATAGGTTGTAATTGTTTATGATGTTTTAGATATAGGTTGTAATAGTTTATGATGTTTTAGATATAGGTTGTAATTGTTTATGATGTTTTAGATATAGGTTGTAATAGTTTATGATGTTTTAGCTATAGGTTGTAATAGTTTATGATGTTTTAGATATAGGTTGTAATTGTTTATGATGTTTTAGCTATAGGTTGTAATTGTTTATGATGTTTTAGATATAGGTTGTAATAGTTTATGATGTTTTAGATATAGGTTGTAATAGTTTATGATGTTTTAGATATAGGTTGTAATTGTTTATGATGTTTTAGATATAGGTTGTAATTGTTTTAGATATAGGTTGTAATTGTTTTAGATATAGGTTGTAATTGTTTGACCAAAGTTCATAGCTCCAAACTTTATTCAAAACATCACAAATTGTTCACAGTGTTGTTCTTATACTGTCGTCTGACACTCAATAGCCAAATTAAATTCATTCAATGATTCAGTGATTCATTCAAGTAACGTGCGTTACCCCGAGATTAATGAATGTTCGCGCTATGTCTGCCTCACTGTTGCTATGACGGAAATACCCCCAAAGAGTCCACTGTGGGAACTTGATCCTACGACTTATCGCGCCTCAGGCGGAAGCTCTACCACTGAGCTATATCCCGCATGTTAAAACGTCAAAACATTTTACCGATTCGGGATTCATCAGTCCGGATATAATGTATTATTAACCGCCCTTTTCAGCAGTTTGAAACGCAGTATTTACGAATTAAATTATTTTCATGATCGGTATTCATGTGTTTGGATATAATGTATTAGCAGATCTAAGCCAACAGTTTGAAGCGCAGTATTCACAAATGTTCTGGATACAGATATACCCAGGCTATAACCAGTTGAGCGACTGTCGCGGTTACTGGACTGGCGTATGACAATGGTCCTACCTGGACCCTCTCGCGGAATCGATCGTAGCAGACGACAGTTACGATCGAAGCGCGCGCGAGCGATGATGGACAGACGACACTGGGTGACGTTAGCATGGTTTATTATTCTGCTGGCCACTTTGGTACTACTGGGGGGATACGCTGCCCCAATGTGGCTGTGGCTTCAATCAAGCGATGGAATTCACTATTTTGGAGTTGGGCTGTGGTATTATGTCGGTTGCTCAGATGCGAGCTGTATAACAACAACTAAAGTTAAAGTTGACACGAAAACAGGTGAGAGAAATTGAAAAGATTTTCCTCTGTTCGATCTATCAGTGTATTGTGCTTCCAAGCCGGTGTGAAAGAGAACGGAACGTTGCCGGAAGCTAATCAATTAATCAAGAATAAAATTACCATGATTAATACAGAGGTTGCGGAAATGGCGGGGGCAGGGGGCAGTGGTCCTCAGTGGTTTTAATGGGGGGTGGGGGGGGGGGGGGGGGGGGGGGGGGGCTTTTTATACTTTTTATAACTTATTATTAAGATCTGGTTTTTTGTGTTTTGTTCATATATATATATATATATATATATATATATATATATATATATATATATATATATTATTATTATTATTATTATTATTATACATAAATTGTGAATCCTGTTCCACTACCTCACATGGTGTCCCCTTCCCCCTTCATACAAAAAAATAATTAAAAACCTGTTCCGCCGCCTACCGTTATGTCATTATACAATATATGACTTATTATTATAGCGAAACGTTTCTATAGAAAAATACCGAAGTAATGTGTGCGGTGATTTTGTTTTTAGAAAGGGCTAGTGACGTTTACAGTAAGTCAAAATGTCTCTTTAATTGTAGGGGCAGGACGCAGCCCAGTGGTAAAGCGTTCGCTCGATGTGCGGTCAGGTTTAGGATCGATCCCTGTCGGTGGCCCCATTCGGCTATTTCTTGTTCCAGCCAGTGTACCACGACTGGTATATCAAAGGCCATGGTATCTACTACTCTGTCTGTGGGATAGTGCATATAAAATATAAAAGATCCCTTGCTGCTGATCGAAAAGAGTAGCCCATGAAGTGGCGACAGCGGGTTTCCTCTCTCAATATCTGTGTGGTCCTTAACCATATGTTTGACGCCATGTAACCGTAAATAAAATGTGTTGAGTGTGTCGTTAAATAAAACATTTCTTTATTTCTTTAATTGTACTGGAGCAGCAGAAGTCTTCTTTAACATTCTATTTCAAGTGACAAAACTACCACAACCGAGTCGCTGAATAAACAATGTGCTGGTTTGTCTTTAACCTAACATTCCATCCCCCCCCCCCCCCCCCCCCCCCCCCCCCCCTCCTCTCATTTTGCCTTGCAGTCATGTAACTACTATGTCGTTATGTATTCATTATGCGTATTTTTCTTCTTTTTTTACTATCATTTTTTGCTCGGTGAATTATTTACTATTTGTTTGTTTGTTTGTTTGTTTTATCGTCTCCTAATATATTGGATTGCAACCTGCTTTAACAATATGTTAGAAAACAAAAAGCAAACCTAAGCACCATATAACGCCCAGCAACCCTCGCCCAATGCCAGCCCTTGGTTATCGACTTAATTTTACATTATTTATTCATACGTCATGCAGTTCAAGAGACTAACTGGTTTGGGCATACTACGCCCTACTAGTTACACAATACTCCTTTTCTGATTTTCTTTTGACCCGTGTGCACGAAGAACTGTGTGTTATATTTATATTCCAACCTCCGTTATAGGCCCATACTTCATGCACCATGTGGATATGCCAGTGTAAAGGGACTGTCGTAACTTTGATACTATTGTAGTTCACATTTCTGTGTAATAAACAGCCTCTTTAACGACTAAAAGTACATATAAAATAGAAGTTGTTTTTGAATATCAATGTCTGTATATCCAAGGTGTTTCTAATCTTAATGTGCTTAAAAATAGTGCAAGTGACAAGCAGTTTTAACTACTACAAGCATAGACCGATATATCTGCCGTGAAACTAAACTTAAATTCAGCTTGACAGCAGATATATCGGACTACTACAAACATTAGTACGACCAGGAAGACGTACGATATACTGATTTTGATCTTCTAAGCCACAAAATGTAATAAATATTTAAATTGAATGGTTGGAACCTGTTACCTGGAACATGTCACGAAGACAATAAAGTCAGCGTAGTCTCTTTAATGTATTGTACATTAACGGGACTATCCAGAGTGTTCTACCATTGTTAATATGTTGTCGACTAGCAGACTTTTTAACGACTGTAATTATACTTTAAATATATATTTTCTGCGTAACATCTCCGTGGTTGTTCTAATCGTCTTAGTCAAATTTCATTTTATTTTCTAATATCTTCATTTAATAGAAACATTAAATGTTATTATCAAAGATAACAATGCAAAATGTTTGTGTTTATTTGTTTATTGGCTGCTGAATTGGCCACGGCTTAATTTAAGGTTACCACCCGAAAATAGGGCAATTGGGCCACCCAAATATAAATAAATGACACAAATAGATAAACAGAATGAAATGATACATTGAAAATTGCAAATATGTGAAAATTATTTTTGCTGAAATTGAGCAACAGTGCAGACCAGAACCAGATATACACATGTTGAAAATATGCAAATAAATCATCAATGAAAATATAGCATAATCCAATTCAAATAAAATCCAAATCAACAAATAAATAAACGGTACTGTTGTCGAGCGAGAAACTGCCACATGGCGAGATCTAGCGTCACCATGCGGATCTCAGCCACCGCCAACAGAACCGCGCCGTGGCCAATTGTATATATGCCATGTCAGCCAGTGGCTACCCACAAAACTGAAATGGACCGACTTCTCCACTTGAATGACATACATTATTGGTGGTAGTTTTAAAGCACTGGAAAAAACGTGCAGTTATTACCAGAAGATAAATGAACCTGGTCGGGGAAAATAAATTAGAATTTGATGCTATAATTTCAAGATATTTTATGTATCCACCCAAACGAATTGATTCTGCAGCTTAATGGCTATTTACCCTAATTCTGGCTTCAAATTCAGATAGAAATATTGAAAGTGTTAACAGCTGAATTGATATCCATCTTGCCTATTAAAGTACCATGTCCTAAACTATTTATCATTTTGATTGCTTTATCAAATGTGTACTAATTAACGGAACTGCGGTCTGGGTAAATGAAATTATTCAGGCTAGATCCCCAGTTTATAGGCGTAAGATAGACATGTACACGAACTAACCAAACCTGCATTTACGTGCGTAAATCGACTGAATGTTCATACACGTCCATCCCAATCGCGACATAAACATGTTGTATACAGACTATAATACTGTTCAAAAACGGGTATCATATACACTAAAAAATATATAAATTAATGTATTGTACATCAATAGCAAATGTGTAGTTTACAGGTCCTGTAATTTAGCAACAAATGACTGATGCACAACTTGAAGTATCCCTTTCTTACCAATACAAACCTGATAAGTATTATTGTCCTCAAATGTATTTTCTTTGTTTAAAAAACCCCATCAGATTTATACGATACGTGACCAGGTAGTACTGCAAGAACATTTCACCTTGTACATATAAAAAAGGTATTAATTATAAACGGACTTGAATTCCTGCCTGCGCATGTCTATTACCAATCTAGATTACATGCATGAAAGGGATATTTAAATGTCAAAACATATTTATGAGGCCCAAGAACAAGAGTTGCTGAGCAGTGAACGTAACTAAATACTGTTATATATTCTAATAACGTGTGGGTTATAGAATTGAAACGACAAAAGCGTTACATCTTGCTGGTATATATCTAAAATCAAAAGTCTAGAATTATTATTTTTTTATTCTAAATCGCAGAGCGACAACCACGCGTATTTCAAGTAAAAAGAAAACATATTGTAATGTTAGGGTGTAGTAAAGCTCTTTCATACACACCCGATGGAGAAAACACTGTAGATTTCTGGCATTACCCAAATGTCCAGCTAAACCGGCCACTGTAATTCACACTACCAAACTAATTGCAAGTGAAAAGACAATGACTACGACTCGAGCGCTCTCGGTGGACCGATTTTCTCATTGGGGTTTTCCCATCCCAGTCAGTACCCCACGACTACAGTTCTGTTCAATTATTTAGACCCTAAGTTTTTTGCAACTGTTACGTTTAATTCCTATTCCATACTTGTTTTATTTACATACGCGTGAAAACAAACCCAAACCCCGACATATTCCATATACAATTCATCATCTAAAATGCACGAAGTTGACTTATTTCCATTTTACAAAAATCTCTGTATGTTTTGAATGCAGGTTCATTCTCCTATAAATAACTACGGCTATTTGCATAACAAAAGCCTCATTCTATAGTGTGTTTCAAACTAATGTTCCTTTCCACCTTCCTAGCGGAATATATTGTATATATTTAAGAAACAATTTGGAAACATAAGTCAATAAACAATTCAGTAGCGGATTCAGGCGGGAAGTCCAGGTGACACGTCCCCTCTATTTTTGTCAAACAATATACATTACAGAATACACAAAAAATTAAAACTTATCCCATCCACCTGTTCAAAAACAACGGGTTTTGGGTCCCCGCTATTAAAAACGTCTGGATCCGAGCCTATGTCATTAGTGTAATGTACTGATACAAAAATAAAAAGTTTGGGTGCTATTGGGGATAAAACACTGTAAAGTAACTATGAGATAGGTTGATACATTATGACTGTTAGGTTGTATGGCCATGAATAATATATAATATGTATTATTTACTAATGCCCGGGCAGTGTTCATCTGAAGGCCACGTTCCCTTTTAGTGAGGGGGTTGGGGTGAGGTCTTAATCTCGTGATGTTCATTGTGACATATCGCACACAAATGTGGCCAGAATATTGTGTACCCGCGATTGGTGGAGGCGTGGCCCTCTGCCCAACCCCACACCCACCTCTGGCTTCGTATGTAAGTGTATTTTATATGGTTTTATAGTGATTGTCCGTGTTTTGTAATACACGTTTATATTTGTTCAATTGACAGGTTGTTTGATAGTGACTGATAATGAATGTCATGGGAATAAATTGTTTTCAGTGTTAAAGAGTTAACTTCATCACTATCCACTATCACGTGTGGTATTTTATTTCTTATAAAATTATTTTGCTTTCTGAAATCTTCTTCGATCTTGATTACATGTTTAACGGTGTCAGAGACGTTTGTAGGTGTGAAAAAGTTCAAACCAAGTGCCAGTTCTTTTTGACCTATGTGCCCTTTTACTTGACTCCAGATCAGTTCTATTGGATTCAGTTCCGAATGTCTTGGCGGCAGTCTTAGATATAAGTGTTCATGGCGTTCGGCAATATCATCAGTAACAAACTGCGGTTTTGTCATGTTATTCTCAAAAGGTATTTTATTGGTTCGTAGCCACGACTGTATGTCGTCCTTCTTGGTGTTAAATGTAGGACATCGTGTTATCTCAGTTATTTTGTTGTGGTAGCTAACATTACAATCCAATTAAAATTATCCCCACTATTACATGTGGATCTAACAGCAGCCCGTTGGAGCTCATGTCCAGTTGACCTTTCATTCGACCAATCAAAACCTTACTTGCAAAATCATGCCAGTGATTTCAAAATTTTTTGAAAACATTCGGGATTATGCCGAGGGTATACGAAACGATTCGGGTGAATTACGAAGTATGCCGGAAACTAATTTCAGTATAAAATTTTATATAAAATTCCTTTCAAGACGAAAAAACAACCGTTATGGTATAGCCATAAAATCTGTTTATACTAGTATACAATCCAGAGTTTATTACTGCACTTTCCCCCCTGTTTTTTTAATGTTGAAATAGACGAACAAGTTCCCCTATTGCATAAATAGTCTCGCCCGATATTTTAACGGCGAAGTGTAATTGGTCGATATTTGAATTGTTATTTATAGACGAAATGTCACCTGGACATGGGAGTCCACGCAGTGCTGTTAGATCTAATACATTTTTCATGATTTATCTAGCCATGGTAGTCTCCATCTTGTTTGTTTTTTTAGCTTCAAATACCAAGTCGCAACCATCTATCAGTCCATATTTAGCACAGCCAGCATGACAGATAATAAGTCGTTTTCCCTTCCCAGTCATCAACAGAGTTTAGGAACTCGATGAGTAGCGTCTAATTTAGGCAGGTGATTGGCGGTGCTTGTGCCCGGATGGATATCTATCCAGTGCTGGGATGTGGTATGGTCAACGTTCACCCACGTCTCATCTTGACATACTATTAAATACCCCTGTTCTCGTAAACTGGATACTTCATGGAGATAGGAGAGTCTCCTGTCTGATATATTGGCGTCCTCAAAAATCACTTTCCCAGTTGTTGAAATATGTTGAGATTTGTTGATGTAATTGTAATGTTGATATCCATATGTTGATTCCGCATTCCTCACTCAAAGCCAAATTAATCTTATGTAATGTAGGTAATTCGCCCTCTCTATAAAATCGGTATACTCGTCGCCTAATAACATCTTTATCAAACAAATCGATAAGTTTTCGGTCAGGTTCTTTAACAATGCATTCTGTGCTCTGATTGGTAGCGTTTAGATTTTTTATATTTCTTTTCACTGTTGAAACCGAAATTATAAGTGCAGCGGCGACTCGTTCGACAATTCGATAAGCGGCATATCTAGGTCTACCATGTTTTCAAAATAACCCAAAACGTTCTTAATACAAGCTTTTACATCAGCTGAAATGATTTTCGATTTACCCATATTTTACTCAAATAACAATAATGTATGGAATGTCCAGTAATACATCTTCTGTGAACTTATATACCCTTCTATACTTGTATTTCATGTGGTTTACACAATGCAATCATAGATTATACTTAGAAAATAATATGTTACTGACCATCGACTTGATATGTACAAGCAATGTTATCTTATTTTGGACATTCAGGGCCGTGTCTAGGGAATGGGCAAGTGGCGGAACACCCGAAAAAGTCTGAACAATAGCTTTTTGGTTTACGCATTACAAAAGTACCCACCCAGCACCACCATAAATACTATAGATTTGACCACAAGGGGTCTCAATTAAAAGAAAATGATTGTGGAAAGAGGATGGCTACCAAACCTAACACTGTAGACCTTGTGTAAACTGA
Organism: Gigantopelta aegis; assembly: GCF_016097555.1. Lineage (NCBI taxonomy): Eukaryota > Metazoa > Mollusca > Gastropoda > Neomphalida > Peltospiridae > Gigantopelta > Gigantopelta aegis. Next base: position 43,331,677 of record NC_054706.1, read on the forward strand.
TTTTTGTTTGTTACTACACCCCAATTGTGTTAGGTTAGGTACGGTATATAAATATGTAATTTATAAAATAACATTCATATAAATAATTTATTGGCAAAATTAATTCAATATGCTGCATGTACATGGAATGGTTACATGTATTTTTACGTATATTTTTAAAGAAAAGGTTAGACAAAGTTGGTACACATTTTACATTCCAAAACATTCATAACCTTGATTCATTGAAACAAGCTATAATGGCCTTCACGTAGCCTCGTATCGTAATCTTTTGTTATGCAAATAGCCGTAGTTATTTATACGAGAAAGAACCTGCATTCAAAACATACAGAGATTTTTGTAACATGAAAATAAGTCAACTTCGTGCATTTTAGATGATGAATTGTATATAAAACCTGTCGGGGTTTGGGTTTGGCAAGGATTGAATAGGAATTAAACGTAACATTTGCAAAAACCTTTGGGTCTAAACAATTGAACAGGACTATCATATATCAAAGGCCGGAGTATGTACTGTCATGCTTGTGGGAAAGTGCATATACTTCATTATTTCACTTATTTTCGTGCTTATATCCAATTAAGATTCAAGCACGCTGTCCTGGGCACACGCCTCAGCTATCTGGGCACACACCTCAGTGTCCAGGACAGTGAGTTAATTGTTAGTGGTTAGGGGTTAGCAAGAGAAAAGAGGGTGTAGTGGTCTTGCACCTACCCACTGAGTCATTAAAACTAGCTCTGAGTGGGAGCCGGTACCGGGCTGCGAACTCTGTACCTACCAGCCTTATATCCGATGGCTTAACCACGACACCACTGAGCCAAGTGCGTATAAAAGATCCGTTGCTGCTAATGAAAAAAAAAGTAGCGGGTTTCATCTAAGACAATATATATCATGTCAGAATTACCAAAAATGGTTGACATTCAATAGCCGATGATTAATAAATTGATGTGTATTTGTAGTTTCATGAAACAACAAAAAAGAAACTGTTTAAGAACATATCCATCTTCAGTTTAGCTGGTTAGATGTTTTGGAGCAGCCCGTTGTAATATGTGCACACTATTTAGGTTTTTAAATTTAGTCACTAATTTAGTATTCTCTGTGTAACACTAGGTCTAGTTGGAAGGAATATTTGTTCTTGATACCTGTAACCTTTCGACAAAGCAAATCGCATACTGCGACATGCTATGACAAATCGCATACTTTTAAAGGTTTTTTGTTTAACGACACCACTTGAGCACCTTGATTTATTAATCATCGGTTATTGGATGTAAAACATTTGATAATTTTGACATATAGTCTTAGAGAGGAAACCCGCTACATTTTTTCATCAGAAGCAAGGGCTCTTTCCCATGCACCATTCTACAAACAGGATAGCATTTAGTCCACGGTTTTTGATATACCAGTCGTGGTTTACTGGCTGGAACGAGAAATAGTCCAATAGGCCTACCGACGGGAACCGATCCAAGACCGACTGTGCATCAGGCGAGCGCTTTACTACTAGGCTAACGACGTACCGCCCCAATCGCATACTGTGACAGGCTATGACAAATCGCATACTGTGACAGGCTATGACAAATCGCATACTGTGACAACCTATGACAAATCGTACACTGCGACCTGCTATGACAAATCGCACACTGCGACACGCTACAACAAATCGCACACTGCGATATGCTATGACAAATCGCACACTGCGACACGCTACAACAAATCGCACATTGCGATATGCAATGAAAAATCGCATACTGTGACATGCTATGACAAATCGCATACTCCGACACGCTATGACAAATCGCACACTGCGAACCGCTATGACAAATCGCACACTGCGACACGCTATGACAAATCGTACACTGCCACACGCTATAACAAATCGCACACTGCGACCTGCTACAACAAATCGCTCCGTGGCCATGCGTATTCGCCTTTACCGCCGCGGGTTTTTTCGTTGTTTGTATGTTGTTGTTGGTTCGTCCCGCTGAAGTGTATGTAAATATTGCAGATGTAAATATGTAGAGAATGTGCAGGGAGCTGCCTTTACATAAGCTTTTCCTGTCCGAGCCGTATCAAACGGAAATAAAAGTTGAACATTTAAACAAAGGAAATAAAAGTTGTTGAAAACCCCCAAAAGAGATTGTTTTCGTCGACGTCATTTCCAGTGTTCGAATTTAACGTGGGAATGATGAAATGGAAAGAAATGTTTTATTTAACGACGCACTCAACACATTTTATTTACGGTTATATGGCGTCGGACATATGGCTAAGGACCACACAGATACTGAGAGGAAACCCGCTGTCGCCACTTCATGGGCTACTCTTTTCGATTACCAGCAAGGGATCTTTTATATGCACCATCCCACAGACAGGATAGCACATACCACGGCCCTTGATATACCAGTCGTGTTGCACTGGCTGGAACGAGAAATAGCCCAATGGGTCCACCGACGGGGATCGATCCCAGACCGACCGCGCAGCAAGCGAGCGCTGTACCACTGAGCTACGTCCCGCCCCTTGGAATGATGAGGTCCTCCGGTTATGTATGTTCATGGGTCAATTAAAATGTCTAAATGCTTCAATAAGCCCAGCTCTGTACACCGGCTAAACAACTAGCAGGCTGCCAGGATTGGACTGAACTGCGGTTGGACACGGTGGGGGAGGGGGGGGGGGGGATGCTGGGAGTTAGGGTATTCTTTGGGGCTATATGCGTAGGCGGTTCGGCCTTAGGTTTTGTGTGGGCCGGCCTCCCCTCCCTCCCGACCCTCACCTGGTCACACCAATGTTTAAAATATGACTGGCAGCGCCTTTCCTTTCAACCTCCCATGGGCTTAATGAATATTGTTTAAGAATTATTATTAATTTTAGACCAGCCCATCTAAATTTGCGCCGAAAATATATTATATTAATAATTTATATAGGTTAGGAATGTTGATATTTTTCTTTAAGGGCGCAGCCAAAACCTTTTAACCCCAATTTCCCCCTTTTTATACTTTTGGCGTTAATATTCAAAATTTCCCCTATTTGTTAGGTTATCCCTGTCCCGAGTCAGACCCCCGATCCTATCGGAGGCCGGACTCGGGATAGGCGTGTTCGAAACCCTAGTGGTATATGGACACGTTAAACCAGTTACTAAGCTAAGCTAAGTGTACACCGGCCTCGGTGGTGTCGTGGTTAAGCCATCGGACATAAAGCTGGTAGGTACAGGGTTCGCAGCCCGGTATCGGCTCCCACCCAGAACGAGTTTTAACGATTCAATTGGTAGGTGTAAGGCCACTACACCCTCTTCTCTCTCACTAACAACTAACCCACAGATAGCTGAGGTGTGTGTCCGGGAAAGCGTGGTTGAACATTAATTGGATAAAAGCACTAAAATAATTTTTAAAAAGAGAAGAAGAAGTTCCATACCCAGCAGAACAGTTGATAAAACAATAAACTACAAGTACTTATATTGTAGGACTGTTTAAAAACATTTACTAATTTTATACCGTGATTATTTCAAAACTGAACATTTTAAAGCCGGCTCGACCCATTGGGCTATTTCCCGCTCCAGCCAGAGCTCCACAACTGGTGTAACAAAGGCCGTGGAATGTACTATCCTGTCTGTGGGATGGTGCATATAATAGATCCCTTGCTGCTGATCAAAAAGAGTAGCCCATGAAGTGGCGACAGCGGGTTTCCTCCCTCAATATCTGTGTGGTCCTTAACCATATGTCTGACACCATATAACCGTAAATAAAATGAGTTGAGTGCATCGTTAAATAAAACACTTCCTTCCTTTCTTCCTTCCTTCCTTCCTTCCTTCCTTCCTTCCTACTCATTACAACCTTTACAATGGCAATTAATTGTGCCTAAACAAACTTGTGAATTGTGAAGTTGGCCTCAGATTACAGTTATCTTCCTATTTGGTTGTACAGAAATTTGTCCGCGCAAGTAGTCTGCTGTTTGACTGTGATTATTTCATGGCAGACAGCTATGAAGTGGCAACTATTTTACTGAAGTTGACAGGGGAGAACATGTAGTTTGTAAACATGTGTAACTTGTTGACATTGAAGACTTGTTTGTGGTAATTCCGGCCCATGCAAAAGTAGTGCTTTTTGTGTAAAATGGGTGTACTCCGGCCTGGTTTAGAGGGTGTTTGTTTAAACCAGTGTGCCCCAGGCAGGCAAAGGTACATACAAAAATCCACGGGCCTGCTGATATTAATAAAAATGTTATAGCCACTAAGGCTATATAGAAACATATAGCGAAATTAATTGTGGTCTGTGGCCAGCTTATGCTCCCAAGTAACAAGTTTAAAACAAAGGTGGATGCGGTGTTATGGATTTATTATCAGTGGCCTCTCCAGTATAAAAACATGAAACTAAATGAGATCATTTCAAGTGAATGTGTGCGGCCTCCTTCACGCAAAGAGGGATACTTGTGAACTCTGCTTATATATGTATAGTGTTAGGTATATATTATTACATTTATGTAGTTAAGAGATCTGAACATTAAAGTGGGCGTACTCCAAAATCAAGCACCGCTGAGATGTTTTTAATGAAACCTAAATATGCATTAACCTGATTTTGGCGTTCTCTGGCTGTGTTACATTTAAACGTGTTTACACTGACGGAGTTAAAAAGGTTTATTGTGCTGTGATATATACCGTGTATTCAAATACTTTCCTTGGAGCTATTGTGCAGTGCAGGCTTCATGCCGGCCGATATTTTGAGAAAACCTAATAACCCTAACCCTAAAGAGAACCGTTTTCCCGGGACAAAGCTACCTACTACTATGACGCGTACACACTGATTCTACTAGCACTGTCACGAACAGATTTCAAGGGCAAAAATAATCTACTTTGCAGTATGTTTGGAATTTGTGCAGTTTCTTTACATTTAATAGTAAGGAAATAATGCATGGACTAGTGTGGTGTAAAACTGTATTCTGGCATGTTAAATGCATTGAGAGAGAGAGAGAGAGAGAGAGAGAGAGAGAGAGAGAGAGAGAGAGAGAGAGAGAGACAGACAGACAGAGAGAGACAGAGAGAGAGAGACAGACAGACACGGACACGGACAAAGAAACAAATCGGGGGAAATATTTACATGTAATAACTAAGGAAATGATGGTAAAAAATGTACTGAGAGAGAGAGAGAGAGAGAGAGAGAGAGAGAGAGAGAGAGAGAGAGAGAAAGAGAGACGGTTGGACGGACGGACGACGGACGGACGGACAGACAGACATGCAAACAGACAAACAATGAAAACAAAATGGGGGGGAAAATGTGATGGACAAGAAGGAAAAGAAGACACTTGGTTGATACTGCAACTGCACAGCCAACTGCATACATGCATAGAGATTTACACGTAGCTGGTTCGTTTATTTGGATTGTTTGGTTAACAGGCCGTGTGTGCATTCACACAATGTGATCTGTAAACTGACCTGTGTCCCTCAAAATAAAACAATGACAAGGTATACAGAGGAGCGAAATAACGTTTAACGTTGGCATACCGCAGTAAATGTTGGCACGTGTCTCACATACACGTATACGTCAGTGCATCACATGCTAGATGGGATAGGAAATTACATGTTGTAGTTACTTTATCATATAGGATGGGTGTGTGTGTACGTCAGTGCATCACATGCTAGATGGGATAGGAAATTACATGTTGTAGTTACTTTATCAAATAGGATGGGTGTGTGTGTACGTCAGTGCATCAAATGCTAGATGGGATAGGAAATTACATGTTGTAGTTACTTTATCAAATAGGATGGGTGTGTGTGTACGTCAGTGCATCAAATGCTAGATGGGATAGGAAATTACATGTTGTAGTTACTTTATCAAATAGGATGGGTGTGTGTGTACGTCAGTGCATCAAATGCTAGATGGGATAGGAAATTACATGTTGTAGTTACTTTATCAGATAGGATGGGTGTGTGTGTACGTCAGTGCATCAAATGCTAGATATGATAGGAAATTACATGTTGTAGTTACGTTGTCAGATAGGATGGGTGTGTGTGTACGGAATGCACACATACAATCGATTTATCAAAGGTCTTGTCAGATTCATGCTACCTAACGCAGTGTAGTGTTCTGGTTATTACAAAAAATCTAATTTAAACCTATTTACAGAATTTGCGATTGTGCATTTCGCGTATAATTACGTCACTGGTAGAACTTGGTACTGGCATTGGCTATCTAGGACATTACCAGGTTTCTTTGACTCTATCACCAACGTACGTGGGATATCGTCATGTGATATCACAAATCTCAAACAGTGGCCTCTCCAACGGATGTGTTAAAAATGCACATTCCCTGCAGACAGGATAGCATATACCATGGTCTTTAATTTGATATATCCATTGTGGGGCATTGTTTGTGTTTGCGGAACTTGTAGTTCTCTGTTGGCCATCCATTCATGTAGCAACCAGGAACATTGAAAAACATAGCAAAAAAATATCGAAGGGAAAGCCCAACACTTTGAATATATGCTAGAGATTTGAGAAGTATAGAATGAAAAGAGTTAATCTAGCATGACATAGCTGTGGGATCCATATAGAACTGTATACATGAAGTTTGCGGAACGAAAGCATGCTTATGCATTGGCGCGTTAAATTATATTCATAATTAATGTAGACCGCACCCGCATTGTAGCCTACATGTACGGGCTTATCGGTGCTGGGAAGGCAGATAAAATAATAGCATTAATAATTTAAAAAAAATAAAAATAAAAATAATAATAATAAATAAATAAATAAATTAATTAATTTAATTAATTAATTAATAAAATAAATAATAATAATATTGATAGGCTTACGACGACCTTACGTCCATATGCCTTAAAGAGGCATATGCCTATGACCGTTTTAATGAAATAAAGTGAAATTTAATAGATCTAAAATAATTTTTAAAAATGTAATCGGTTTATGAAAAACAATTATATTCCAGACAACGGAATGGTCTTGGAGTTTCTGGGACTATAGACACCCCTCTTAATGTTTGTTTTGTTTCCATAGCTTAATCTAAAAATCTATTAACAGTTGGGAGAATTTGGTCGGAAAATGTGTATCTAAATTGAGGTTTCACTTAGCCAAACACATTGTAAGACAATTAAAGCTCTTTAATGATTGTACTCGGCTGATGATCAGTCAATCAATATTTGATTTTCGAATTAGCTTTTTGGCGATTTAATAATAAAATAAATCTAATATTCAACCTTAATTCCCATTTGGAAATTTGGCGAACGACCACTTAAACCCTGTTCAGTTTTTAGTTTTCTAGTCCCATGATAGAAAATAACTCGGTGGTGTCGTGGTCAAGCCATCGGTCATAAGGCTGGTAGGTACAGGGTTCGCAGCCCGGTACCGGATCCCACCCAGAGCGAGATTTAACGACTCAGTGGGTAGGTGTAAGACCACTATACCCTCTTCTCTCTCACTAACCACTAACCACTAACAACTAATCCACTTTCTTGGACAGACAGCCCAGATAGATGAGGTGTGTACCCAGGACAGCGTGTTTGAACCTGAATTGGATATATGGCTGGTAGGTACAGGGTTCGCAGCCCGGTACCGGATCCCACCCAGGGCGAGTTTTAACGACTTTGCGGGTAGGTGTAAGACCACTATATCCTCTTCTCTCTCACTAACCACTAACAACTAATCCACTTTCTTGGACAGACAGCCCAGATAGATGAGGTGTGTACCCAGGACAGCGTGTTTGAACGTAAATTGGATATAAGCACGAACATAAGTTGAAATTCAATGAAATTACTCGAAATGCACCGGGGCGGATCTAGATGGATCTAGGGGGTTCGGACTCCCCGTCCCCTCAAATCTGAGAAGTGCCCTTCTCTCGATTGATTTGAATTTGTCACAAGATCAATCAGAATAATAAATATTTAGTGATCGTTTTCTGTTTAGATCTACTATCGCATGTATGTCACCTTAGACCTTTGGAAGTACAATAAAGGTTGTTATAATGGTGCTCTTTTAAAATTTCATTCTGCCTTTTTCGTCCTACCCCCCCCCCCCCCCCCAGAAAGGCTAGACCCTCCCCAGATGCACCGAAGAGCTTACGTTACTGGTATTCTTGGGACCATCTTATATTAATCTAATAATCATTATAAATGAATGTGTGCCAGTATATGTCTAACATGCCTGTACATGCAGAAATACCTGTCCGTCTTTGTGTAACACATCGAAAGTGAGAAGTATTCAATATGGTAATATTTTATTGTCACATTTTGCAACAGGTTTAAACCATTTCTCGAATTACGTCGAGTCTTAATGCATCAAAGAATGTTCAAAACGCCAGCCATGCACATAACAGTGTAATACACCTATATTGCTGTGGGTTTTCAGTCTAGTCATAATGGTTGTTACCAAAAATTATAACCCCACTTAATATATAATTGTCTAAAAAGTATGGGGACTGTAACTTTAATATTTCACAACCAAAAACATGTATGTATGTATGTGTGTTACGGGTATTAAAATACAAATTTCACAGCAGATTGAGACACCTCCATCAATATTATATTTTACACATCCAATAATTTAACAAAGACTTTTTGGTGTAAACAACAGTGTGTATATATTATAGTAAGTCTGATACACTAGTATTCAAAACTGGCATCTTTCTTTGAATACCGACAGTCAGTTACTAGACCAGCAACCGAGTGCATTCGCACGTTTACGTTGTTTGTTCAGCGCGATTCAGAACCAGTTTTCAACGCCCTCCATTTAGTATGTGCGATAAGTGATAAGTGATAAATAACCATGTCAGGCATATCAAGCTTCATCTTGATCTACAAACATAAAGTTCCCACGGGTATTTCAATTTAGTATTTCAAGTACTCCGTGAGGTGTGGAGCCATTGGGGAAATACATTTAATTCATTTATTATTGAAAAGGTCATAAGACGCCTTATATACATGCACGTAAAAATACTGTACGTGTCCCCATTAGATACCATTTAACTTGCGAATTGTTTTAAAATGTATCTGATGAAATAAAGCGAGTTGGTTACGTTTTAAAACAACGAGTTGTAACATAAATGGAATCTAGCGGACATCATTGTACAGTGGCGTCGGAACTGGGGCGGCAGGGTCGGCGGCCGTCGCCCCAATACTACCTAGCCGCAAGAAATAGGGCCTTCTACAGGACTTTTTCTGGTGGCAATATTGACCCCCGTTACAGCCCTTGTAACCAATACCAACAAAAACAGGTGATATGTTTTAGGGGTTTTTGCTTTTTATTTTGGGATCTCTCCCCACTCCGCTCTCTTGTTCTTTTAAAAAACATTTTGACATATAAGGCCCGCAATAAATATCACAATAACAAATAACGGGCTAAAACGTTTATCTTGATGAATTAATTTTTAGGGGCCGAAATGTTGATTTACACAGATTTATTCAACTCTAGCAAAAATTCAAGACCGCCATATTTGGTTTAAAAGAGGTTTGATTTCATTCCCTGGAAACCTCCGCTCAAATGGCGGGTCATGTTGATAAGCTTGCTTGCTGTTATCAGTCTCTGTGCAAACGTGTCTCACTACACACTATTCACGTTTACTGGTCGGCCTGTTTACTCATTGCCTGTTGAACTTTCAATAACACTGATGGTAAATTCCTTCCATACTTTATGACGCCCTAGACTGATTGCATCTGTCCAAAAAAAATTGGGTGGGGGGGGGGGGGGGCATTTGAACTAATTGACATTACTGCAAGTCTACGTACATGTATTTTTATATCTATCTGACCAAAGTAGAGGGTGTAATAAAAAAAGAAATGTTTTATTTAACGACGCACTCAACACATTTTATTTACGGTTATATGGCTTCAGACATATGATTAAAGACCACACAGATTTTGTGAGGAAACCCGCTGTCGCCACTTCATGGGCTACTCTTTCCGATTAGCAGCAAGGGATCTTTTATTTGCGCTTCCCACAGGCAGGATAGCACAAACCATGGCCTTTGTTGAACCAGTTATGGATCACTGGTCGGTGCAAGTGGTTTACACCTACCCATTGAGCCTTGCGGAACACTCACTCAGGGTTTGGAGTCAGTATCTGGATTAAAAATCCCATGCCTCGAAAGGGATCCGAACCCAGTACCTACCAGCCTGTTGAACGATGGCCTAACCACGACGCCACCGAGGCCGGTAGGGTGTAATAAATACATAGGTTTAATTGATAAAATATCAAAATGAAACCTCTGTCACTGTGTTCAGATTACAAATACCTTTCCAATGAGGTAATATAATATTTGGCAATAGCTTTTTTTTTTTTTTTTTTTTTTTTACCCCTACCAACACCCAAAATAGATTTAGAGGTCAAAATATCAAGTCACGATTAGCAAATACGTCACAAACATTATATTTTGTTTCATAAAATATTTAGTTTTGATACTGAAATACTAAACTGTATAAATGCACTTGACAGGTCGCCCAGAGGGGTAATTTAAGCCCACATTTCATTTCAACTTATTTTTCGTGCTTATATCCAATTACGGTTCAAGCACGCTGTCCTGGGCACACACCTCAGCTATCTGGGCTGTCTGTCCAGGACAGTGGGTTAGTTGTTAGTTTTGTTAGTGGTTAGTGACAAAGAAGTGGGTGTAGTAGCCTTACGCCTACCCACTGAGCCCTTAAGAACTCGCTCTGGGTTGGAGCCGGTACCGGGCTGCGAACCCTGTACCTACCAGCCTGTAGTCACGACACCACCGAGTCCGGTTACGCCCACAAAGCAAGCTATGATTTGTTGTGTTCTGTGATTTCTGTGAAATTAGTAAACCATAGATAAACATCTCCGATATCATTTTATACTTTTAAAAGTACTGACGTATAAAGATTTATCTGCTTTATTTAAATGTTCTGTCGCCACGTGTCTTCTTTTTAAAATGTGTATATAGCTATTTTGTATTATATCTGTATATATTCTATGAAGAACTCCTGTTGTCATCTTGTCACTGTAAATAACTATTGTAAAATATGTCCTCATATGCTGTCGTTTGACGGCCTGAGTGAATCGAAATAAAGTTTGAAAGTTTGAAAGTGATAACATTTTGTTTAAACCTTTCGTTTATCGAAAAATTTAAAGAGGTGTCTCCACTGCCAATTCATTGCTATTTTTTAAGTGTTAACTTCTACGAAAAATCAAGAAAAATTCGGAAATCCTTGTTTGCATTTATTTATAGAAGTCTTTACTGAGATAGAGTGATGAAGATACATAAATGATAAATGTAGAAATTTATGAGCTGCTTGACCCAACCGTTGACTTCTAGTTATTATGTAACACTTCACTATTTTAGTTTAATTGTTAAAATGATTTACAGTTAGACGTTCAACACGTAATGACAAATAAAGTTTAAACATATCCTTAAGTTTATTAATGCGAAATTTTTAGTAGTTAGACTCAAAGCTGCGGTTTCCAGAATATATTTGATGTTTAAGTAGTTTTTAGATAAATAATTAACTTTTGTTTCCTTCCGGTAATATGCAGTTCTTCGATTTCCATTAGATATTAAAAATACTTACAAACATGTCGTCACATTCACACACTGAACATCAAATAGACTTCGCCTCACCAGGGCCGTAGCTAGGAATTTTTGTTTGGGTGGGGGGGGGGGGGGGTAGTTAATAGTCTAAAACTCCTGAAACAGTTAACAAGATAATTTTCTTTATGTTTCTATAATTTTTTCCGGATTTTTTGTTGAGGAGCCTTGACCCCCCCCCCCCCTCCCCTTCCCCCGCTAGCTACGGCCCTGCTGACAAGATGGAACAATGAAATGTGACTTACAAGTTCTCATGTAAGAGATTACATGCAGGTGTACTGGTCGAAGGAAAGTTGGGAAATGTACTAGTAGTTGCTTTCTGTATCTTATTTCTAAGCTAAATACCTTTGATGTGTATAATAAAAACACTTTCGTTTTAGAAATACCCAGAAGAGTTAAATAATAACCTTAGAAAAAAAAATAGTGTAAAGTCTGCAGCGATTACAAATAACGTTTTAGCTGATTTGTGTTAAAAATGTCGACAACACAGTTATACAGCAATACTTTACTTGTTAAAATATCAACACCACTAATCAACACATTGATTAATTAATCATCGACTAGTGGATGTCAAACTGTTGGTAATGCTAACGGCTTTCATTGATAAACATCTTAACATTCTTACTCGTCCACAAACACCACTAGCTGATTATACTTACGAGTACCTATGTATGTATGTTTATATTGATGGGTGGATCGATGGATGAAAGGATGTATTGATGTTTATATTTATATATTTATGTATGAATATCTATAGTGTATTTACGTCGGGTTTGACTAGTACATACATATATCTATTGACGCATTGGCACAGAGGATTTATAAACTCTTTTTGGCCTCATAAATTATCTCATGTCGTTGCTGGGACTTGAACCTTAGGCATCGTTTCGCCCGCCAATGATATACGTGTGGCTTACAAATCACGTCTCTCCCCCTCCATAACGTACATGAATTTCGGCCCTCGAACAGTAATCAGCAATCAGCAGTGTCGTCGTAAAAAGCTGTAGCAAAATATAACTGCAACGGCATTTTATCAGTAATTTGTTAATACAATACTATTACTTCGTTATTTGATTTACAAGGAATGGAATTCATTCATAGATGTATGTATGTATGTATGTATTGATGTATGTATGTATGTGTGTATTTATGTGTGCGTGCGTCTGTGCGTGCGTATATGTATATGTGTATGTACGCATGCATGCATACATACATACACACACGCACGCACATACGTACGTATGTATGTATGTATGCGCAAGCATGCATATAAACAACTATCTAGGAAATGTGTGTATGTGAGTAAGCATATACGCGTGGATGTCTTAATTTGAAATATGTCAAACCGTCTTTTATATACAAGTTTGCCTTGTTATGCATATCACAGATGTATATGACTTATTTTGCCTCAAACATCAAAAAGCAGTGGGTGGTGTATTTTTATTAATTTACTATATTCGTAATGTGTGGACAGTAATATATGCTGCTACTTTTGACGAAACTGGATTGTCCTCGATTTGAATTGAAGCTCTCCGTGTATAGGACAGAATTAATCTAAGTGTGCGTGGTTAAATTGATTGTGAAATGTCTTTACGCGTCATTTTGCATCGAGCTTTTGTAGTCTTTATTTTAAACTAAGTTTCAGTCAAGCGTTGTCAAAACGGTATGTAGATTCTGATTTCCAAGGCTTGAATTATATTAGGGCAATGAAGCGTAAAACCTCAGGGTTAAGAAAAAGAAAAGATATTTCATTTCCAATGTCACTCATTCAAGTGATTTTTATTGATCCTTGACCGACCAATTCAATTTATTTGTTTCGTGTACATGGACGTGGGGTGGGGGTATTTTACTATTTCGGTGGTAGAGCATTCGTCTGCGGTCTGATAGGTCGATGGATCGATCGACCTGGATGGACCCGAGTTGTTTGCTATCCACGACAGTACGTCTTATTTATGGGAGAGTGCATAATATAAAATATCCTTTCCTGCTTTTCTGTAGAACAGCACCCTGTGTAAAGGCAAAGGGTTTCTCTCTCTCTCTCTCTCTCTCTCTCTCTCTCTCTCTCTCTCTCTCTCTCTCTCTCTCTCTCTCTCTCTCTCTCATCCCCGAAGATGTCGGTATGTATGCAATGAACAAAACGTATGCTCGACAGTAACTGTTTAACTCGTATGACTGACGATTCAGCAAATTCCAGTGTAGGTTTATCAGCTACAAGTTGTGACATATATTAAACACTATATTAAACAATAATGTTAATAACAAGCATTCTGATGTCATAAGTTTTCCTAGTAGTAGTAGTAATAGTAGTAGTAGTAGTAGTAGTAGTAGTTGTTGTTGTCACCCCACCCCACCCCCGTCTCGTACGCTTATATGCTTGCTTATAATACCTGTAACATCTATAGGTGTACGACAGGGTGCGGGGCAACTGCTCCCCTTGTGCTGGAGCAAAACCTCAAATTCGGGCAAACATGAAAGATATTCGGGTAAAATGTGCTAACCTGAGATCTTTTTACCATGTATTTCCATCATTCTACCTTCAAAATTAGTTTTAATTTATGTAAAAATGCGTAGTGATTCGTTTGCAACCCTTTATAGCATTTTATAGCAATGCTAATATGAATAAATGTTCTTATCCCGATTCGAGTCCGTAAGCCTATGACCTGTAATTAAGTAATAACGCACCAATCGTTTGCTGTTAATGATCAACACTAGTCAACAATGAGTTCGCATCCCGGTACCGGTTTCCACCCAAAGCGAATTTAGACAGTCGATACGTGACTAACCCATTGTCCTGGACAGATAGTCCAGATTGCCCACGGCAGAATGTTAATTGGATATAAGCACGAAAATAAGCTGAAATGAAATGAAATCAAATAACTTCACACATTGCATGTTGTCAGATCGCTTGATATCAAACGAAAATCCATTTGACTCTAGCCAGCCTTATTGAACAAGGCATCTTAGTAAAGAAGTGGATGTTACAAATATATACTTGTACAGTCCCGGCGGAACGGGGGCCGGCTGAGGGGGCTATCTCAATAATTCTGAATTAAAAATATGTTAATGACATTTACCTGCATGTGTCATGATTAATTTGACTTGTAGAATGCAGAAAATTGCATTTCAGGACATCAAATTTTCAAAATGTCCACCAAAGGGAACCCGCTGGAATTTGAATGACCAGTGTCAAACTAATTCAGTTCAATTTTAAAATACAAAATCCTACATAGTAACTTGAAAAAAAATACATTGTAAAATGAGATGTTTTTTAAAAATTGTTACTATTATCAATATTTGCGATTGTAATTGTAAAGAATTATTTGATTGGATTGTACAGGTGTCCATGGTAACCAATTATTTCATTTGATTCAGCAATTTTCTACATCGCAGTCGTGTTAATATGTTTAGTATATATACGTACTTGTATACAAAAATTATACATAATGAAAAATGCATTTAAAAATTAAAATGTGTTTGCATTACCTAAATTTTGTCATGAGTAGTTTTACTTATAGAATCAAGAAAATTGTATTTCAGGACATCTAATTTTCAGAATGTTCTGGAGGAGCATACGTTCGATCTTAGTTAGGCACAACCTACCCCTCCCACCCCCCTCCCCTCCCCGGTGTCCTCCCATAAGACAGACGTCCCATAACGCAGACGCGTTAAAACAACACAAGACCCATTACTAATTACCTGCCGTTTACCTTGAATAATACATGTAGTAAATAATGGAATAGTCGGATACAATTAAATACAAAACACATAACAAAATTATATAAAATTAGATTTATTTTTTTAAATAGGTACTGTCATAACTGTGCGGTAATCATTGATATAAAAACAAAACATTGTCAATCTGAAGTGAAATGAATTGAATGGAGATATTGCAGTGGAAAATCCACCAAGCACTGTATCTTTACATTTATTAATTGCATTTACCAGATTACAATTAAGCTCTCGCTGTTGTTTGCATGAAATCAGCTCATTAATTAAGACTGCTGTTGCACTGCAGCATAGCTTGCTGAGCAGATTGGAGCAATACCATTAACGCAGTCAGGGGTGTACAGGATACATTACATAACCCAATCAAGAGTTTTGTCTATCAAATGGCATGTCTGCCTTATGGGACGTCTGTCTTATGGGAGTGAACCCCCTCCCCACCACTACAATATTCAGTTGCTTCCGCCGTGTCTGTGATAGCTGTTTACAGACACTTGGACAAATCACCTGAGCGAACGGGTGTTTTGAGATGAATGAGTTTGTAATGTTGATATATCTGGCATGTATTCGTTGTAATAAATATATAAATAAGAAATGCTTATTGTTATACAAAAATGTGACGACTTTTGTTTTTATTTGGCTACAAAATTTTGAATGTAGCGATTTCTACAAAACAATGTTGCGATTGGATACAAAAATAATATAATTATGAATTTGGCTACAAAATGTTGAATGTGGCGATTTTTACTAAACAATGTTCCAATTGGATACAAACATATAATTATGAATAATCAACATAAATTTACACAGCTACTCATCTACAATGCACAATACAATATAATCTTTACAAATCACACATTTCTATATAAATTATACATAGAGTTAGAGAAAGGGAGTGAGAAAAAAATAAATAAACAAATAAATAATAAATAAAATAATAGTGAGTTTTAAAAATGAAAGTCAAAATTGATATGTAACTTTACATGATAAAAGCTATACACAAATGTTAAAGCTCAATATATTGAGACACTGTGAAAAAGAACAGATGGACGGACGGACAAACGGAGACAAAACCTGTAGTCGCCTCCTATTGGACCGGTAGGGGAGTCAAAACAACAACAACACTGAAATGATTTTATTATTTTCTACTTTGCAGATATCATCTATGATGCTACTGGTTTCCAAGCTATTCGGGGGTTGGAGACGGTGGGCGTGGTCGGGTGTTGTCTACTGCTTGTGTGTGGAATGACCTACAGAATCGGATTTAATAACTGGACACACATGAAAACCCTCAATACGGCATTAGTGATTATGACTGTTCTCACAGGTAAACAGACGTCATCTACTGTAAATTCAGTTGCAAAAGTCTTATATAAATGAACATTTTTAATATTCAAATTTAATTAATTAAATGGGAATTTAACGAATTCCGCTAACTATATTCGTCAAGTTGGATCATGAAAGTAAATTTAACTGATATTCAGTCAGATAAGTGGAGTTTAATCTCATTCACTCATATACTTATGTAATTGGAGATACCTTATTCTCAAACATGGCATTGTATACTCAAATATGGCATTGAGATTCTCAATGCCATATTTGAGTATAAGGTATCTCCTGCTAATTCTTTTAACTCTATTTTTTTTTAAGTTCAGGTACTGTCCAATCACGTTAGAATATTTAATAACATCAATGTTTTTTGTTAGAGTAGAAAAATAAAATATATAATCATCATATACGTGAAAATGTCTGTTCTTTGTAACTACAAACTACAGCTATTTCAATGTATTGACAGAACTGGTTATCTTGGCTGGAGTGATCGTCTTCGGAGTTATGTACTGGTCGTGGATTATCAATTCGACGTTGGTTAGCTCGCGAAGCTTTCCTTGGTCTCCCTTGCTGTGTCTTATTGCCTTCTTCATTCTTCTTGTCCCGCTCTTTCTGTTGAGAACCAAGGCTAGGGAATACCACTACATCCACGGCGCCATACCTATGTCAGGTGAGTGCTTCTATGTACAGACGTTGTAGAACAGAGGCGGATCTAGTGGGGGGGGGGGGGGAGCCCTTAAGAACTCGCTCTGGGTTGGAGCCGGTACCGGGCTGCGAACCCTGTACCTACCAGCCTGTAGTCCGATGGCTTAACCACTACGCCACCGAGGCCGGTTTTCCGCCTCATGTCAATGCCCCCCCCCCCCCCACCCCACCCCACCCCCCTTAAATGGATTTTCTGGATCCGCCACTGTAGAATTCGTCATTTACTTAGTGGGGAATAGTCTACTCGGGAATATTCTAATTATATGTTCATTCTACACTCGGATCATCAACATTTAACTTGCAATAGTTCTAAATTTGTCGGAAAAACTAATTGTATGTAAAGGGTGCGTCAAATAAGGACTATCTGTAAGCAAATACTTACCAGTATATTAAACGTCATCCGATTGCAAAAATAACACTCAAGAATTTTAGTTTCAGTTTGCACAAATATTCACAGATATACACACACATTAGTCCGAACGGACGTAGAATGTGTGGTTCCTTTTACATCCGAAGATTACTACATTACCCTATAAATAGCTGGTATTCACAACTTGTGGCACCACGTTTCAAGTTTCTCAATCAAAATAGTGCAATAAATAGACACACAAACCAAAAATGTATAGCCTACTGTACTCACAAAATCCCGATTGAAGTACTTGCGTCATTATTAACAAAATAAATCTTCCAACGCCGTTACAACCTTCAAAAATTTCCCCGCCAATTTAAATTTGCTAAATAGAGGAAAACAATTCGCCCTGCACGTTAAAAAAAAGTATTGACTTAATGTGCGCCTTGCACTACACACACATATACTTACCCACACATACACAAAATTTGTCGCTCGATGCGCGGTCGGTGTGGGATCGATCCCCGTCGGTGGGCCCATTGGGCTATTTCTCGTTCCAGCCAGTGCACCACGACTGGTATATCAAAGGTCGTGGTATGTACGACCCTGTCTGTGGGATGGTACATACAAAATATCCTTTGCTGCTAATTGAAAAAGAGTAGCCCATGAAGTGGCGACAGCGGGTTTCCTATCTCAGTATCTGTGTGGTCCTAAACCATATGTCTGACGCCATATAACCGTAAATAAAATGTGTTGAGTGTGTCGTTAAATTAAAAAAAATCTGTCTTCTGTCGAACATATAGTGACCACTGAATTCTGTCATTAAATAAACTTTTTCCCCCTTTCCTTTCAGGAGATGCCAAACTTGATTTGAACCCCCAAATGAAAACCGCGATGAGTCAGCGATACTTCACCCCATCACCATACGCCGAAGATCGCCGAACAACCATCGATCAGTCGGCGTACTACGACGACGTATTCGACAAACCAGCATACACCATTAGCAATTTCGAGAACAAGACGTACACCCGTAACCAGGTGGATAGCACGCCTTTAGTATCTAATGTCGTGTACGGTGTAGAAAATCGAGCTTATACGACAACGGACGAATTTCGGCGACGGTCGTATAGTGGGCCAGGAAATGGATATGCCTACCAAATGTCAAACCGAATGGATATCTCCACAGAGACGGAAGTGTTACGTCCACGACCTAAATCCATTGCAGCCGACACGACGTACACCGGACATGATGTGTCGTACTTTCGTGAGCCAATCAAACAAGAGCCCATTCACTACGAGGAAAGAGTTGTCACCCGCGTTGAGAGAGTTCCGGTGTATGGCCCCGCCCCAACTCCTGTGATGCCCAATCAAGACATTGGAACAAAATATCTTGGATATGGAAGGGTTCAGGCCCTTTCGGACTATGAAGATCCCCGTCTGAGCCAGTTTGAGCGATACACTGTGCATACACGTCAACGACCAGCGTGTTCTACCACCAGGATGATCACCGACGCAAGGTCCTCCGTCGACCCCACCCTGGGGGACGGCTTCGCTAACGGATCGCCTTACATGTACAGACCATACCAGCCACAAAAATACTAAATATAATTTAAAACCTGTAAAATAGCACTGTGCATGGAAAGATATCGCGAACAGTTACAAATCGTCGTCTTAGGATTATAATGTTGTAAGTCCTTTTTTTTTTTTTTTAAATGAGTTCCATATACCATTTTGTTGGTAATAAAGTGTTCTATCTCCTTATTAATAGTTAATTTAGCTAAAAATCACTATAAGTGAGTTATTGCCAATTCTTTTTTGTTCTATGTCCAAAACTTATAAAACGATCAGTAGCCTACTTTAATGTTTTATGTCCATTGATCAGTCAGATTTCTCAATATCAGTCACGTGACTAGATGTGTATATCAAAATCAGCATGACCATAGAATGGCATATTTGATGTCTTTTCTTAAACATATTATTTGTTGTAGAATTAATATATTAAAAACATAAATGGAATTTAAATTTCAATGAATCCTATTGTCGGAAAACATTATTTTACATCATTTTATTATGGAGATAGAACATTATATCTACAATCTTCGTCAACGTTACCATGAAGATAGAACGTTATTTAACTTCTTTCAATATTACATGATATAATTTGTAAACACAAACAGTAAACACAAAAGAGCATGTTATGGAAATCTCATAAAAGATACCACCCCATCAAATAGCATTATCTGTTTTATTTATACTTTTTCACATTATTTGAAATTAATATTACAAGAGTTGTGAATTAAAAAAAAACCCACCCTGTTTGTGCACAATAACGTTTCCTTTTTATTAATCACCATTTAATCCATTTCAATCTTGAAGTCATGATTGTTACCTTTTGTTGTTTTTAATGTCATTTTATAGAATTTGCATCACTAAAGTTATGAATTTGTTTTTAACTTGACTCAAATGTTTTAATACATGCATTTTGCGTTAGGTTAGGCCTACATGCACCAGCATGCTCGTTACCAGAAAATAAAACTTTTCTCAGAAATAATCATTAAAGAAATACATTTTGTTGTTATTACTTTATATAAATAAAAATGAACAACAAGCCTTTTTACTATCCTTTATATATTAAACAGAATTAGCATATTAGTATGTTTTAAATTGTTTTCTCTCGTTAATTGTACTTTAAATGCCTTTGTTCTTAAGAATAGACATGATTGTATGTGCTTAAATATATGTTCTATGTTGTAAAACATTATAGTTCTAAAAGAATCAGTCAAGTTGTATATCGCAATGTTCTAAGTCCAAATCAAATGTTATAATTTTACAGAGAATGCGATGTTTTGAAGCAGTGTCAGGTTAGAATAAGAATATTTAGATAAACAATTTATATCCAAATGACAAACCGCACACAGATAACTATTACATATGTAAGTTCCACTGAGTTAAAACCCTAACATCGTTTTTCTCGGTAACGAGTAAATGGCGCATAGAACATTATAATCCTAAGACGACGAAATGGCCATTTAAAGCTAGATGATTTTTTTTCCAAAAGAGGGCTGTAACTAGAGAGGGTAGTTATTCGCTGTAATATACCTTCTACTGAAGGTACGTGTGTTCTTGGGCATATCCTTCGAGTTTCCTAAGACATTTGTCCCAAAATATATAAGAAAAAAAATAGAGAAAAAAATAAACAAGCAATTTTTTTTTTAAATTTAATGTTTTAATTATTATTATTAGTGGAATATATATTTGGGTGTAATTACAAAACATGAAATAAACTAGCGCAATAGTAGCATATATCAGTGCAGCAATCAGTAGGCCCAAGGTCACACTAATTTACGCTAAATATATGTTTATATATAGTATTAGTGGCTATAACATGTTTCTTAATATCAGTCGGCCCGTGGATTTTTTCAGTGCACCTTTGCCTACCTGAGGGAAACATATCCTGAAAAGAGAGCCCCTGTTATCAAGCTCTTTCTCCCAGAATATTGGTTTAGACAAACACATCCACATATCCTGAAAAGAGATCCCCTGTTATCAAGCTCTTTCCCCCCAGAATATTGGTTTAGACAAACACATCAACATATCCTGAAAAGAGAGCCCCTGTTATCAAGCTCTTTCCCCCCAGAATATTGGTTTAGACAAACACATCCACATATCCTGAAAAGAGAGCCCCTGTTATCAAGCTCTTTCTCCCCAGAATATTGGTTTAGACAAACACATCCACATATTCTGAAAAGAGAGCCCCTGTTATCAAGCTCTTTTTCCCCAGAATATTGGTTTAGACAAACACATCCACATATCCTGAAAAGAGAGCCCCTGTTATCAAGCTCTTTTTCCCCAGAATATTGGTTTAGACAAACACATCCACATATCCTGAAAAGAGAGCCCCTGTTATCAAGCTCTTTTTTCCCAGAATATTGGTTTAGACAAACACATCCACATATCCTGAAAAGAGAGCCCCTGTTATCAAGCTCTTTTTTCCCAGAATATTGGTTTAGACAAACACATCCACATATCCTGAATAAATTAGGTGTGGGATCGATTAATTTGTAGTTATTTATTACAAATAAATATGAAAATAACGAAATATTGTAGTTCCAACTTTGACATAGGACCTTTAAGCTGTTAAAAGTTGTTTAGAGTGGAAGCCGGTATCGGGATCCGAACCTAGTAACTAGGCCTATCGGAGACGCTTCAGCCAAATGAATATATTATATGGACTGTTTGATTCAGGTAGATGACGGTATCGTGCAGCCTGCAGGGAGATACTGGAATAGTCATGTAGTATTATACATTATATAAGTCTTGTGCAGGTTGCCTTATGTGTAGATACTATGTAGATACTATGCTGTGGGATGTTGTTTGGGTTTTTCATATTTACGTTCCTGATGTCTTCCGACACGTGTGGGTTATTGTAACAAAACAGCGCTTGGTGTCAACTAATTTATATAGGACTAAATAAAATGGTGTATATACTGAACAAAATTAATTAAGGGTTACTAGATAGTTGTGAATGGACTATAAAAGCACTAGAATTATGTGGACATTAATACACACGCTTTTAAATAGAGCATAAGAACGTACAGTTCATACGATAGACAAAACTTAAAATATGGCATCAAACCATTGCATTTGTACACATTAGTATGTGCTTGTTTTACGTATGAGCTGATGGTTTAAATTTCATGTTGTAATGTGTGTAAAATGTTATATAAAAAAGAACATTGGGCTGATCTTCGCGCTGGGATAGGCCAGGATTTTATTTTATTGCCGGGGGAGGGGGGGGGGGGGATGTACACTGTCTATGAGTGTATGAAAAATATGTGTGATTGGGGGAGGGCGTGGTTCCCATGGCCCCCACCTGGCTATAGCCTACCAGTCGATCATCGTGCCACAGGCAGGCAATAGGCAATGGTATTTATAGAACAGGCCGAATTAGCATGTGATTTTACGCCTTTATTGAATGACAATGTCCATTTTGTGTAATATAGTATTATTATATATGATATGTATGATATGGTATTTAATTACATTATTTATCTATATCAATATATAAATAAAATAAAACAAAATTCTACATTGTTGGTTTGTTCATTTATGCATGTATAATATAATTATAGAATAAGACTCATTTTATATATTATAAGCAAAAACTATATTATATTCTTGAGATTTTATTAAATATACTGCTATACTATATTGTTTTTGTTGTACTTTGTCACATTATACCTGGGTTTTGAAGTTGAATAACGGAAAAAAGGTATGAGAGAGAGAGAGAGAGAGAGAGAGAGAGAGAGAGAGAGAGAGAGAGAGAGAGAGAGAGAGAGAGACTGCAGGACTTAAAACTGGTTTACGAAAGGAAAATATTACACATAAAGTATAATAAAGTTTGTTCAACGAAACTTCTGGGGCACATTGATAATTAATCATCGGCTATTGGGTGTCAACCACATGATCATTACATTTTTAAAGAATTATAATATCGGTCTGTATAACAACTCGAAAAATCGGGAACACATGCGCTTTTAAAACTCAGTCAGTTGAAAGCTCGCCTGAGGTGCCTGCCTCGCAGGATCGAAACACCTCGGCGGATCCATTCAACTGATTGGGTTTTTCTCTCGTTACAACCAGTACATCACAACTGGTCAATGAACATGGTATGTGTTTTTCTGCCTGTTGGAAAGTACATATAATAAAAGATCCCTTGCTGCTAATGGAAAAATGTAGCGCGTTTCCTCTCTAAGACTATATATGTATGAATGATCAAATGTTTGACATCCAACAGCCGATGATTAATTAATCAATGTGCTCTGGTGGTGTCGTTAAACAAAAACAAAACAACAACAATTGTTCAGTCTCGTCATAAAGTAGGCCTATTTGAACGACGTTAAATTACAGGATATGGGGTGAGGGGCTGATTTTAATATTCAACTACAGGGCATAGACATAGACCTATTTAGGACACAAACTGAAACACAATGTTGATGGTGAGAGGGGCACATGTCCTTACATCCCCCGTCAAATGACCCCATGCTAATACACATTACACACCTGGATTCACCGGTCTTGTCTTCCAGATTTCAGTTGCCACCGGCGAATGCGGTAGGTCTACTGTCGCTAAAGAATCGCTGGCGCTGTCAGTGACCATTTTTGACACACTTGTAGAGACAAGAGCAAAGAATTTGCGCATATCCATGATAACTGCTTAATATAACAAGTGTGACAATTAAAATTAAAGAAATCTTCTGACATATGAGCCAGGATCCAAAATTTAGCAATTGGTACCATCTGGGGGACGAATACTCACAGTGATTTTTGTCGTGGCCTACATCCCTAGAGATGGAAAACAGTATGATAGCATTGCAGGACTTACAGCTTTCTGTGTGTAACCACCAGTTTTGTTACCCTACCCCTATTTCCACTGTAGCTAATATTTTTTATCGAAATGCTTAAAGGCGCTCTGTAACGGATGGTTGACCTAATTAATGACCTAACAAAGTATTATCTTAAAATATATACATTTGATTTGTCGCTAAAAGTATTTTATTTAACCATCTACATAACTACCGTAACCCACTAATTACTGATATTTTGTAAAAATAATTGAATTATGTCAACGGTCCATAATTCAGGAAAAAATAACGGCTATTTGGAACGAAGAGGTGTGACGTATTATTTTTGTAGTCACGTGATGGGCAACCCCCGAATAACTGCAATATCAAAACGATTTGCCATGTTCGTGTAACGAGAACGCTTGACCATCCTATGCGACGTAGGGTAAATCGAAAGAAAAATAATGAAAATAAGTTATAAAAAGATATATAAATATGTACTGAATGATAATAAGCTTATACATTAATTTATTTTAGCAACAGAAGCATTTATCGTTTGTTGTTCATTTTTCAGTTTGTCAAATTTATTATTATATAAAATATGCCATAACCCCATGGGTAATTACAAATGGCTTGGAATAGGAATTACTACATTTTTAAAGAATACTGTGTACTAGACAGTGTTTGTATACGAAGTGGCTATATATACGACGGCCGTGTATATGGCCTCCACTAACGAGGGCTGCCTATAAACACAGCAAACATGTATATAGGCGGTAAATAAGTATTTGATTGATCCATATTGCCGAACCACTTGGAACAAGAGGAATAAATACTAAGTACAAACAGGGGAATGGGGGTTGAATATGAACCTAGCGGACCCTTTTGTGTACGTTTTCCATAGACACCTACTCAGTGTTTCTGCCGGAAAGAATTTTTTGGGTATGGCGCTATGAAATTAAATATTTACAATGTGTTTGCTGAATGCAACAGCAGTCGATAGGGGGTATGGGGGCCTCCCCAAAAAATAATATGGGTTAGGTGTAGGGTTAGGGTTATGAAAATCACACAGTAATAATAAAGAGTCGTTAATTGTGTCAAGGTTAACTTTTAAAAAATTAAATCTGCAATAAAATTTGGGTATGGCGCCATACCCATTTTACCCTGCTACCGTATATGAATAGCGTAATATTGCCCCTGCAGTACTATAATAATAATAATAATAATAATAATAATAATAATTATTATTATTATTATTATTATTATTATTATTATATGAATGAATGAATACATATAAATAAATAAAATTATCAGCTTCTGAGATCATCTGAAAAAGAAAATAAATACACACCAACTACGGACAGTACACAAACTAACAGCGGGGGCTTGTAACTGGAAAGAAACGTGTTATCTGTTCGCTGCTTGAGAATTATACTGTTCTATCGACAAATTGGGTCAAATGGAGTTATGGGTATCATTGGAAAGCTGACATTATAATCTTGAAGATGAAACCAGTTTCAGTTGCAAACTGTTACTTGTAATAAAGATATTAACGGCATTATGTTGTTCTATCTCAAAATAATCACTCGATCCTAATGTTAAACTATTCTATCTTAGCTGACCAGTCATATGTTATCAAATATGACATGTGATACCAAAATCCTTTGATGATGGTAAGTTCAGAACCGGTCATTTTAATCTATTGAAATCAGGTACAAATATATCTCCAAGAACAAGTTTATTGTGTGTGTAACCAAAATGGAATGTCAAAGTAAACACATGCAAAGTTTTATTACAATGTATTCAGGATAAAAATTGTCATTCGCACCCCTTGGATCCTCTGCTGAAATGTCATTGACTTGTTCCCGCGTCATGACGAGTTTATTGTTGTTGTAGGCAAGTGCACTGATTGCAATCCTAGATAGGTTTGTAACAGATTTCCCCAAGATAACAAAAACATTATTTTGTTGTCCGATTCATGTGTCACGCAAAACAAAAACTCTATCAAGCTCACAGCATTGAAAGAGTTTATCGCCAGATCTAGAGTCCAAATTATTCAGCAAAACTTTTGTGAACCAGGGCTCTCTTCAATTCAGGAAGTAGATAATCTCCACAGCAAAATTGAAGGAAACGACATTGAAGGCCAAAGAACACATTGAAACAAGTCGGTAGACAGCCTATGGTCGTCATTCAAATGAAAGCCAACATGTTCTTAGATTATCAGTCTATATCAAAATGCGTAAAGTTTGATGATATACCCTTCACAAAATTTAAAATGATCAGTATTTCATCTCAGAAACCCAAAGTAGCACATTTTAAATTATCATTTGCAGGTGAGGAAGATGAAAGTAATCTTCGACAAAAAGCAAGAAACCAAAACACTAAGTTCCAACTCCCTACCCCGTCTGTGTTAAAACAGATTTCACAGTTCAGAAAAGACAAAATCATAAATCCATGCTTAAATTCATGCCGTTAGATAACATGGCATACATGCAGTCCATCCTACATGTATAGTTACAGACACAATTATAGGTACAGTACTAAACGTGTACAAAACGTTTGTCCTAATGTTTTGGAAGGACACCGTACAGTGCATACACAGCAGAGCATGGACACCGTGGACATGTTTTTGAAGTTTTTGACGTTTCCAAGCAACATCAAATAAACCACTGGCGCAGCTTCGACGCCTAATCCAGACCATTCCAATTCACATGACAGCCAGATTTATGTACATGAACACTACTAAAGTAAACAATATATTAAAACAGCATTTGAAAAGATCACATTAAAATTATACAAAAACACTAGCAATAATTATACACTATGTTTCTGCTATGGATGCGTATTCGCGTGCGTATTTCTGTCATGAATCTACACACAAAAAAACTTTGCAGAGTAATTTCGCATATTCTAAGTTGTATGTTCACGCAAAAATGAAGCTCGGCATATTCGTAGCGAATTAGAACGAAATACGTTAGCGTATTCGTGGTTTATTGGTATGTTTTAAGTATTCGCGTTCAAATTCAAGTGGGCCTACGTTAAGGACTGAACACATAGGGCCGATTTCATATGTCTAGGTTATCAATTGGTTTTGGAAATATATGGTTTAAACCTAGGTTAAACCCTGGGTCATGTTTACTGTGCATTTCAAATGTCTGGTTTTCAGTAATCCTAGTTTAACACTTGGTTACAATTGTATTGCTTGTTTAAACCTGCCCTTGAGGTGGTTTTTCGCTGGGTTTGCTCAAAGTAACTTTTCTTCATAGATAATTTCGGCAGCAAAATCGTGTTTTACGTCAGTATTGCAGAGCCATGAAATGTGAACGTATTTTAGAGATCATTTGAAGCCACTACAGAAACAGTGGCGTAGCCGGGGGGGGGGGGGGGGGGGGGGCAATCCCGGCAAAATTAGGGGTGATCAGTGGCGTACTCAATATCATTGTTTACTTGGCTGCCAGGTGCCCCCCCCCCCCCCCCAGTACAAAATCCTGCCTACGCCATTTTACAGAAACGAATACATGGTGGGGGTAGGGGGGTTCGAACCCCCTCCCCCTTTAGACAAGATGCCCTTTTGCCTGTTTTTTTTTAGCACGACTGTATAATTAGATCCACCCCTTCACCATGTTCGTGGCGAATGAACAACAAAGCGCCTGAGATATATAGAGGATAATAAACGAGATACCAGTTATTATCAAAATTATGTTCCGAATCAAATCATTTTTAGTTGTCGCGAGCTTTAGCGAGTGACAAATGAAAAGTATTTCACTCGGGACATACATTGATAATAACTGGTACTGAGTTTGCTATTCTGTTTATTACCCCAGCTATGTTTTCTCTAAACTCCTTTAATTTAGACGCACGTACATGTAGGCTATAGAAACAATGTAAACACTGTTCTGGGTATTTCTATAACTTTGCATTTTAATCACGCTAATAGATAATTTTCAAAAACAAAAGTTATCGTTATTCTGCTAAAAATATAAATAATGAGTTGTCTTAAAATGACATTTTGTTATAAATTTAATATTAAAACAGTAGTGAACGCAAAATCATTAAAGTACATGACGTCATTTTGTGTGTCTGCCAAATCGAGATGATGTATTTAGTACCGACAAAGTCATTGGTTTGTAAGCGTCAAAACATCCAGTAATATTGTACATCACAACACTGCATAATATTTCTCATTGAGAAAATACGGAAAATATTTTCCCTGTTATAAGTGGTCACTGGGGGTAATAAACATAGTTATTTATTAAATTAGTAAAAATAAACATTTTCTTCATGGTGTATGAACTACACGAAAACAGGAAGTACTAGTAATGAAAGTTGATCGGTTACCACCGGTATCAAAGCAACAAACGTCTATCATAGACTGCAGTCTTATAATGACATACTTTCGTGTTTGTCTCGGCTTAATAAAGGGGGAACAAGGCGGTAGGCTACAGGCCCACAGTTTTGAAAATTTGACCATACGTTATCTCGGTGCTCTCAAGCGTACGCGTCCCATCTTTTGTTTTTTAATATTATGTTAGAATGAAAGGGAAATGCCAGTAACAAAACGTTTATTCATATTTGCATTATTACCAACAGCTATGTAGGGTTCTGTAAGCATTTTTGCATTATTACCAACAGCTATGTAGGGTTCTGTAAGCATTTGACATGGAATATAACTAATATTGTGAGTAAAATAATGGAAATACATGGTGAAACGTTTTCAGGCTAGCTCATTTTCCCAAATATGTCCATCATTTTTGACAGAATGTGAAGGTTTGTTCCACATTGGGGGGGGGGGGGGGCAGGGGAGGAGGTAGCTAATCCTCCATCTCGAACGCGAATACTAATAATATACCGGTAACGAGTTTCAACTACTAAGTGATGAAGTGTAAGCTATTCCTCGCTTATGTCCCTTTCCAAATCTGCGGGTAACCCCTGTATAAAGCGTGGTTTTGTAAACACGGGTAAAACACACACATGTGAAATACACCACGAGTGTATGTCTTGGTCAGGTTTTTCAGCGTTTTACGTAAACCAATGTTAAACCTAGGTTTTGATACACAGACATATGAAATCGGCCCGTAGTGTGTAGGCCTCGCGTATATCATCGATTTAAAAAAAAATTAAATTGTGTTGTTGTTGTTGTTGTTGTTGTTGTTGTTGTTGTTTTTTTTCATTTTTTTTTTTTTTTTTGGGGGGGGGGGTTATTGTTGTTATTTGTTTTTTTGTGTGTTTTTTTTCATAAAGTGTAATGGAGCATAACTGGTCTAATTAATAAAGTAATTACGTAAACAATATACTACGACGGAAAGATAACCAAGGCTTGCATGCATGTTGTTTCCATATCGGCAAAAGATGGAAGGAAGAAAGGAAATGTTTTATTTAACGACGCACTCAACACATTTTATTTACGGTTATATGGCGTCGGACATATGGTTAAGGACCACATAGATATTGAGAGAGGAAACCCGCTGTCGCCACTTCATGGGCTACTATTTTCGATTAGCAGCAAGGGATCTTTTTATATGCACCATCCCATATACAGGGTAGCACATACCACGGGTTTGATATACCAGTCGTGGTGCACTGGCTGGAGATAGGAACATAACAACCACCTGCCTATAATGGATAGATCAGGCATGTCTCGTCATATTCCATTTGCATAGATCTGTTTTGAACTGTGTATTGGGAAGGAAGGAATGAAGGAAGGGGTGTTTTATTTAACGACGCCCTCATTTTCAATACAACTTATTTTCGTGCTTATATCCAATTAAGGTTCAAGCACGTTGAGAGAGAAGAGGGTGCAGTGGTCTTACACTTACCCATTGAGTCGTTAAAATTCGCTCTAGGTGGGAGCCGGTACCGAGCTGTGAACCCAGTACCTACCAGCCTTATGTTCGATGGCTTAACTACGACACCACCGAGGCCGGTCACGACGCCCTCAACACATATTAATTACTTTCTATTGCCGTAGAAAAGTGACCGGGGATAGGGCCTACCATGTTACACCAGCACTACAGACAAAACTATCTGCACTAGCAGAGCTCATTTCAATCAGACTGGAAATACCGGGTCGTCTCTATTAAAGTTATGACCGGCCTCCGTGGCGTCGTGGCAGGCCATCGGTCTACAGGCTGGTAGGTACTGGGTTCGGATCCCAGTCGAGGCATGGGATTTTTTAATCCAGATACCGACTCCAAACCTTGAGTGAGTGCTCCGCAAGGCTCAATGGTAGGTGTAAACCACTTGCACCGACCAGTCATCCATAACTGATTCAACAAAGGCCATGGTTTGTGCTATCCTGCCTGTGGGAAGCGCAAATAAAAGATCCCTTGCTGCCTGTTGTAAAAAGAGTAGCCTATGTGGCGACAGCGGGTTTCCTCTAAAAACAGTGTCAGAATGACCATATGTTTGACATCCAATAGCCGATGATAAGATAAAAAAATCAATGTGCTCTAGTGGCGTCGTTAAATAAAACACACTTTACTTTTTTCACTATTAAAATTATAGTCGCCATTTTTGGTTTAAACACTACGACATATTTTGCACTTATTAGAGATATTTTTTATCATTGAAAGCGGACACTTAGATTTTATTATTTAGGTTATCTATTTCCACAAAGCTACAACCGAGTTAAACGAGGGTCTGTGGCGTTAAAACGGGAAAATACCATCCAAAAATCGTCTAAAGATCGTTTCCATAACCGAGAAATACGTGCGTTTTTAGAATTATAAAAAAAATGCATTTCGTTGCATTACAAACACTAGGATGACTAAAAACACTTTGGATGTATGGAGATGGATAATCTAAACAATAAGATGCAAATAATGTATAATTTCAGTTGTCAAAAAAAAGCTGCTCTTTGTAGGGGAAAATACATCGTAGTGTTTAAAAACTAGGATATGTTTCTTTAACCAAACTCTGTGTCCATTTTCACGGGTTCTGCGACTTTAAATTAAGGGAAATACGATACAAAAGAAAACTCGTTTCTTCCGGTTTGTTATCCAAGATGGTGTTCGGAGGATATCCCCCTGAATTTAATCCAAGAATTCACGGTCCTTATAATCCAGCCACTTACTATGGGAAGCGTGAGTGCTTTGTAATACTAATGAATAAATAGTGACCGAGTTGGAACTTCGTTTAGAATGTCGAAGTGTAATTAAATTCAACGTTTTCAGTGAACATGATGAAGGTCGTGTCCTTGGGTCATTTGTGATTCGATAATTCGTCGATTCAACCGATAAAAACAAAAAGTGTATATATCATCGATGCCCAAAGTTTGTTAGGGTAATGACAACAAGTGAAAAACGCGAATAAAGAATAAATATATTCTGTTTTGTAATTTCGGTACTTAAATAGAATATACCAATCAGTCCATGTGAAAAATTAGTTCATCAAGATCAACTTTGACTGCAAGTGTCAAAGTTAATCTTGTGGATGCATTACGCTATTAGCTGTTTCCAACTGTTCCGAGCAGTTTTGCTCGAAATGGAATTGCGGTTAAATTAATGACTACCATCACGTTTTCCCACCCTAATCGTGTATTCAGTATTGTGATCTATTTCGAGCTCATGGAGACTAAGAAATACTCACTTTGAAATGATCTTCACTTTGAATTAAAGGAAAAATAGTCCGACTGTGTAGGGTTTTTTTTTGCAGAGTAGATTCTAGCAGACAATTACGCTAGCAGACACAATTTCAGCAGACACGCATGGTGATGTTCTAAACACCGGACTCATACGCCTTTTGATTGTTATCTGTATTTCCCACACTTTTAAACACACTGTTATGCTAATTATTTGTATGCACTATAAACTTAAGATTAGAATTTCAGAGTTTTAAAGAGTATCTTTATATAAAAAACACACAAAAACAAAATAACAACCAAGACTAATTTTCATAGTCTTATATTGTTACTAATATCTGTATAATTTATACAACATAACCGTTTTATTAAGCACTTTCCAATAGCTGATGATTAATAAATCAGTGTGCTCTAGTAGTGTCGTTAATTTTTTTTACAAACTTTAACTTTGATAGCACCATAACATTCATTACAATATAACGTCATCCTATTGGTCCAGACGTAGCAACGGGAGTTTGTTCATTTATCAATGAACATAAAAATTACATCGTCAGGGAATGTCATATCTGATGACGTCATTTTATATGGGCAAGTTGTCTTATTGATCGTTATTGTTTATGGACCAAAAATAATCTAAATAAAGTATGAAGTTTTAGTGTTATTAATAGCAAGTATGATTCAAATTTAATTAAATTTAATTAAAAGTATTGTTTGTTATTTCTTTTACATTCATCTGGGTATTTAAAAAAAAATCATCCGTAAAATTATGTGAGAACGGCTTTGCCAATTCACACAATTTGTGGATGAATATTTTTGGTTCACACCCAGATGAATTTAAAAGAAATAACAGCTAGTTGTTAACCATTATGGCATTGTTTTTCGCTATTAAACCCATTTTTTCACAAATAAAATTGCACTTTACTTACATTTTATTATTTAGAATACACATTTCCATTCACCTTAAGTGCTTTTTGGTAATCCTGATGTTTGTAAAACCACGAAATGCATTTTTTGTATTTCTTAACAACAGGCGTGCACTCGAGAAAAAACCGTTAAGCAAGCGAGGTCCAATCTATTTTTAGAGCAAATCTTCCTGTGTAAACGTCACAGACGTTGGTATACCATGTGACCGTTATCATTTTTTGTTCGGTTTGTTTTCTCGTGCACAGTTCGCGCAATCAACATCCGATTTGTTGTCGTTTGCTTGTTGTTCATTTGTGAGATTTTTCTTCACAATTCGTGAACATTTTCAGTAACAATAAAGTTCAGACAAGTAAGTGTCTCAATACAAAACGTTACAAACCCTTAAAACCAATAATTTTGCTAAGTCTTACGATATCTGGAGAGGGGATACAACCAGGACAGAACAGTTGGAACATGTCCAGGAGAGGTGAAAAGAACGCACCCCAAGTCTGTGCGCACTCTGTGAAATGTGTCGTGACGTAGGCATTGTTGTGCTTCGAGCGACATCTACCGGTGACATCAGAATACTAACTTTCAAAATTATTTCAAGCAATTGGGACATGGGGATTCCCATGGTATTTATCGATATAAAAGGTGCTTTTTCACTCCATTTGATAAAAACGTGATCTAAGTGTGTTACAGGTTTGTAGATTAACCAAATTATAATTTATTTTCGCTGGATGGAACTAGGGTGTGCGGCTTTAATTATATTTATAATATGATTTAATGGGAAGTTGAATGCAAACCAAAAAACAACACAATATATATTGTTTGATTCATTCAGTTAATTTGCTCATGTCCACCATAGCTCATGTAAAGTGCTAATCAGGCAGGCTAAAAACTGTCCACATAGCCAAAAATAATGTTGAAAAATCAACATGCCTAGTACCCTATAGTTTAAGATCTGTAAATATTATGTTGACTAACGGCGATGCCACATGATAGATATGCTGCATACGAAAATAGTTCAGGGCTTCTAGATTATGGTAGCTCCACTCCCATGGCTAGTAATATTCAATGCCATACCTGATGGCTAGTGAATTTTTCTTTGTCAAATGTTCCAGTTAAGTCTTATTTTGTAAATATGAATATCCTGCCCCCACCCCAATCTTAGTGTTTTTAAGCTCTATCTCCCTCTTTATGTGATTTGTATATAAACAAACTAAAGGAGGGCTAGTGAATGTTTAATAGTGGCTAGTAAATATTTTAAATCACAAATCCCATGGCTAGTGGATTTAAAAAAAATTCTAGAAGCCCTGTAGCTGTTGGCTATTCGCCTACACGACACTCATATTTTGTGATGTAGCAATGAGGTTACACATGGCTATTTTGTATTTTCACAGGGGATATTCCATTTGGCGAAGTGAAATTAGGAGAGCTTGGTTCATGGGTCAGCCGCAGAAAGTTCACTCCACAGACAACGGTGCAGGTTGTCACCAGATGTAAGCATATATACATGTTTTTCTCCTCATATTTTGTTTTGTTGTACTACTACCATACTTTTTTTTACACAGTAATAAGTTTTAGTTTTTAAAATCGTTCTTTTCCTTGTATTATACCAATTTTAGTGGATTTTTTTTCTTTTCCGATTTACTTGGATCGAAGAGGGGGATTGGAGGTGGGGTGTGTGAATGACAACGCCAATCATTATTACCGATTTTACTCATTCCGAATACTGATTATAACAACGGGTGCTCAATATGGGAGATTCCTAATTTGGCATAGTTACCGTTACTTACTTCTGTATTCCTGTCAGCATCACACAGGTGACATCAAACACACATTTATCAGGGTTCGCACGCATCATGAGAAAACTTGGAAAGTCATGGAATTTGAGATTTAAAAATCCAGGTCTGAAAAAGCTGGAAAACTATGATTTTCAATAAAAAGTTATGGAAAATCATAATATTGCTCCATCCCTGACTCCACACTGAAAAAAAAAAGACACCCAGAGATAATTTTTTTTAAATAAAATGTATAATTCTTAAATCGGTAAATCTGATCGTTGTCTAGAAGCACAAGTTAGAATTGATCAGTTGACTGGTATTTGTCTCCTTACTATTACAGCATTATGTTTCAAGTGTAATGCATATAATTAATTAGTCATATGACTGGTATTGTAATGCTTTTACGGCATTATATTGCACGCATAATGCAGTTGAGAAATTGAGAAATGGTGAACTGTTCTTTGTCGCCTAAGGCCCAAAACACACCAAAGCTGGGTCTGAGATGGCGAGTTTGGTACCAGTCGAAATGAAACGTGCACTGTATCGTAAATGACAAAGCACAATGCGTCGCTGGCGCAAACTATAGATATGGCAACAGACGACATAGAACATACGCTGTATTGTCACATTACCACACTGGCAGCTGCAGGGTGTGCTAGCAGTATTTTAATTTATTTTTCTTATTAAAGAACAGGAATGATATATATCAATCAAAGTAGGATGCTGATAATTATTGTTGGTGTTTACAGAAGAAACTATCTAAAGATATGAGTGTGGTTAATATATATTGAAAATACACAAGAGTTACAGATTCAGACATCAAAATACATGGTGTCTTTGCCAGAACAAGACCCAGCGTTGGTGTGTTTTGGGCGTAAATTGATTTTAACAGTGATATTACTGTTTTAATAAAATATCTGCATGTACATGATGTACAAGTTCATTACTAAAATTAAACGATAATCATGGAATTGTGTTATTTGGGTCAAGGAAAATGAATTTGAAAAAGGTGTGCGAACCCAGGTTTATAAATAGCCTTTACGTCATAAAATTTAAAGGAACACAGTGAAATTTTCAAAGTATGTACAAGCGACAAAACATTGAGAAGTAGCATATGAATTTGTAAATAGGCTCTTGGGGAATCCCCAAATTTCCGACATGTTAAAGCTGGTTTTCGCGTTATATGCAGATTGAATTAGAATAACCAATTATACGCACAGTAAAATACACTTAGAATGAACATGCTTAGAACAAACTACTGGATAGAACAAACTGATAGTAAAGTCAAATTTGTTCATCCTATATAATATCAATAAATCTTAATAACTATGTATAACAAATTAACTTTTAAAATGTAAAATAAACAGAGTGTGCAGTGTCATCTGAAATGGACCAGCAAGAACAAGTGCTGCCTTTCTACCCCCAAAACCACATAAAGAAAATAGCATATGGATCGGAACCACACAGGAAGACTAGTGGCACCCCAATTCACCATTAGTCGGTCAGTTCATTCCCTTGGTCTAAAAAAGGCCTCTTTATAACGACCTTTAAAAAAGTGTTAACTGACATGCTTTCCACTTGTAGAAGGTAGGGAAATAATTCACTTTTATGTGCTCATAAGACAAAAGTGGTTTTGGTTTGGTGCTAATACATGTAGTTTCATCCATTCTGAAAGTGAAAGAGTTCATCATCCTTTCATCGACTGAAAGGTGTATTATTTTGTTAATTGTCATGATGTCAACAACCTAATTACTGAAGCACAGTTAATTTATACATCACTGATAACAAAGTTCTTCAGGTAAAGTGATTTTCTTTGAAATCCAAGATGGTGGACCATTGCTTTAAACTAAATTATCATATTTACAAACTGATTTTCAAAACAGATACCACAAAAATGACAAATTTGTAATTGTATAAATATGAATTATTTTATGGAGATTGTGTTTTATTAAACCCAGCATTTTTTCACTCATAGACTGAAAGTAACATCATGCACCTGTATAT
Organism: Gigantopelta aegis; assembly: GCF_016097555.1. Classification (NCBI taxonomy): domain Eukaryota; kingdom Metazoa; phylum Mollusca; class Gastropoda; order Neomphalida; family Peltospiridae; genus Gigantopelta; species Gigantopelta aegis. Next base: position 43,367,923 of record NC_054706.1, read on the forward strand.
TATTCTCTATTATTCATTATGTATTTATTCAAATGACTTTCATGTAAATCTCTCATGCCCAATACCTTATTTAATGACACTTTTGCTCAATTTACTTTCATTTTTGGTATTCTGATTAATTTGTACAATTATTGATAGATTAAATCATTTAATGGCTATTAAACTACAAAAAGTACCAAGTTAAATAATTTGCACAATGCCAATTTTGTTTATGTCATGTAAATTTTTACCTAACAGAGTTACGTCCTTTGAATACATTATATTATTTGGAAGGTGTTTGATCCTACAGTTAAAAATAGATGTCATTCTACTACCGTAACAAACTAATTATCATGCTCCCTTTCTTTTTTTTAATAATTAAGAATACTTTACTGTATTATTGCTTTTTAATCATTAATAGAAAGGTAATATGGACAGAGGTTACATAGATTTGTGTTGTCCAGATAAGCCGTCTTGATATTAGAATGATGTTTTGCTTTTTGTAGCTGGTTGGCGTTGGGCTGAGAAGTATTTGCTGCCAAAGAAAATGTCCATTGCCCCAATTGCACAGTTCTGTGTCTGCATGTCTATTGGCTTCTACTTCCTCACCTACAAAGCACACAGTAAGTGAAGTATTCAACACTAGATGTAAATATCATACCTTGAACAACATGCCCATAAAAATAATTACATTATTAGCAGTAAACCTTTTTTTGACTAGGAAATCTGTTGAGTGTGACCGCGAGATTAAGTGTATGACATCAGTGTAACATCTGTATGCTTTTCACCTCTAACTTTTTGAAGGCAAAGACGAGGCTGCAGTTTTGATATATACAGTGAAACCGCCTCAACCGGACACCTTCAGGTCCAAGTAAAATGTCCGGTTTTAAGGGGTATCTGGTTTAGAGAGGTTCTTTTTGTACTGGTGTTTTAAAAGAATTCCGGTTTTCAGAGGTTTCACTGTATATAGAAAGTAGATTTTGTTTCTGTTGTTTACTTTCTTTTCTTACCCAGCATTGTTAAGGAAACCACTGTTTTAGATAATCTACAATATTTTCGGTAGTTTTTTGTGTGACATGGTATTTTTCATTTTGTAGACCAAGGAAAGGGAATGTTTGTTTAACAGCACTTTATTCAGCACATAGGGAGAATGTTATTTATTCCAAAATAAATTGGCTTACATGTTTTTTGTAATAAAACAACATTTACGAGTCACGTTTAGTATGATGACCAATTAGTAATCTGAACAAAAAGGCACAGTGTACATGTATATGTGGAAAACAATGAAATATAAAACGTATCAATAACTGTTCATGTTGTCTCCCCACTTCCTTTCTTTCTTCTGGAAATGAAGAACTCAGAAATCAAGTTGTGATATATTTTTTTCAATCTTAGATTAGTGCCTAAACTAGCAAGTTAACTAACATTATGTTCCAAATTGTTTTTGGGGTTTTCCAATGATTTCCAAAGAACATCATCAGTTTTCTCTTCTTTTTTTCAGCCTATCACCGCCATGCCAAGTACCACTAATGAGGGATTGTCATGAACAACTAAAAACTAGAATTTGCTGTGAACAAGAAATGTTTACTAGTGGACACATTTGACTGTACCAGTAGTGATTTGTAAATCAATATATTAAACGTTGAGTAACATTGGTTTGTGGTCCTTGTGTGTGTTTTACCCATTAGAGTTCACTTGATTCAGGAAAGCAAATCTCACAGACCCAGTGACAATGAAACATTTCTAGGTTCCAAGATTTACTGCAATTTGAGAACTTGTTCAACAAAAATCAAAATGTGCACTACACAAATTGATGAATGCAAAACTCCAGAAATTGATCAAATTTTTTTTTAGGACCTGCAGCACTGACATTTTAAAATATAGTTTGATGAAAAGAATTAAAATGCCAACATTAAAGCAATACAATTAAATTCTTTGTGTTTATACACTTTATAGCAATCTGTGAGGTGCTTAACTTTTGTTTGTTCATATCTCGATGAACTGAACAAATTTAAGCCACACCTACGATACCCTCCACCTCCGACTCGCACTACTTTTGTGCCACACACAAATGGGACAATTCCTTCCAATAGATCTATAACTAAATGATTCTGTAAAAATGCACAGAGCAGCTAGAGAAAATGGCGTCGCTTATCAAAATTACATCATTTACCAAATGACATTTAAAAAAAATCACCCTGATTCAAATAATGGTGAATGAACGTTTGCATTTTTACGTGACATAAATATTAATGACTTTTACACAAACAATACTAGAGGCGTGTTTAAAGCTAAACAAAATAAATTCAGTTATGTATTGTTAAAGTATGCAAATAAATTTAATTATAAGATTTGATCGCTATTATTTTTTGGTTCCTGTAAGTATTAACCACTACATGGAGTCGTACAGTGCTGCACATCATTTTTTCGGTTCAGACTTGCATTGACCAAAAAGTAATTGTGGTCAACTCTTAATTAACCTTTCTCTTTCTCCCACTCGGTTGTTTTGGGCTTACGTGTAACTTAGGACAGGGTTTCTGCTGTAGGGTACAATTATGTACCCTAAAATCTTGGAAATTAATGGATACATTGTTAAAAAAGATTGTAGTAAGAGAACTGCTAATGAAATACATTGCCCAAGTTCAGAAGATTTCATATAAGAACCTATCATGGGCACTTACGATATGTTTTGTTTTTATTATGTACCCTTAAATTATTTTCTGACAGGAAAGTAAAGTTTGTTTTGTTTAATGACACCACTAGAGCACATTGATTTATTAGTCATCGGCAATTGGATGTCAAACATTTGGTAATTTTTACATATAGTGTTAGAGAGGAAACCCACTACATTTGTTTTTCATTAGTAGCGAGGGGATCTTTTTTATGCACCATCCCACAGACATGATAGCCTTTGATATACCAGTCGACATGCACTGGCTGGAACGAGAAGTGGCCCAATGGGCCCACTGAAGGAGATCAATCCTAGAATGACCATATATCAGGCTAGTGCACCATGACTGGTATATCAAAGGCTGTGGTATGTGCTGTCCTGTCTGTGGGATGGTGCATATAAAAGATCCTTGCTACTAATGGAAAATTTAGTGGGTTTCCTCTCTAAGACTGCAAAATTACCAAATGTTTGACATCCAGTAGCCAATGATTAACAAAGCAATGTGCTCTAGTGGTGTCGTTAAAAAAAAAAAACTTTCTGACAGGAAGTGCATATAACAAGAAAAAAGAACAAGGACCAATAAAAAAATTTATTCAACAAATATTGACATATAAACCCCATTGAATTGCATCATGTAAATAAATATATAATCAGCTCTCCAGTAACTCCTTACCCCCCCCCCCCCCCCAAAAAAAAAAAAAACCCCACAAACAACAACACACAAAAAACATGTTTGTTGCAACCCACCAACCATTATAGTAGTGAAATAGTTTTTTTTTAAAAACCCAAGCATTCTGGAAGTACTGCTAAAGCAATATATGTATCCCTACCAGGCCAAACAAATTTTCATATCTCCTAAATTCAAGGGCTATAACTATGTAAAATATGTTCTGTAACGGTACATGATAAAGCTACACACAAAATTGCAGCTCAGTATTTAAAGGCATTGTGGGGGAACAATATCCAGAAAAGTTATGTGGGACAGACGAGGGAGTCCCGTCCGATTGGACCCGATAGGAGACTAAAAACATTTAAAGTGAGTTGGTGTGATTTTTATGAGATTACTGAATAAATCTAATTTAATTGGGCCATTTCTCATCCCAGCCAGTGCATCATGACTGGTATATTAAAGGCTGTGGTATGTGCTATCCTGTCTGTGGGATGGTGCATATAACGGATCCCTTGCTACTAATAGAACAGTGTAGTGGGTTTCCTCTAAGACTATATGTCTGAATTATCAAATGTTTGACATCCATTAGCTGATTATTAATAAAGCAATGTGCTCTAGTGGTATTGTTAAACAAAACAAACTTTTAATGCAAAAGAAGACCAGCTGCGACAAAAAATTTTAAATCCCATCTTCAGTGTTGTCCAGTACGAGTGAAGAAATCCGGTTTGAAGAATGATGTATACAATTTCTTTTGCTTTCCAGGATTGACATTTTCATCAACATGTATGCTAAACCAACAAGTCTCAGAGCCGTCAACCTGTGGCAATGCTTAGGCGTGAGAAAATTAGAAGTCGGGCCAAGGACTGCATGCTCTTGGTCGGGTCCTGGTCCCAAGACCTGATCAAGGGATCCATGGGGCCATTGCCCTGGGTAAAACAGGGTTTTTGTTTGTTTGTTGAAGCCCAAAATGGAGATATCTAAAAATCGAGTGAGTGCAGGTTTTAGTAATTATTGCACTTAATGTTAAACCATACAAGTCGGTTATCTGTAGTGGTTGTTGGTACAGAACAGAGGGCAGGCTTCATATGCTGTATTACTATTAGTAGGTACTAATACAGAGACCCAGCACATAATTCCATTCAGCTCTAAAATACAAATCACTATTATAAAATAGTTTTATTTTTAAAAAGTGAGATTGTAGTAGCATTGTGTGAGCATGATCTTTCTTACAACTGTGTGAGACTCGCGCCATATGCGTGACAGGTATGAAGTCTGTTGGTATGGGATACTCTCAGGAAATCTTTGACATTACAATGTTGGCAGAGGTGAAACTGGAACGTGCTGATCAAAGATCTTTTCACATAGCCTGTGTGGAAGTAGCAGTCTTCTCTATAGACCAAGTGTCAAAATAATAACACTCCAAATGGTCAGAAATGTCTCACAGTGTCATTCATTTCTTACCGTCTTGGTATTGTGTCTTGGTATTGTGTCGTACATCGGAAATTGAGAGATCATTGAGTACCGAATCCCAGCTCTGAAGATTTCCCCTCAACCCAATTGCTGATATTTCTGGTCTAATGTACTTGTCAAGCTTTAATCACACTGCTGTGATGTTGGTACATTGAAACTCCACCTAATGAGCACCCCCGCTCTAAGATCACCCACCCCTCTATAAAGACTGGAAAACTTTCTTAATATTTTAGAGTAAAAATATTCTAGTATTAAGACATGTTTGTACTGGCTGTGGACGCCCTGAAACGTCAGGGAGGGTTTCATTTGTTCAAAAAGTTGTTAATATCCGTTTTGTAATAATTAAGAAAAATAATGGGCTCCAACTCACAAATAACTGAAGTAGGCTTGACACTTGATTATTCTTGTAGTTCAATGTAAATGTCAATACCCTGTCATCACCTTTTAATTTCTTCAGTTGAGACATTGTTGACGGCAACTGGGAAGGAGTGTGAAACATAAAATACACAGTCAATATTTACTAAAACAATTACCATTTTTAATAATGGCAATTCTGTATTAGGACCACACCATTACTAAAGAATTGTAAGAATTGTTTTATTTAACGATGCACTCAACACATTTTATTTACAGTTATATGGCATCAGACATATGGTAAAGGACCACACAGATACTGAGAGAGGAAACCAGTTGTTCATGGGCTACTCTTTTTCGATTAGCAGCAAGTGATCTTTTATATGCACCATCCCACAGACAGGGTAATATATACCACGACCTTTGTTACACCAGTTGTTTCACTGCATTTACAAAACATTTCAATTAGTCTACCCCTTAATATATAATGGCATGTCTATTTTACCGATTACTGTTGGTTGTTATTAGCTAACAGTAAAACCGAAGCAGAGTTAAACCAAACAACAGGTTGTCTAATCATTAAAAATACTGACTGTCAAGCAGCAGCCTTGAAATATTTTTTTTGATTTAAAAGAAAAACCACAAACATAAAATATTCATATACAACTTATAATATAAAGCCCAAAAGTGAAATACAGTTGTTATTACATCAACAATATACAGTAAAATAAAGTTAATGGTTAGTGAGACAGAACAGCATTCTTAAACAGACAGTCTCAAAGCTGCATAATCATAACACAAAAATGTTTATTCAATGTTCTTGTGAAAAGTAAAGATAATATATTACAAACTCACAAAACATTACGTCCAAATAATTTTTATTTACTAGTACTACTATTTTATAAACTTATATTACAGAACTGCAAACTCCAATACTGGTGGCATCACAGTTTGAATTGGATCTTATATTGACAAAGAACTGGCTATTATTTTTATATTTTTTATGTACTTCATATTTTTTTTTAACAAGTATTCTCCAGAAAACCACTGTTTATGTCAAGTGGAAACACTTACAGTTTTTATATTCTTGAGTTAATTTATGCAAGGATCGTGTGTGGGATTAATTTGCAGTTGTTTATCACAAATATATGTACTATTAGCAAAAAATAACACAACATTGAGACTGCACCTTTATCACACACACTCCAAGTCCATTTTATAACATTGTGTATACAGTACCATGCTGGCCAGTGTATAAAAATTGTTGGTCGAAATCTGTGTGTTTCTTAACCATATGTCCGACCGGCCTCAGTAGCATTGTGGCAGGCCATCGGTCTACAGGCTGGTAGGTACTGGGTTCGGATCCCAGTTGAGGCATGGAATTTTTAATCCAGATACCGACTCCAAACCCTGAGTGAGTGCTCCGCAAGGCTCAATGGGTAGGTGTAAACCACTTGCACCGACCAGTGATCCATAACTGGTTCAACTAAGGCCATGGTTTGTGCTATCCTGCCTGTGGGAAGCGCAAATAAAAGATCCCTTGCTGCCTGTTGTAAAAGAGTAGCCTATGTGGCGACAGCGGGTTTCCTCTAAAAAAAATCTGTGTGGTCCTTAACCATATGTCTGACCCCATATAACCGTAAATAAAATGTGTTGAGTGCATCGTTAAATAAAACACTTCTTTCTTTCTTTCCATATGTCCGACACCATATAACCATAAATATAATGTGTCGAGTTTCCAGGTAATACATGTATTATGAGATCCAGTTAATCATCACAGAAAAGTCTTTGTACATCATAAAAATGTCATGAAAAATTAAAAAAAACCCCAAAAAACTCCACAACCAATAATGGAATTTGAGTGATAAAAGTATAGTTAGGGGTGCATGGATCCAAGATTCTGAGCAGAACAATACGGCAGTTTAAAGTTGTTTTGCTAATGTTCTGTATGGAACACCTTGTGTGATAAATATTTGTGAATAATAATCTGTAAATACATGTGTCAGACCATCCTATATTTAGGGCATCATTTTTAAAGATGATACATTTTAAAAATAAATGACATTATATTTTAATTTAACAAATTTGCCGTTTTTCAGTTGTATATTCACATACATGTTGAATGCCTCGTCACCTACAATATTTATACACCAAAACAAAATAGTTCTTAAATAACAACACTTTATTTCTTATTTTTCAAACAAAAATTGTCTTCAAAACATTTTTCAAAATCAAAACCTTCCACTGGAATTACAATAACAAATAACATTAAGATTTCTTTGCTGCAAGATCATAACTAAAGTATTAATCAAAATTATACCCAGGTGATTTTTCAGTCTTATATATTGGTTATGAAAATCCCTGGAATAAAAACCATAAAAATGTGTCAGTATTATCATGACCTGTCGTATTCAAACAAATCGATAGAAAAAAAATGACAATAAATGACCTGTTATAGATAGAAATATGAGATTTATTTACAATTTTACTGCAAAACATATGTAATTTGGAACAGACTATAACACCCAGGGTTTATATTGATTACACTTGACAGGTGAAATCACAAGTACCAAGCTAAGCAGAGAGGTGGTCTCAGGTGTGTTCAATATCAAACTTGGTGTTATAGTCTGTTTCATATTACATATGTTTTGCAGTATAATTGTAAATAAATCTCATATTTCTATCTATAACAGGTCATTTATTGTCATTTTCGGTACCGGTTGTTTGAATACCATAACAGTTCATGATAATACTGACACATTTTTATGGTTTTTATTCCAGACATTTTCATAAATAATACATAAGACTGGAAAATCTCCTGGGTATAATTTTGATTAGTACTTTAGTATAAAAGCAATTCCATCCCCAAAAACTATATTTGTGATCAGTTACCAAAAATATAGAAATTTATCTAGTCATCATATCTTACCAGTATATACATTTATTGCAAAATAAATTGAAGATGTACACAATGAAAGCAATATTCTATACAATACAGTAATGTATAAGGAATTTAGAGCAATTGGTCCAAAATGGTCTGAACAGCACACAATAAATTCCATTTTCAACTTGTCACTTATAGACAAAGTAAATTTAGTGCACGTCAACAACGGTGAAACTAAATAATTATCCATATGACAATGGATTCAAACAATGAGCACCAAACCTATTACACCTAAAATTTCATTACTTGGGCTGAATTTATGAAGCCAGTTTTTCTTAAACACTGGTGTTTAAGCATTGTAAACGTATGTAATTACCAAATATGTAAATTTGACCTGTTCTGTTTACACATAAGCCATCAGCTTTAAAGCAGGTAGGTCTTGGTTTGGTATCTCCATCTAACTTCACTGTGGACAAACAAAACACTAGGCAGTAGGCACGTGTGGTCTGAACCATAACTGGATATAAAGATGACAATAAACTGAACTGAAGTAGCCAATGAACCCAAAGTATTAATGGTCTATGTAGTTCCAGTAATAATCCATACAGATCATTACCTATATGCTGTACAAATTCATGCAGTTGATGACAGTATCAAAAATAAAGGAATGAACTTCACTGTGGCAGAAGAGAATGGGTCAAGAACATTATCTACCAACATGGTTAAATTAATTACAAATGTTCATCTCACTAGTGTAAGTCTTTTTCAAATTATTTGTTCAAATCGAGTTTCCCTCCTAGATCATTTGTAAAAGACACTCTTCTGTGGAGCTGGAATTTGTATGAATGGTAATACTTAAGAACTGTCTGTTATTTCTTTTATGTTCAGGGTATGAACCAAAAAATATATCCACAAACTGTGAATTGGCGAACCTGTTCTCACATAAGTTTGTGGATTATTATTTTTTGTTCATACCCCAACGAACGTAAAAGAAATAAAAGACAATACTTATAATTAAATTTGAAACATACTTACTAATGTTTAGTGTTATTCACTAAAAGTTCACATTTTGAATTATATTTTTGGTTAAAAACAATAAATGCTCAATAAGACATATTACTAATATAACACGATGTCAACAGATATCACGTTCCCTGATGTAATTTTTACATTCAAGAGAAATGAACAAACTCATGTAATTTTTACATTCATTGAGAACTGAACAAACTCATGTAATTTTTACATTCATTGAGAAATGAACAAACTCACATTGGGATGACGTTATAGTGTAATGAATGTAATGGAAATTTAATTATATATACATCAAATCAGTAAACTACTTTGCCTTGTAATTCAATGAATAATGGCTGATGATGAATGAAATAAAGCAACTTATTATGGTATGCCAAACCACAACATGAAACAAAATTAACAGGAATGATTAATTGTTCCCTTAACTTAAGATTAAAATATTACCTACCATATATTGATACCCTATAAATTACTCTTTTAAATTAAAAAAAATAAAAATTGAGATAAAGTTAAAATGATGAAAGTAATTTAATAAACAGAAAATCTCATGACGACTTCACTCTGTGAGATATAATTTATATTTGATAGAAAAAAAACATGAAATATTCTCTATAATGTACACGTACAATCATACTTACATCTTTATAATTTTACTTGAAAATATACTATGGCATTGAAAAAGTTCTATGATGATGAACCACTTGCAGGATCACAGTACTGATTGCAGCCTAGAGTGAGTGCATTGTTTCCATCTCCATCACATAACATCCTTTGTCAAAGTGAAATAAAACACAAACTTTCTACAATGTAAACGTGTGCATTTTGGTTGTCATATGGATGTTCAAATATCTTGGTCCTACATAGTATGTCTTGTCACCATTTTTAATTCTTAGGAGATGACCATAATAGAGTTTTCAGATTTGTGAGTGTCTGGGTTGGATCCATGGGTGGGTGTCACACAATTCTAAAATGGGGCAAGTTCAGTTTGAGGAAGACAAACAAGCCAAGGTCCCAAAAGGTGTAACTTCTGTAGGAGGTTCGTGGCCATGCACTCCAGAACATTGCGAAATAAAGAGACGCGTTTTAATTCAAGTTAGTGTTGTATATTGTGGATGATGAATTTTAAAGAAAAGTAATTGAAAAGGGCACTTCATATGGACAGGACCCCTCTGACCCCACTGCATCCCCCAATGAAACATATATGAAGGCATCAAATAAACAATAACATCCATAAATCTAAAAACTCAACATGGTTATGTCCACTGTAAACTAAGCGTTTTTCATAAAATCAATTGAATGTCTAGTACTCCTTGACACTGTTAACTGAACAGTTAACTCAAGGCCTATCCCACTTTCTAATGACATCACTAGATTTGCAGGTATTATTGTTGATTTGATGTCTGCAAAACAGTATAATTAACCAATCACATTACAGAAGAAACTAATTTACTAGACAATGTAACACCACTAAAAGTTTAGAAATGACCCGCCTTTGAATATTGATATGATATAAAAAGTATTGCATTTTACATGATCACCTAAATTAGAGACAGCAGCCAACAGAAAGAAAACAAGAATTCTGTAGAAGAAATGTCTCGCCTACCAAATAACCTTTTCTGTGCCCTGTGATAAACATGCAGAGGTGCAACTATAAACCAAGTTGCACTGACCTAGGTTTTATAGTTTGTGAAGAATTTATCTAAATGCGAAACCTTCAATGCACAAGTTGGCGCCGCCGCCTTCATCAAAGACATAATACTTCTTAAAGGTGAGACAAAAACTAGATTGTCTATTTTAAATACTAAAAACATCCAAAAAATTGCAGAGTACTTAATAAATGTCATTATTTTCTGTTCAAATCCATCTGAGACACAGTGTTCTGTCACCTCCGCCTCGACATTTGAAATGCTGCCATGCGGTGACTCAGATCATCAGTTACGATTTTCTCCACATGTGATTCAACACCAAGTTTATCACCAGTCAACTGATTCACAGCTGCAATACTTTTTAGTTTCCTCTTCATCTCAATCTTTTGTTTTTTATCACCATCTTTTACCTCTGCCTTTTCACCTTTGATTTGAGTCTTCTTATCACTGTCCTTTTCATTCTGGATTTCTGGTGCCTTAACACTGTATTGGTTACCGAGTACCTCGTTTGTATCATGCTCAGTCTGTTTTGCTTTAACATTAACATCATTACTAGCAATCTGTTCCTTATTGATCTGAATCTTCTTAACAGACTGATCTGTGTTGCGTTTTTGTCGGCTTAGAATCTGTTTGTTTTCCTCACCGAGAACATCCTTTTTGTCTGCCTGTATGTTCAGACTGGTCAGAAGATCAGTAATGTCTCGTTTCTGTCGTTTCACCTTGGAATCATCAGCTGGTGCAACAGGGGAATTGTGTTGCTGATCTCTGAAAGGCTGGTTGACCTTTATAACGCCAAGATTGGAAAGATGACCTACAGCTCCATTCTGACCTTGCATAGCCTGCCACTGCTCCTGTTTTTGTGGCATATTCTGTTGTCCTTGTCCCTGTGGCATATTCTGTTGTCCTTGTCCCTGTGGCAGAGCCTGCTGTCCTTGTCCCTGTGGCAGAGCCTGTTGTCCTTGTCCCTGTGGCAGAGCCTGTTGTCCTTGTCCCTGTGGCACAGCCTGTTGTAGTCCTTGTCCCTGTGGCAGAACCTGTTGTCCTTGTCCCTGTGGCAGAGCCTGTTGTCTTTGTCCCTGTGGCAGAGCCTGCTGTCCTTGTCCCTGTGGCAGAGCCTGCTGTCCTTGTCCCTGTGGAAGAGCATGTTGTCCTTGTCCCTGTGGCAGAGCCTGTTGTCCTTGTCCCTGTGGCAGAGCCTGTTGTCCTTGTCCCTGTGGCAGAACCTGCTGTTGTAATCTTTGTCCTTGTTGTAGAACCTGTTGTCCTTGGCCTTGTGGTAGAACCTGCTGTCCTTGTCCCTGTGGCAGAACCTGCTGTTGTAGTCTTTGTCCTTGTTGTAGAACCTGTTGTCCTTGGCCTTGTGGTACGATCTGTTGTCCTTGGCCCTGTGGTAGGACCGGTTGTCCTTGGCCTTGTAGTACGACCTGTTGTCCTTTGCCCTGTGGTATGATCTGTTGTCCTTGGCCTTGTTGTCCTTGGCCCTGTGCTACAACCTGCTGTCCTTGGCCCTGTGGTACAACCTGTTGTCCATGGCCCTGTGGTAGGACCTGTTGTCCTTGGCCCTGTGGTAGAATCTGCTGTTGTCTTTGTGGTATCATCTGTTGTTGCCTCAGAGGTAAATCTTGCTGGGCGTTCCCCTGCTGTACAGCTTGTTGGTGTCCTTGCCCTTGAGGTAAACCTTGAAGTTGACCTTGTAGTAAACCTTGCTGCCCTTCACGTTGTGGTAAACTGTTTTGCTGTCCCACTTGCCCCTGGAGCAAATGACCCTGAATTTCATTTGGCTGTCCTTGATCAGGTGGTAATATTTTCTGCTGATCCTAGAAATAAATACATTAAATAAAATTAATTTTGTTTCATTTGTAATGTACATTAAATCTATCTGGCTGGATGATGATGATACTAATACTGAATAACACAGTTGTATGTCATCAACAAGATTAACTTCCAAATGAACAGGACCCCGTTTTACGAAATTATCTTAGTGCTAAGATCACTGTAACCAGTGGACAATATTTCAAAATCTTGGAAGTTAATTCACATGAGTTTTACTTAGGTAACCGGTTGTTCGGTTATGTGAATATAGTTCTCATAACCAACGAGTTAGGCCTACCTAATCCTAAAACACTTGAACTACGGTTCTGTGGTACATTGGTGGTTCAAAAACATAAACTGATTTTCTCTTTCATTACGGATATATAGTACTTACCAGGTGCTTTTAATTTTAGAATGTAATTGTTCACCACATAACTGACTGGTGGTTCTCATGATTTTAAAGTTGCATAACCGACTTGCAAACAGAACACCGGTTCTCGTAAAATACTGTGCCCTGTATAACTGTCTAAGAATAGTTATGCACATAAAACGGGGCCTAGAATAGTTACAATATTTCTAACCCACCCATGATCTCTCAATGAATAAGATGAACTTGTTTTCATTAGCATTGTATTTATCTATGCCTTTCAGATCCTAATGTGGGGATTCTTTACCTGGGATGGAGTTGAAAGGATCTTAAATCAAAGGGGGAATGGGTCAAGACACTGTCTTACTAAGTAGGGCAGAAGGTTTAAGAATCACCAAACCTTTTCATGCACTCACCTCTCTTTTAGGAACATTGTGTTCCTTATCCTTGTGCTCCTTGAGCTCCTGCAGCAGCTCCTTCTGCTGCTTGATCACCTCCTTCTGCTGCTCGACCAAGTCAGCCAACAGCTTCTCATTCTTGGCCACCTTCTCCACGTCCTCATGCTTCTCTGAAGCCTTCTCCTTGTCTCCTTCATGCTTCCCTATGTCAACAGCTTTCTCTTTTCCATCAGCAGGTTTCTCCTTTTCATCGACAGATTTCTCTTTTTCCTTGACAGATTTCTCTTTTTCCTTGTCCACATTCAAAGTTTCCTTCTCTTTGTCAACAATAGTTTCTTTCTCATCATTTTTGTGCTCATTATGTTTTGGGTCAGGCTCTTTTGGTTTGTCATGGATCTCCTGTTTTGGATCAGGCTTCTCCTTCTGTTCACTGCCAGACTTTATCTTCAAAACAAGATCATTAAAGAAGATATTAACCTAAAATACTTATTTATTGATAATATAGATAAATTACATAATCACTCAGAAATGAAAATAACCTTAAACAAAAACAAAATAAAAAACTTTGCAGTCTTGAAAAATGTGGCTATTTTTTAATTTTTGTCACAGAACAAGGACAGAAATAATTTTCAGGTGGCACTAAAAAAAAATGAGTTTTTCAATCCAATCTCACAGCACCAAACAGGAATATGTCCTTAGTAGATGATGAAGACTGTTTCACTGCTACCTTATACACTGTACAGCAGGGTTTTGTGCACATACAGCTTTATTTAACATCAGATCACTACAATATCCAGTGTCAAACTGAAAGATGGAATTCAACTTGAAAGCATCAGCTACTACTAATGTAAAGAAGGACTGATTAATATTCACGAAAGTGATTACTGTAGTCTAGTATGTGGCTTACCGTAATCATCTTTGTGAATATTAATCAATTTTCACTACAAACAGTTTAGACTGCTCTCTAACAGTGAGAACGCATTTTTGACCTGAAAATCAGTTTAGTTGCTCCAGCAGCATTAACCTTCTTTACATTCTTAGTAGCTGAAGCTTTCAAGTTGAATTCCATCTTTCAGTTAAACACACTGGATATTATAGTGATCTGATGTTAAATAAAGCTGTATGTGTACAAAACCATGCTGTACAGTGTATAATGTAGCAGTGACAAAAAAGTAGAAATGTATGAGAGGAAATGTAGTTTCTTGTGATGTAATTCTTGGCTGGGGAGCTGCTTTGTATTTTGAATTGTTAACTGAGTGAACTGGGAAGAGGATGTAGTTTGTGGGTGTGTTCACTTTGTTCACATTGGCATTCTTACTACCACAGCACCAGGAGGTCAGGCACAATTCATAGAAATAGGTGTCATTCGCTCTGTTTGCCCACATGGGATTGTTTACATCAAGATAGCAAAAAAAAACAAGCCCATGCAGGCAAGTAGTTTCTTGTACAATGCCAATGGCCTAGTGAGATTAATGAAACTGCTAAGTCACTGGGGCTATATGGAAAAACAGTGTACTTAATTATGGTCTCAAGCTATCATGGACATGACTTCTTTAGGTTCTAGAGGCTACATATTTGTTTGAACAATGATTAATGCCAGTTACCAGATTTCAGAATGAACATGGGCAACAGGTGGTTTACATTTGTCCTCAAAATGGTAATATGTTTTGGTTTAATTTTCCCACCCCCTTGTAAGATCTCCCTAATTTATAAAATAATATTCTGATGACAGACAGGTGAAGATAGACGGTATAAATGTATTTTTTTAACATGTGCATTAATATTGTGGGAATTACCGTATTTGACCGGAAATAAGCCCAGGGGGCCAAGACAACTCATTGTGAGCTTGGCATGGGGTGGGCTTATTCCCAGACAAGGGGCCAGTTTTGTTGAAATTTTTTTTAATAATAATAATTAAAATAAATAACAATATTTAAATGAACTAGGAAGAAAACAAAAAACGTTCAGTAGCACATCTATTAATTAGTGTTCCATTTGTTATTAATAAATAATAATTGTTTATTAATTAAATTGGTGTTTTTTTTATTAGTATCTAATTATCAGAAACACACCTTCTATGTTACAATTACTTACCAGTGCTGTTTATTTACATCCAAAATTTAATGCTGAGAAGACTTAAAACAACAGCAATTAACAACAAACTCAATAGCCTATACACACGTTTCTGACACAGGCAGCTAGCTTACACTACAAAGAATTGTCAAAGGTCATTGTTCTTAGCTAATCAGAATAAGGTATTTGCTTAATTAGCATTAACTGCGACCCAGTGTGGTGGTAAAAATAGACACTGGTTTTTAGTTCATACTTGGCTTGGATACTTCAGAGAAATACTGCAGGCATGAAATTGAAAACAATGTTACACACTGTTATTGTTAGACTGCTAAATCTCACTGGTGGTAAAATATTGTGTTACATTTGTGTTTAATTATCTGCAGGAGGTATGACCTTTTAAATGAACTTTGAGCAAACTTGCAATTTCATGTTATTTATAAGGTGACAAAGTTGGGGGTGGGCTTATTTACGAATGAGGGCCTAATTTCTTAAATGCTATCAAAACGAGGTGGGCTTATTCAAAGACATGGGCTTATTTCCGGTCAAATACGGTAATGCTTTTCAATGTGTTAATCTCAAAGTGAACTAAAGACATTTATTCAGACCTTTTCTTCAGCATCATCAGGTGCTTTAGGTTCTGGGGGCTCAATTCGTTTTGCATCCTGGGTTTCTGAAATAAATCAAGATCATATTTTTCATCTAACAACTGTTTGTCATTATTTGTGAATTTATTAATGTACAATCACAAAATTGTATAAAGTGATCTACTAAATTAAATAAACTATATCTGCCATGACCGTGTGTATATGTGTGTATGCATGCCTACATGCACGAAGTACCACCAAGTCTATTTCCTTCTGCATGACAGTCAATCAGCGCTGATTGTTATGTCAGATCGGCAATTCCATGCACACCAGGAATTAGCACAGACGGTCTTTGGCATGTAAGACTGTCATATGTCAACATTTTGTAAAAATTTAAACAGAACCCATTATAGTCTGAATTGGCATGTAACTCTATAATGAATAGAGTTAAAATTCATATAAAATCATATCATTAAGTTTTAAAACCATATCAACTCAAATAACATTTTAAGAAAACAAAAATTTGTAAATAAAAAAGTTTCTTAATAAATTAAATTTCATTTTTTATACAGGGGTGAAGACAAAATGCTAGAACAACCAAGGTATGCATCTTCACTTGCACTGATACTGAAGTAGTCGACAATGCAGTAGAGACTAAAGGTAGAAGACTGTACTTAATTTACCATGGCTGTTCCATAAGTTGCCTTCAAACCTGTATCAAAAAAGATTTAATCTATACAATTTGATAGTAATTTGTAAGGAGTCTGTGATATCGCTGAAACGACTCGTAAGTCTATGTTAACCGGCCAAGCATTATAAAAAAGACATAATTGCCAAAAATATTTACATTGTCTAATAAAAAGGATCAGTGCCAATAAGTATCCCAATACGTATCGTATTACAAGACACATATTATGATAAACATCGTATCACAACTCATGTTTCAGGTCCTACCCGTATCATTACAATGGAAAGTTAAAGTTTGTTTTGTTTTACATCATCACTAGAGCACATTGATTTATTAATTATCAGCTATTGGATGTCAAATGATTTAATAATAATTCTGACATTTTTCCATTAGCAGCAAGAGATCTTTTATATGCACTTTTCCCCAATGACAAATTGGCACATACCACAGTTGTAGTCATGGGGCATTGGTTGGGATGGGAAAACCTCAATGAGAGAATGGATCCTTCGACCCAAGCACCTCAGGTGAGCTACATGTAGATCCTACCCCCACCTTTAATACGACTACACTCATTCACTCTATAATGAATGGCGGTGTTTAACACAGATAGTGACCACCTGTCTAAAGTAGCCAGTGGCCACCTAAATTGGATCACAAATCACTAAAATACCTGTATTAAGAGGCCACATTAAATGTTTTGTGTTCTATAAAAGGGTTATTTTAAATAACAAGGTGCAGCAAATGAGTGGTGTTCACACCTTCATGAATACTAGTGCCCATTCAGTCGTGAGATCTCTACTGAGTATTAATTAAGAAAGTACGACTGGAATGCATCTAACTGCCTCTTGGTAGGGAAAGCATGACATTTGTCGATTCATCTACTATGACAATACAACACATGAATGTGTAATTAAATAATTAAATGGAAACAGAAAACAAACTTGTGAGAGAATTAATTGTAAACAGTTAAATTAATACATTACAGTCAAATTTTATTATTTCTGAAGAAGGCAACACGTCAAAAGCTGATTTATAGTAAACTACAGATTACAACCTGTAATCAGCGGCCACCTATCTTAAGTAGTTACTTTTTTCTACTCCCATGTGTGGCTGCTTAAGACAGGTTTGACTGTACATACTCTATGTTGTGTTCTACCGTAGACTAACCTGGTGTCTTTAGATTAGATGGCGGCTGTATATCCGGTTTCAAAACATCTACTTCATCTACTAGTTTTGGCACCACAGCATGTGTGTGGCCTTTGTCCTGGGAGTACAGAGTGGTGAATGTGCTAACAATCAGGATACTCACACCAAACACCATCACCAGCTGCAACAAGTAGTAACTTATATTAAGTAACAAGTATACAATTTGCTTTAATTCCCCTAACTATGTAACAGTAAGACAATAAACCAAATATAACACTACATACAAACCAAATGGCTGTTCAGATCAGTTCATGATCCAAGTTTTGATGGTGAGGAAAGGGTGGTAATGCCATTAGATGAGAAACCAGTTTATATAAGTAAAGAAAAAAACCCATTCTATAACATTTGCTAAAAATCCTTAGCATTAGTTATTTTTCTACTATCTTTTTCTTTTGCCTTAATTTGGTCGAACTTTCAATACAATAATGGTTCTAACTAAAAATGCTTATCGACCAAACATTTGTTACATAAGTGGTTCATGTCATAGGAATTTAACTTTTTTGAAGAAGAGTACATAATTATACATGTGTATCTTTTAATTTTGGCAAATTTTATACTGTAAAATAACACTTCAGGTGGCTAATCATGTATTGGTAATATTCCCACTATATTTCAGAGAACAAGACATGAATGGAAAGTTCAGTTCAAAAATAATAACAGTGGATTTGTTAACACAGCAATTTTAAAATACAAACTCCCACAAATAATTTAATTTGCTAATTTTATTTTTGACTGGTTTCTGCATAATTAATGCTTCAAAGAACACAATTATTGGGTACTGCTAATTCCAGTTATTATGATATAATTTATTTTATTTAAATGTAAATATTTAATGAGTTTCAACCTGAGCTAGGATCTTGCCTTCTGTCTTTGCTGCCATGACACGGACAAAAAACAGAGCTGGAAAGATGTAACAGATCAGAGTCCCCACTGTGGCTCCATTCATACCAAGGATAAATTCAACTGAAAACAAACACAATTACATGTGTGTGTAATAAAAAAAACCTCTGTATCCACCAATTATTTCTGGTATGAATCGCAATATACAGTCAAACTTCGATAACTCGATCTTGAAGGGCACAAGGAAATAGTTTGAGTTTCAGGGAGTTCGAGTTTTAGAAATTAAGATATAAGAGTTCAAATTTGAAACTGCATTGCAGCTGGTTGCAGCTGGTTTATACTGTTAAAGAACATAACAGCTGCACTTTTTGTACGATTGTTTACTTCTTTATTTGTAGGAAATTAGTACAAGGCATAAGGGCAATCCCCATTTTGCAGTTCGGCTTTTTCTGTCAGTAGCCAAATGAGGGAATTCTTACACTGTCGCAAAAATCTATCTCTATTCATTTTACAGTATTAATTTTAGACAATATAGAAAAGACATATGGTCATATATGATGAAAACAAGACAAATATGCAACTGGTTTTACAACTATTTATTATATTTTCTAAATAATGCTATGGGTCAAATAAATTGTTATCATTATTCAACACGTAACAAAGAAATTTTCTTCTTTATTACTACAATATGATTAAATGTGTATGTTGTTTAAAAAGAAAGTTTCAGTTTTGTTTTTTTAATGTATTATTTTCTTTTTTCCAATTTTTTAATAGTGAAAAAGTAGTTTAAAAAAAAAAACTTGTTTAGTTCAGCACAGGCTATGCCATAGCGATATGTTTTCTTTATTTTCTTTAAAATAAATATGATAATAAACACATTATGTTCAGAACATGTTATACAGGGTTGAGAATAAGTAATCATCATAAGTTAAAAGTATTTGGTCCTCTTACCACATTGTACATGTATGGTATTTCAATCTATAAGTTTATTTCTTCAAACAGTAATTAGTCAAATCTGAGCATGTGAAATTGATTTCTGAGTTTATAATCACCTACAGATCAGCCCAGTGCTGCTCATCCAAGCATTTCCAAATCTTATCTGGAGAATTGTCACATGCCCTGGCAATTAATTAGCATACATTTTTAAAAAGTGCTTAAAACCCCATTCTAATTCAATTTCTATATTATCCAACATTGTATTGGCTAATGAAATCCATCTGTGACACTAAAACCCACATCAATATGTTGAGACTTCTGAGAATTCCCTAAGAGACTATTTACATATTCATATATGCTCCTTCTTGTTTAGTTGGACCTACTTACGTTTTAAAATTCACCAATTTTCTGTCTTTATTGAATTAGAATGGGGATAACTATGTTGTATTTGACCAATTACAGACATTAAATATTTCTCTTACCATCTCTTCGTGTCTCTGGTAAAACTCAATTCGTGAAAATAAACCAGAATTAATGTCTGCAAATGGTCAAATACCACACAGTTATCCCTTAAAGGGACACACCCTAGTTACGGCTAGTTGTTAACCATTACGGCATTGTTTTTCACTATTAAACCCATTTTTTCACAAATAAGATTGCACTTTACTCACCGTTTATTATTTAGAATATACATTTCCATTCACCTGAAGTGTTTTTTGGTAATCCTGGTTTTTGTAATACCACAAAATGCATTTTTCGTATTTCATAAATCGCACGCAAGGTCTAATCTATTTTTAGAGGGGATATTTCCATTTCAATGTCACAGACGTTGGTATATCACGTGACCGTTATCATTTTGGTTCGGTTTGTTTTCTTGTGCACGGTTCGCGCAATCAACATCCGATTTGTTGTTGTTCATTTGTGAGATTTTTCTTCACAGTTCGTGAACATTTTCAGTAACAATAAAGTTCAGACAAGTAAGTGTCTCAATACAAAACGTTACAAACCCTTAAAACCAATAATTTTGCTAAGTCCTACAATATCTGGAGAGGGGATACAACCAGGACAGAACAGTTGGAACATGTCCAGGAGAGGTGAAAAGAACGCACCCCAAGTCTGTGAAATTTGTCGTGATGTAGGCATTGTTGTGCTTCGAGCGACATCTACCGGTGACATCAGAATACAAACTTTCAAAATTATTTCAAGCAATTGGGACAAGGGGATTCCCATGGTATTTATCGATATAAAACCTGCTTTTTCACTCCATTTGATAAAAACGTGATCTAAGTGTGTTACAGGTTTGTAGATTAACCAAATTATAATTTATTTTCGCTGGATGGAACTAGGGTGTGCGGCTTTAAGTATTATTGAAATTCTGGTGCATTCCAAATGTCCACATCAAGACACTATTCTCAGCTTCTTGAAACTTTAAGATAATCTAAAAGACAGCGGGTGTACAGAATAGAAGTGAACACTGTAAAGAAGAAAGTGTACTGTTCAAACAGTAGTAGCACAGTTTAAGAGGACCATGCACCTCTAACACAGCAGTATTTATTACCATTTGGTACAAGAATTCCAACTACCATGGAGACGAACACAATGGCCACAGTGATCATCTTGAAAGTAAGCTCGGGAATGCGACTGTCAATCTGAAAATCTTCATGCGTCTTAGGCTTCTAGAATAAATGGATGTGGTCAGATTTTACAGAAAATATAGACATCATAATAAAGATCACAGCTAAACCAAAACACAAACATTCACACTGTTAACCAAAAATAAATGTTGGCAAGTAAGACAACATTAAAATTATCCCTCAATAGACATGGATTTAGAGTGTTGGGAATGCCCCCACCCCCTCAAACTCTAATTACAAGTACCCTAAAAACCAGCATTTATTCATTGTGTATAATCAGTTTTTAATGTGTGTATTGCTGGTGGTGGATATATTGGTTAATGTTTTAAACATATGGTTATTTTGACACTTTGTCTAGATAGTGAGAGAAGAAACTCGCAGGGGCCAAGCAGGCTACTCCTACCGAAAGTACTTTCCCCATGACAAGACTACATATTATAATGTGTACCAAAATACAAGCTGACTGTAAACCATTATGCACATTACCTTTTTGCTTTATGTTTTATAGTTGTGGATGCCTAAATTTAAAGTCCATATGCAAAATTTTAAAAGCACAGATTGTTTATATATCGTGGACAGTTCCAGCTGACGTACCTGTGGGAAAAGCAGTGTGTAAAGACTGGATCGACACGGAAATATGATGACCGGGAATGTGATGACAATGGAGAAAACAAAGCACATTTTCATGATGTCGGCAGTGAATGTGGCTGGGAACTGAGTTATAATATCACCCGTTATCTCCTCTCTGTAGAAGGCAATGTAGCCAAAAAACCCAACCTGAAACAAACAGCATACAGTGTGCTTACAACTAAAGTACTGTCGGAAATAGAATTAAAATAATTTTTGTCAATTATTTCTTTCATATTAAACTGACAAGTAAATATTTTGTAAATATGTATTTAATGATAGTCTACCTAATTTAGCATTTACTTGTTTGGGCTCTCATTGATGTACAAGGTGGTGTTTACTCTTGAAATTAAAAGAAAGATGTTGGTAAACAGGTGATTTGTGACATTTACTGGAACAGACTACACACATTTTGATCAACATGTGTCAACTTCATTTACCCGTAAACAAACGTTTATTTAAAACTGCAAGTTAAGTGATTATTTTGAATTACAGCATAAATTATTCATTATGACCAGCATATTTAGTGAGTATAAATTCAATATATGTACATTCGAAATTTACACAATCTTGTAACCTCTTAAAGGTGCTATATTAGGGCCTAGAGTTATATGTGAGCACATGTGTGTGATAAAGATTCTCCAATAAAAATGTATTTTTATTAGTATTATTTCCTATAATCACCTATGGGTATATATTTATTTTTATTAGTATTATTTCCTATAATCACCTATGGGTATATATTTATTTTTATTAGTATTATTTCCTATAATCACCTATGGGTATATATTTATTTTTATTAGTATTATTTCCTATAATCACCTATGGGTATATATTTTATTAGTATATTATGTATTTTTATTAGTATTATTTCCTATAATCACCTATGGGTATAAATGTATTTTTATTAGTATTATTTCCTATAATCACCTATGGGTATATATGTATTTTTATTAGTATTATTTCCTATAATCACCTATGGGTATATATTTATTTTTATTAGTATTATTTCCTATAATCACCTATGGGTATATATTTATTTTTATTAGTAGATACAATTATTTCCTATAATCACCTATGGGTATATATTTATTTTTATTAGTATTATTTCCTATAATCACCTATGGGTATATATTTATTTTTATTAGTATTATTTCCTATAATCACCTATGGGTATATATGTATTTTTATTAGTATTATTTCCTATAATCACCTATGGGTATAAATGTATTTTTATTAGTATTATTTCCTATAATCACCTATGGGTATATATGTATTTTTATTAGTATTATTTCCTATAATCACCTATGGGTATATATTTATTTTTATTAGTATTATTTCCTATAATCACCTATGGGTATAT
>NC_054706.1:43391356-43430835 GCF_016097555.1 Gigantopelta aegis
TTTCCTATAATCACCTATGGGTATATATTTATTTTTATTAGTATTATTTCCTATAATCACCTATGGGTATATATTTATTTTTATTAGTATTATTTCCTATAATCACCTATGGGTATATATGTATTTTTATTAGTATTATTTCCTATAATCACCTATGGGTATATATGTATTTTTATTAGTATTATTTCCTATAATCACCTATGGGTATATATTTATTTTTATTAGTATTATTTCCTATAATCACCTATGGGTATATATTTATTTTTATTAGTAGATACAATTATTTCCTATAATCACCTATGGGTATATATTTATTTTTATTAGTATTATTTCCTATAATCACCTATGGGTATATATTTATTTTTATTAGTATTATTTCCTATAATCACCTATGGGTATATATTTATTTTTATTAGTATTATTTCCTATAATCACCTATGGGTATATATGTATTTTTATTAGTATTATTTCCTATAATCACATATGGGTATATATGTATTTTTATTAGTATTATTTCCTATAATCACCTATGGGTATATATGTATTTTTATTAGTATTATTTCCTATAATCACCTATGGGTATATATTTATTTTTATTAGTATTATTTCCTATAATCACCTATGGGTATACTAGTATTTTTATGTATTTTTATTAGTAGATACTTAATTATTTCCTATAATCACCTATGGGTATATATTTATTTTTATTAGTATTATTTCCTATAATCACCTATGGGTATATATTTATTTTTTATTAGTATTATTTCCTATAATCACCTATGGGTATATATTTATTTTTATTAGTATTATTTCCTATAATCACCTATGGGTATATATTTATTTTTATTAGTATTATTTCCTATAATCACCTATGGGTATATATTTATTTTTATTAGTATTATTTCCTATAATCACCTATGGGTATATATGTATTTTTATTAGTATTATTTCCTATAATCACCTATGGGTATATATGTATTTTTATTAGTATTATTTCCTATAATCACCTATGGGTATATATTTATTTTTATTAGTATTATTTCCTATAATCACCTATGGGTATATATGTATTTTTATTAGTATTATTTCCTATAATCACCTATGGGTATATATGTATTTTTATTAGTATTATTTCCTATAATCACCTATGGGTATATATTTATTTTTATTAGTATTATTTCCTATAATCACCTATGGGTATATATGTATTTTTATTAGTATTATTTCCTATAATCACCTATGGGTATATATTTATTTTTATTAGTATTATTTCCTATAATCACCTATGGGTATATATTTATTTTTATTAGTAGATACAATTATTTCCTATAATCACCTATGGGTATATATAATAGTATTTTTATTAGTATACTGACACGTTTCCTATAATCACCTATGGGTATATATTAAATATTTAGGTAGATTATCATATTATTTCCTATAATCACCTATGGGTATATATATTATTTTTATTAGTATTATTTCCTATAATCACCTATGGGTATATATTTATTTTTATTAGTATTATTTCCTATAATCACCTATGGGTATATATAAATGCTATTTTTATTAGTACTTATTTCCTATAATCACCTATGGGTATATATGATCATTTTTATTAGTATTATTTCCTATAATCACCTATGGGTATATATTTATTTTTATTAGTATTATTTCCTATAATCACCTATGGGTATATATTTTGTATTTTTATTAGTATTATTTCCTATAATCACCTATGGGTATATATGTATTTTTATTAGTATTATTTCCTATAATCACCTATGGGTATATATTTATTTTTATTAGTATTATTTCCTATAATCACCTATGGGTATATATTTATTTTTATTAGTATTATTTCCTATAATCACCTATGGGTATATATTTATTTTTATTAGTATTATTTCCTATAATCACCTATGGGTATGAAAGTAAAACCGGGCCCAATGGGTATAATTTTTTTATTTGCTATTTGTCCTATAATCACCTATGGGTATATATATTTTTATTAGTATTATTTCCTATAATCACCTATGGGTATATATCAGCTTATTTATTTACGAATTATTTCCTATAATCACCTATGGGTATATATATATTTTTATTAGTATTATTTCCTATAATCACCTATGGGTATATATGGGGTTTTATTAGTATTATTTCCTATAATCACCTATGGGTATATATGTATGTTTTATTAGTATTATTTCCTATAATCACCTATGGGTATATATTATTTTATTAGTATTATTTCCTATAATCACCTATGGGTATATATGTATTTTTATTAGTAGACAGACAGAATTTCCTATAATCACCTATGGGTATATATTTATTTTTATTAGTATTATTTCCTATAATCACCTATGGGTATATATTTATTTTTATTAGTATTATTTCCTATAATCACCTATGGGTATATATTTATTTTATTAGTACAATTTCCTATAATCACCTATGGGTATATATGATTTTTATTAGTAGTATTCCTATAATCACCTATGGGTATAGGTATTTTTATTAGTAGCATTATTTCCTATAATCACCTATGGGTATATGCAAATTTTTATTAGTATCATTTCCTATAATCACCATATGGGATATATATGATGACTTTTATTATGATTATTTCCTATAATCACCTATGGGTATATAATTTTTTTATTACAATTATTTCCTATAATCACTTATGGGTATATTTTATTTTTATTAGTATTATCTTTTTATAATCACCAATGGGTATATATGTTGTTTCTTACGTCTGACAATTATTTCCTATAATCACCTATGGGTATATATGCGGAAAACCCCAGCTGGATTCCTTTAATCACCTATGGGTATATAATTTTTATTAGTATTATTTCCTATAATCACTTGTAGATACCAGCTCCCATTCCAGAGATTGGGATTAGACAGACCTATAATCACCTATGGGTATATATGTATTTTATTAGTATTATTTCCTATAATCACATATGGGTATATATTTATTTTTATTAGTATTATTTCCTATAATCACCTATGGGTAATTATTGATTTTGTTACGGTAGATGACAGATACAAGCTATAATCACCTATGGGTATATATTTATTTTTATTCCACATACAATAAATTCCTATAATCACCTATGGGTATATATTTATTTTTTTAGTATTATTTCCTATAATCACCTATGGGTATATTTTTCCTTTTATTAGTTTTATTTCCTATAATCACCTATGGGTATATATAAACTTTTATTAGTAAGGAATAAAAACATTTCCTATAATCACCTATGGGTATATATCACACCCCAGTAAAAACCATATTTCCTATAATCACCTATGGGTATATATTTATTTTTATTAGTATTAATTCCTATAATCACCTATGGGTATATAAAAATTTTGTTACAGTATTTTATAATCACAATGTAGAGACCTGTGAAAATATTAGTATCAATCATACTCACAATGTATAGATGTATTTTTATTAGAATTATTTCCTATAATCACTTGGGTATTATTTATTTTTAGGTCTTAAACATGTATTTATATAATACACATATACACCATAAATTTATTTTATTAACACAGAAATTTCCTATAATACCTTGGGTATAATAGTGACAGTATATCTTGGTTAATCAGTTCACAATGGTTTTCAATGCCAGTCCTATAAGAACCGTCCGACACCATTTTGAAATCATTCTATCAAGCCATAAAACAAAAACTGGCATATTTTTTATCTCTCCATGTAGCATTTGTAACATTAGTATATTTCCTATAATCACTCTAAATTTAAATAATGGTTGTCAACTCAACCTCCCCCCCCCCCCCATATCCCAGTATCTCCTATAGTTTAAACATTGTTAAAGACCCATCACTAAATAAATAAAATATTACACCTACATGTATAAAACAACTTTAAATATACTACACTTACATAAATGATGAAGACTGCATAGAAGCACATACAGATAGTGCTGGCATGACTAACAGTTCGGAGGTCCTTCAACAATCCAAGAGGCAAGCCAATAAACAGGCACAAGCAAATAATAAGCCATGTACGTAGATTGGGTGTATTCTGAAAGAAAGAAAAAAAACGTGAAGCAAGAAACTATTTAGCAAATTGCATGACACTGCTACATGTATGACAAATTTGAGTGCTGATAAAAATATTAATTAGAACTATTGTGGGGAAGGCAGGGCTTCTAGAATTTTCTAAAAATCCAATAGCCATGGGATCAGTGATTTTCTAAATCCACTAGCCATGGTTAAAAATCTACTAGCACTACTTCTGTAAGTACTGTAAATTTGTACCAAAAATACCAGAAAGTAAGAAAACCCAACCCAAATATGTCCAAAGCACTTTATAATCAAAGTGCAAGTACTTCTGTAAGTACTGTAAATTTGTACCAAAAATACTAGAAAGTAAGAAAACCCAACCCAAATATGTCCAAAGCACTTTATAATCAAAGTGCAAATACCATTAACTATTCCAAATAAATTAATATATTTTATTTAGAATGCAAACTATTAGTCTGCAAAACTAGGGGTTGCTAATAAACACATTATTTAATTATCTCCAATTCCAATATTATCCTATTTTTGCAGGTAAATGAAATATAAAGAACCACACTTTTTGTATGTACTACCCAAGAAGATTGATACATTGTTTAGATCAGTTTCATTACAAAATGTTAACATAACCAGCAATGGAAACTAATTTGGTGTACTTGACTGGTGATCATTTGCATTATGCCTACAGTGTGTTAGAATAGCAAATCATTGAGTACCAGTGTAAACAACATGGCTACTGTATTTTTTTGAAATTGTTTGTCTGTTCAGATTATATATACACTGGCGGCACCTACGTCTGCACACCTAAGCATTTGTTTTATATTTTAAAGTTAAAATATTTCTTTAAAAATATTTGTTTCACCGCCACAGTACAATGGAACAATAAACGTGTTACAACTAAAGTTATTTTAATTTTAATATTTTTTAAACTCAAGTAATGAGCGCATGTTTAGTGGGACCCCCCTGCATTTACTGGCCTGCATGACGGCACATAAGTCTGTGCAGCAAACATTAAAACAACCACTTCTGTCGCTAATGTTTGGACATAAAACAGCAACAAACAATGGATCCGACTTTTATAAGTTCTAAATAACAAACACTTCATGGTATAGTCTGTTTCAGAAACATTTAGATTGTGCAAATGAGATAAATATAAATAGTTTGGACAACACAAAATGACAATATAAAAAAAAACCAATGTAAAAATATTTTATCATTATTCAACAAAAATTGTCTGTTATTAACTGTGTAAATGAGCACAAATAGTGTTCGTTAGACATATAGGACAATCAATGATAATTTTGAAACAGACTATAGCTAAAATAGGCCATGCTGTAATTGCAATCTTCAAAGTCTGTGTGCAGCCATTTTGCATTGTGTCACTCGGAGGGAAATTCAAAGTATGCTTGGATGTTTATGTCAACAGATAAAATAAGACATTCATTTCATTTATGGATTCATAAATTACATTAAATTAAGGTATATATTGAAGTATTGAATTTATGTAAGATGATATGCAAGGTTGATCATTACAACGTTGACAGACACGTGTTGACAGGTGGTAGAAAAATACGTTGATCGAGGCTGGCAAAAGTATACTTTTAGTGCATTAATTCAGAGTTTTTTCCAATAAAAGTGTTATCGACCAGTTTTATACATATATTCACAATCAAGATGTGTTGTTTTAACAATGGTTTTGTGAATTAAATTAACGTTGTTTGTTTGTTTACAAACATACCCCGACACTTGTTTCAAGACATAATGTAACGTCATTAATGTGCGCAGACTTTTGTGCCGTGCAGACTCAGGTGACATGAGTGTATATGAATAAAATTAAACTGGTAAGAAGATGAATTTTTAGATGATATATATTGATGATAATTAGATTGGTGAACAAAAATGGCAACATTTCTGCTGGGGATTGGGGTTGTTTTTTCTTTTTGTTAACCTTTCTTTTCTTTTTTTCACTCACTGTCAGGAATGGGGAATAAACTTTTTAGTAGCCCTATTGTGAAAAATACTCACTACGGGTGTCAGGCTACTTATTCTAGAAGCCCTGGGAAGGGGATACATTTTTATTTTTTAAATTAAGAATAATATATTGTTGACATAAATAATAAAATATAAGCAATGAAATTATTCCATATATTTAACCAGGCATAATATGTAGCATATTATACAATGGTATAATATAATAAATAAAAAAAATAAAAAAATAAAAATAATAAAACGTGTGTTCTTTCTCAAGCTTAATATTTGAGTTGAGCTTTACAGCCATGCAGATTGCATTCAGTTTATTATACAAAATTTCAATGCAAAATAGTTTCATTAAATTGCATGCAAATAGGAGGCCTTGTCAGTGGTGATAAGACATTCAAGCTAAAAAATACAGAAGCTGGTGCCAAAAATTTCAAAAAATCTATAGCCAAATTTAAATTTCAGTTAGCCAAACAAAATAAATGAAAATTTGGCAAACTGGGAAATGTCCACTTAAACATGTACAGTCATATATACTCAGAATAATCACCAATATAAGGCCTTTCCACAACAGGCAAACAGTTACATGCACTCACATCATATATGACAGACATATAGACCAGGGGTGGGGAAAAGCCCTTTTTTGCCGGTCTCGGACCGATTCACAATCTTTGAGACCGAAATAATTTTTTAAAAACATATGTTTGCCGGTCCCACTTTTATTATTTTTTCGGTCCGAAGCGTCTGTCCATTTTTATTATTGGAAACAACTTTAAAATAGTTATTGATGTTTCTGCAACCCATTACTTACCTACTTCACTAACAGGTGTTTATTTTGAGTCGTGATACATTTAAACCGGTCACACGTTTAATACAAATCAATCGGTCATGTTTTGTTTTTCTATCAATGACCGGAAATAGAAACGTTGAACATGGTGAATGAGCTATTTGTGTCACTTCTGTTTGTTCCTGCACAGGTGTCGATCGGTACACAATTACAATAGGTTTAATTAAGTCGGCCAGTAATCTTTAATATCACTGTGATCATGAAGCAAGCGCATAATAACAAAATAATTACATCAATGGGATTAGCACCAAAAACCGCAATGAACAGTCGGTCACAACCGGTCACGAGATTAAAGGTTTACTTATTAGCGATGATACCATTTATTGGTGATAATGAAGGAAGGACGTATGCTTTAATTAAAACAAAGACCTAGAGTTCATCTTTAATCAAAGGTGATACTATTTTTGCAAATATGAATACGCTGCAGGTATGCCTATACTTGTCGACAAAAACAAAAAAATTAAGTTTAACGTATGTATACTGTTTTGCTGGGAAAAGCAGATGCTTGCGATTTGTATTGAGATATCAATATGTCATTGCTTACATGTGTAAATAAGAGTAAATAAGAGTAAAAAACGAAAACAAGACGAGGTAGATACGGACGACGCGGACGTTACGGACACAGGTTCTTCCCCAGCTAAGAAGAAAGTTAAAGTGCGATGTTTTCAGTCGGCGTGGTTGAAGCAATTTAAGTGGCTAATTTGTGATGATGGAGGTCGACAGTTGTATGGGGAAGTGTCGGGTCGCGTCGCCACCAGGCCTTTGTAAATTAGTACTTCCGTACATGAACGCTGAATGTTATGGGAAGCAAAATGGTTTACACCGGTTGTCATACACAGTAGCTCAAGTTCAAGGTGAACCAATCAGCGTCGACGTTATTAATCGTTCAGTCGGCAACTTCTATCAATAGTATCATTGAATTAGGTGTCAAGTTGGTTGTTCAACGACACTTATCAGGACGCGTCAATAAAACAATATAGTAAGGAACCATAGCATAATATGAAATGAATTAATATCTTACTTATTAGAAACATCATTTAATGTACAGATAAGTAGGTGTTTTAATGTACGTTGAGGGATTGGGTGTACATGCAGTCGGATATTTTACGAGCAGTAAAGTCCCGTAAAACGATAATAAACTATAAATTCATCAAGTAGGCCTATAAAATAGTTTTAAATTTTTTTTAACTGGGGGGGGGGGGGTTAGGCTACTAATTATGTCATAGGTGGGACCGATTGGCAATTTTAATTTTCCCCACCCCTGATATAGACATAAGCAGTTACATTATACTCTCTCACCACTTCACTGTCTTTCATCTCATTTGGTGTCAGTAAAAAGATCCCAAATTATAATAGGAATATATAAATGGTCAAAATAGGAATCAATACACAAACAAGGGTATCATATATTGTATCATCATCAGCAGTATTGTGATAAACTGATGCTTCGTGA
Source organism: Gigantopelta aegis (assembly GCF_016097555.1). Lineage (NCBI taxonomy): Eukaryota > Metazoa > Mollusca > Gastropoda > Neomphalida > Peltospiridae > Gigantopelta > Gigantopelta aegis. Next base: position 43,399,699 of record NC_054706.1, read on the forward strand.
CACCCCTACTTAATACACGATTTATATTGAATATATAAATGGTCAAAATAGGAATCAATACACAAACAAGGGTATCATATATTGTATCATCATCAGCAGTATTGTGATAAACTGATGCTTCGTGACACCCCTACTTAATACACGATTTATATTTCTTCTGTAAAATGTGGATACAGTGGAATTGCAACTGTACTAAGGCAAGGTTTAACATTTTAATATGATCTCTTTTTCAATCATCTTACCTCAAGTCCAAAAACCTTGGAAACAATTGCTGGTCCCAGATCACCAACCACCACAACCTGGGCTATCAGTGTGCCTATCTGCAGTCCTATCATGCTGAAATATCACATCAAAGAAACAAAGGTGTAATGATAGTCCTATCATGCTGAAATATCACATGAAAGAAACCATTGTGTAATGGCACCTCAGCATTGTTTTAATCAGACTATCATGCTGAAATATCACATCAAAGAAACCATTGTGTAATGGCACCTCAGCACATTGTTTTAATCAGACTACCATGTTGAAATATCACATCAAAGAAACCATTGTGTAATGGCACCTCAGCACATTGTTTTAATGCTTCAACCTTAATTGGATATAAGCATGAAAATAAGTGGAAAAGAAATGAATTACAGTGAAAGAAAACTTGCTATCACCTGGTTACTCTTACCTAGTAGCAGCAAGGGATATTCTATATGCACTTTCCCATAGCCAGGACAGTACTTACCATAGCCTTTGATGTACCAAAGGATGGGAAATGGTCCAACAAGGATGGCCAACAATATGACCTATAATTTTTATGTCTATAGAATTTGTTTTTAATTTGGGTATAACCCTATAACAATCAATGAACCAAATGATAAATTATAACAATCAATGTACAAATTATTATGCATGCAATTACACACACACACACACACACACACACACAGACAGAGAGAGAGAGATATATATAGAGAGAGGATTCATCACGAGTATTTCTGAATATGGAAAATATCAACCGAGTCTATGTTAATTGGTATTTGTCGAGGCTCTGCCGAGACAAATACCGATTAACTAGACGAGGATGATATTTTACATATTAAAACACCCGAGTAGTGAATTCTATTTATCCTATAACACTTCTGAAATAACATTTTAATTAATTTTTTTAGAAAATCACAGTACTAAAGTCACCATCATCGATAATATGATGTCATCACGATATCACAGATTAGTCTGACATCACGCATTTTAAACATATCTTTGAAAATGTTACGCTCAGGTACACGGGTCTTATTGGCTTGTAAGCAAATGACCCATCCAAAAGCAACACATTACCATTATTAACCAGGTTAATAAAGTAAATTATCACATGGGTTTATGACATGGATATCATGGGTATAAATATATATACATACCCTACTTCAACAATAAACTTCCCTGCAGGACCAAACAGATGATAAGCTGAAATAGAAATGTTCAGATATACCCATATATAGTGTTAGATAATCATTATACTTTAATACTACCATGACTCGGTAATGTCACAATGTTGGATGATCAATATACTTTAATACTACCATGACTTGGTAATGTCACAATGTTGGATGATCAATATACTTTAATACTACCATGACTCGGTAATGTCACAATGTTGGATGATCAATATACTTTAATACTACCATGACTTGGTAATCTCACAATGTTATGACTCGGTAATCTCACAATGTTGGATGATCATTGTACTTTAATACTACCATGACTTGGTAATCTCACAATGTTGGATGATCAATATACTTTAATACTACCATGACTCGGTAATCTCACAATGTTAGATAATCATTATACTTTAATACTACCATGACTTGGTAATCTCACAATGTTATGACTCGGTAATCTCACAATGTTGGATGATCATTGTACTTTAATACTACCATGACTTGGTAATCTCACAATGTTAGATGATCAATATACTTTAATACTACCATGACTTGGTAATCTCACAATGTTAGATGATCAATATACTTTAATACTACCATGACTTGGTAATCTCACAATGTTAGATAATCATTATACTTTAATACTACCATGACTTGGTAATCTCACAATGTTGGATGATCATTATACTTTAATACTACCATGACTTGGTAATCTCACAATGTTGGATGATCATTATACTTTAATACTACCATGACTCGGTAATCTCACAATGTTAGATGATCATTATACTTTAATACTACCATGACTCGGTAATCTCACAATGTTGGATGATCATTATACTTTAATACTACCATGACTCGGTAATGTCACAATGTTGGATGATCATTATACTTTAATACTACCATGACTCGGTAATGTCACAATGTTGGATGATCATTATACTTTAATACTACCATGACTCGGTAATGTCACAATGTTGGATGATCAATATACTTTAATACTACCATGACTCGGTAATGTCACAATGTTGGATGATCATTATACTTTAATACTACCATGACTCGGTAATGTCACAATGTTAGATGATCAATATACTTTAATACTACCATGACTCGGTAATGTCACAATGTTGGATGATCAATATACTTTAATACTACCATGACTCGGTAATGTCACAATGTTGGATGATCAATATACTTTAATACTACCATGACTCGGTAATGTCACAATGTTGGATGATCAATATACTTTAATACTACCATGACTCGGTAATGTCACAATGTTGGATGATCAATATACTTTAATACTACCATGACTTGGTAATCTCACAATGTTGGATGATCAATATACTTTAATACTACCATGACTTGGTAATGTCACAATGTTGGATGATCAATATACTTTAATACTACCATGACTTGGTAATGTCACAATGTTGGATGATCAATATACTTTAATACTACCATGACTCGGTAATCTCACAATGTTGGATGATCATTATACTTTAATACTACCATGACTCGGTAATCTCACAATGTTAGATGATCAATATACTACCATATATACTGGTTAATTAATACTACCATGACTCGGTAATGTCACAATGTTGGATGATCAATATACTTTAATACTACCATGACTCGGTAATCTCACAATGTTGGATGATCAATATACTTTAATACTACCATGACTTGGTAATCTCACAATGTTAGATAATCATTATACTTTAATACTACCATGACTTGGTAATCTCACAATGTTATGACTCGGTAATCTCACAATGTTGGATGATCATTGTACTTTAATACTACCATGACTCGGTAATCTTACAATGTTGGATGATCATTGTATTTTAATACTACCATGACTCGGTAATCTCACAATGTTGGATGATTATTGTACTTTAATACTACCATGACTCGGTAGTATTAAAATATAATGATCATCTAACATTGTGAGATTACCGAGTCATGGTAAATGATCATTATACTTTAATACTACCATGACTTGGTAATCTCACAATGTTAGATAATCATTATACTTTAATACTACCATGACTTGGTAATCTCACAATGTTAGATAATCATTATACTTTAATACTACCATGACTTGGTAATCTCACAATGTTATGACTCGGTAATCTCACAATGTTGGATGATCATTGTACTTTAATACTACCATGACTCGGTAATCTTACAATGTTGGATGATCATTGTATTTTAATACTACCATGACTCGGTAATCTCACAATGTTGGATGATTATTGTACTTTAATACTACCATGACTCGGTAGTATTAAAATATAATGATCATCTAACATTGTGAGATTACCGAGTCATGGTAGATGATCATTATACTTTAATACTACCATGACTCGGTAATCTCACAATGTTGGATGATCATTGTACTTTAATACTACCATGACTCGGTAGTATTAAAATATAATGATCATCTAACATTGTGAGATTACCGAGTCATGGTAGATGATCATTATACTTTAATACTACCATGACTCGGTAATCTCACAATGTTGGATGATCAATATACTTTAATACTACCATGACTTGGTAATGTCACAATGTTGGATGATCAATATACTTTAATACTACCATGACTTGGTAATCTCACAATGTTGGATGATCAATATACTTTAATACTACCATGACTTGGTAATCTCACAATGTTAGATAATCATTATACTTTAATACTACCATGACTTGGTAATCTCACAATGTTATGACTCGGTAATCTCACAATGTTGGATGATCATTGTACTTTAATACTACCATGACTCGGTAATCTTACAATGTTGGATGATCATTGTATTTTAATACTACCATGACTCGGTAATCTCACAATGTTGGATGATTATTGTACTTTAATACTACCATGACTCGGTAGTATTAAAATATAATGATCATCTAACATTGTGAGATTACCGAGTCATGGTAGATGATCATTATAGTTTAATACTACCATGACTTGGTAATCTCACAATGTTAGATAATCATTATACTTTAATACTACCATGACTTGGTAATCTCACAATGTTAGATAATCATTATACTTTAATACTACCATGACTTGGTAATCTCACAATGTTATGACTCGGTAATCTCACAATGTTGGATGATCATTGTACTTTAATACTACCATGACTCGGTAATCTTACAATGTTGGATGATCATTGTATTTTAATACTACCATGACTCGGTAATCTCACAATGTTGGATGATTATTGTACTTTAATACTACCATGACTCGGTAGTATTAAAATATAATGATCATCTAACATTGTGAGATTACCGAGTCATGGTAGATGATCATTATACTTTAATACTACCATGACTCGGTAATCTCACAATGTTGGATGATCATTGTACTTTAATACTACCATGACTCGGTAGTATTAAAATATAATGATCATCTAACATTGTGAGATTACCGAGTCATGGTAGATGATCATTATACTTTAATACTACCATGACTCGGTAATCTCACAATGTTGGATGATCATTGTACTTTAATACTACCATGACTCGGTAGTATTAAAATATAATGATCATCTAACATTGTGAGATTACCGAGTCATGGTAGATGATCATTATACTTTAATACTACCATGACTCGGTAATCTCACAATGTTGGATGATCATTGTACTTTAATACTACCATGACTCGGTAGTATTAAAATATAATGATCATCTAACATTGTGAGATTACCGAGTCATGGTAGATGATCATTATACTTTAATACTACCATGACTTGGTAATCTCACCAGTGGGTTTCTCATACATCACAAACCTTCTGCTGCTGTACAATTTACTGGATTCTGACTGGATGATACCAATAATAAAATGAATGTTATCCTGAATATTATATGAATGTTTACATGTGTATATGACACCAGTTCGAAATAAATAAGTAATAAAAAATTCTGTTTTCAGCAGTGATGTGAAATAGAAGAACAGTACAATTTTATGACATCAAACTAAGAGATATTTAACAGATGGTTCCGTTTTAATTCATATCACATGATGATGATGCTTTATACTATCAAGTTTATGTACAGGGTATTTGCATTCATTCGCATTTCGTTTGTCACTCAGTAGATAATAATGATAAAATCGACATGTATTTGTAATAGCCACACAAGAGACTAATGAAACGATCATTCATAATTCATAAGACAGGTGGGTGGAATATCAAACTGCCTTTATGGCAGCTTTCACTGTATATTATGCTTACCAGTTACTTTAAAGTGGCAGACTCTAGTTTCAAACTGTGAAAATAGACACTACGTTTGGTTAATCTATAAATCTGTAACACATTCAGATGAAGTTGTAATAGAGTGAAACAAGCGTCTGTGACGCTGAGACGGGGAAATACCCGTAGAAACTAGACTAGAGCTTGCCTCCATAACCATTACTTCTCAGAGGTATGTGTATTTTTTAAAATATGAGAAATGTATTTCATGGTTTTTGAAACACCAGGATGACCAGAAACACTTCTGATGAACAGAAATGAATAATCTAAACAATAAAATGTAAGTAATGTTTCATTCCAATTATTAAAAACAGCTCTAATGGTGAAGAATATGCCATAATGTTTAAAACTAGGGTGTTACTTTAACTGTAAACATTTTAGAATGTCTAACCACTGAATATTGACTTCACTCCCATGTAACCATAATCAAGATATTATAGCAGGTGTCTGATCTCTGAATATTGACTTCACCCCCATGTAACCATTATCAAATATTATGTAGCAGGTCTGATCTCTGAATATTGACTTCACTCCCATGTAACCATGATCAAGATATTATAGCAGGTGTCTGATCTCTGAATATTGACTTCACCCCCATGTAACCATGATCAAATATTATGTAGCAGGTGTCTGATCTCTGAATATTGACTTCACCCCCATGTAACCATGATCAAGATATTATAGCAGGTGTCTGATCTCTGAATATTGACTTCACCCCCATGTAACCATGATCAAATATTATGTAGCAGGTGTCTGATCTCTGAATATTGACTTCACCCCCATGTAACCATGATCAAGATATTATAGCAGGTGTCTGATCTCTGAATATTGACTTCACCCCCATGTAACCATAATCAAGATATTATAGCAGGTGTCTGATCTCTGAATATTGACTTCACCCCCATGTAACCATGATCAAGATATTATAGCAGGTGTCTGATCTTTGAATATTGACTTCACCCCCATGTAACCATGATCAAGATATTATAGCAGGTCTGATCTCTGAATATTGACTTCACCCCCATGTAACCATGATCAAGATATTATAGTAGGTCTGATCTCTGAATATTGACTTCACCCCCATGTAGCCATGATCAAGATATTATAGCAGGTGTCTGATCTCTGAATATTGACTTCACCCCCATGTAACCATGATCAAGATATTATAGTAGGTCTGATCTCTGAACATTGACTTCACCCCCATGTAGCCAAGATCAAGATATTATAGCAGGTGTCTGATCTCTGAATATTGACTTCACCCCCATGTAACCATGATCAAGATATTATAGCAGGTGTCTGATCTCTGAATATTGACTTCACTCCCATGTAACCATGATCAAATATTATGTAGCAGGTGTCTGATCTCTGAATATTGACTTCACCCCTATGTAACCATGATCAAGATATTATAGCAGGTGTCTGATCTCTGAATATTGACTTCACTCCCATGTAGCCATGATCAAGATATTATAGCAGGTGTCTGATCTCTGAATATTGACTTCACCCCTATGTAGCCATGATCAAGATATTATAGCAGGTGTCTGATCTTTGAATATTGACTTTACTCCCATGTAGCCATGATCAAGATATTATAGCAGGTGTCTGATCTCTGAATATTGACTTCACCCCCATGTAACCATGATCAAGATATTATAGCAGGTGTCTGATCTCTGAATATTGACTTCACCCCCATGTAACCATGATCAAATATTATGTAGCAGGTGTCTGATCTCTGAATATTGACTTCACCCCCATGTAACCATGATCAAGATATTATAGCAGGTGTCTGATCTCTGAATATTGACTTCACCCCTATGTAACCATAATCAAGATATTATAGCAGGTGTCTGATCTCTGAATATTGACTTCACCCCTATGTAACCATGATCAAGATATTATAGCAGGTGTCTGATCTCTGAATATTGACTTCACCCCCATGTAACCATGATCAAGATATTATAGCAGGTGTCTGATCTCTGAATATTGACTTCACTCCCATGTAACCATGATCAAATATTATGTAGCAGGTGTCTGATCTCTGAATATTGACTTCACCACTATGTAGCCATGATCAAGATATTATAGCAGGTGTCTGATCTTTGAATATTGACTTTACTCCCATGTAGCCATGATCAAGATATTATAGCAGGTGTCTGATCTCTGAATATTGACTTCACCCCCATGTAACCATGATCAAGATATTATAGCAGGTGTCTGATCTCTGAATATTGACTTCACCCCCATGTAACCATGATCAAATATTATGTAGCAGGTGTCTGATCTCTGAATATTGACTTCACCCCCATGTAACCATGATCAAGATATTATAGCAGGTGTCTGATCTCTGAATATTGACTTCACCCCTATGTAACCATAATCAAGATATTATAGCAGGTGTCTGATCTCTGAATATTGACTTCACCCCTATGTAACCATGATCAAGATATTATAGCAGGTGTCTGATCTCTGAATATTGACTTCACCCCCATGTAACCATGATCAAGATATTATAGCAGGTGTCTGATCTCTGAATATTGACTTCACTCCCATGTAACCATGATCAAGATATTATAGTAGGTCTGATCTCTGAATATTGACTTCACCCCCATGTAGCCATGATCAAGATATTATAGCAGGTGTCTGATCTTTGAATATTGACTTCACCCCCATGTAACCATGATCAAGATATTATAGCAGGTCTGATCTCTGAATATTGACTTCACCCCCATGTAACCATGATCAAGATATTATAGTAGGTCTGATCTCTGAATATTGACTTCACCCCCATGTAACCATGATCAAGATATTATAGCAGGTGTCTGATCTCTGAATATTGACTTCACCCCCATGTAACCATGATCAAGATATTATAGCAGGTGTCTGATCTCTGAATATTGACTTCACCCCCATGTAACCATGATCAAGATATTATAGTAGGTCTGATCTCTGAATATTGACTTCACCCCCATGTAACCATGATCAAGATATTATAGCAGGTCTGATCTCTGAATATTGACTTCACCCCCATGTAACCATGATCAAGATATTATAGTAGGTCTGATCTCTGAATATTGACTTCACCCCCATGTAGCCATGATCAAGATATTATAGCAGGTGTCTGATCTCTGAATATTGACTTCACTCCCATGTAACCATGATCAAATATTATGTAGCAGGTGTCTGATCTCTGAATATTGACTTCACCCCTATGTAACCATGATCAAGATATTATAGCAGGTGTCTGATCTCTGAATATTGACTTCACTCCCATGTAGCCATGATCAAGATATTATAGCAGGTGTCTGATCTCTGAATATTGACTTCACCCCTATGTAGCCATGATCAAGATATTATAGCAGGTGTCTGATCTCTGAATATTGACTTCACTCCCATGTAACCATGATCAAGATATTATAGCAGGTCTGATCTCTGAATATTGACTTCACCTCCATGTAACCATGATCAAGATATTATAGCAGGTGTCTGATCTCTGAATATTGACTTCACCTCCATGTAACCATGATCAAGATATTATAGCAGGTGTCTGATCTCTGAATACTGACTTCACCCCCATGTAGCCAAGATCAAGATATTATAGCAGGTCTGATCTCTGAATATTGACTTCACCCCCATGTAGCCAAGATCAAGATATTATAGCAGGTGTCTGATCTCTGAATATTGACTTCACCCCCATGTAACCATGATCAAGATATTATAGCAGGTGTCTGATCTTTGAATATTGACTTCACCCCCATGTAACCATGATCAAATATTATGTAGCAGGTGTCTGATCTCTGAATATTGACTTCACCCCCATGTAGCCATGATCAAGATATTATAGCAGGTGTCTGATCTCTGAATATTGACTTCACCCCCATGTAACCATGATCAAGATATTATAGTAGGTCTGATCTCTGAATATTGACTTCACCCCCATGTAGCCAAGATCAAGATATTATAGCAGGTGTCTGATCTCTGAATATTGACTTCACTCCCATGTAACCATGATCAAATATTATGTAGCAGGTGTCTGATCTCTGAATATTGACTTCACCCCTATGTAACCATGATCAAGATATTATAGCAGGTGTCTGATCTCTGAATATTGACTTCACTCCCATGTAGCCATGATCAAGATATTATAGCAGGTGTCTGATCTCTGAATATTGACTTCACCCCTATGTAGCCATGATCAAGATATTATAGCAGGTGTCTGATCTCTGAATATTGACTTCACTCCCATGTAACCATGATCAAGATATTATAGCAGGTCTGATCTCTGAATATTGACTTCACCTCCATGTAACCATGATCAAGATATTATAGCAGGTGTCTGATCTCTGAATATTGACTTCACCCCCATGTAACCATGATCAAGATATTATAGTAGGTCTGATCTCTGAATATTGACTTCACCCCCATGTAACCATGATCAAGATATTATAGTAGGTCTGATCTCTGAATATTGACTTCACCCCCATGTAGCCATGATCAAGATATTATAGCAGGTGTCTGATCTCTGAATATTGACTTCACCCCCATGTAACCATGATCAAGATATTATAGCAGGTGTCTGATCTCTGAATATTGACTTCACCCCCATGTAACCATGATCAAATATTATGTAGCAGGTGTCTGATCTCTGAATATTGACTTCACCCCCATGTAGCCATGATCAAGATATTATAGCAGGTGTCTGATCTCTGAATATTGACTTCACCCCCATGTAACCATGATCAAGATATTATAGCAGGTCTGATCTCTGAATATTGACTTCACCTCCATGTAACCATGATCAAGATATTATAGCAGGTGTCTGATCTCTGAATATTGACTTCACCCCCATGTAACCATGATCAAGATATTATAGTAGGTCTGATCTCTGAATATTGACTTCACCCCCATGTAGCCATGATCAAGATATTATAGTAGGTCTGATCTCTGAATATTGACTTCACCCCCATGTAGCCATGATCAAGATATTATAGCAGGTGTCTGATCTCTGAATATTGACTTCACCCCCATGTAACCATGATCAAGATATTATAGCAGGTGTCTGATCTTTGAATATTGACTTCACCCCCATGTAACCATGATCAAATATTATGTAGCAGGTGTCTGATCTCTGAATATTGACTTCACCCCCATGTAGCCATGATCAAGATATTATAGCAGGTGTCTGATCTCTGAATATTGACTTCACCCCCATGTAACCATGATCAAGATATTATAGCAGGTGTCTGATCTCTGAATATTGACTTCACTCCCATGTAACCATGATCAAGATATTATAGTAGGTGTCTGATCTCTGAATATTGACTTCTGAATATTGACTTCACCCCCATGTAACCATGATCAAGATATTATAGCAGGTGTCTGATCTCTGAATATTGACTTCACTCCCATGTAACCATGATCAAGATATTATAGCAGGTCTGATCTCTGAATATTGACTTCACCTCCATGTAACCATGATCAAGATATTATAGCAGGTCTGATCTCTGAATATTGACTTCACCCCCATGTAACCATGATCAAGATATTATAGCAGGTGTCTGATCTCTGAATATTGACTTCACCCCCATGTAACCATGATCAAGATATTATAGTAGGTCTGATCTCTGAATATTGACTTCACCCCCATGTAGCCAAGATCAAGATATTATAGCAGGTGTCTGATCTCTGAATATTGACTTCACCCCCATGTAACCATGATCAAGATATTATAGCAGGTGTCTGATCTTTGAATATTGACTTCACCCCCATGTAACCATGATCAAATATTATGTAGCAGGTGTCTGATCTCTGAATATTGACTTCACCCCCATGTAGCCATGATCAAGATATTATAGCAGGTGTCTGATCTCTGAATATTGACTTCACCCCCATGTAACCATGATCAAGATATTATAGCAGGTGTCTGATCTCTGAATATTGACTTCACTCCCATGTAACCATGATCAAATATTATGTAGCAGGTGTCTGATCTCTGAATATTGACTTCACCCCTATGTAACCATGATCAAGATATTATAGCAGGTGTCTGATCTCTGAATATTGACTTCACTCCCATGTAGCCATGATCAAGATATTATAGCAGGTGTCTGATCTCTGAATATTGACTTCACCCCTATGTAGCCATGATCAAGATATTATAGCAGGTGTCTGATCTTTGAATATTGACTTTACTCCCATGTAGCCATGATCAAGATATTATAGCAGGTGTCTGATCTCTGAATATTGACTTCACCCCCATGTAACCATGATCAAGATATTATAGCAGGTGTCTGATCTCTGAATATTGACTTCACCCCCATGTAACCATGATCAAATATTATGTAGCAGGTATCTGATCTCTGAATATTGACTTCACCCCCATGTAACCATGATCAAGATATTATAGCAGGTGTCTGATCTCTGAATATTGACTTCACCCCTATGTAACCATAATCAAGATATTATAGCAGGTGTCTGATCTCTGAATATTGACTTCACCCCTATGTAACCATGATCAAGATATTATAGCAGGTGTCTGATCTCTGAATATTGACTTCACCCCCATGTAACCATGATCAAGATATTATAGCAGGTGTCTGATCTCTGAATATTGACTTCACTCCCATGTAACCATGATCAAGATATTATAGCAGGTCTGATCTCTGAATATTGACTTCACCCCCATGTAACCATGATCAAGATATTATAGCAGGTGTCTGATCTCTGAATATTGACTTCACTCCCATGTAACCATGATCAAGATATTATAGTAGGTCTGATCTCTGAATATTGACTTCACCCCCATGTAGCCATGATCAAGATATTATAGCAGGTGTCTGATCTCTGAATATTGACTTCACCCCCATGTAACCATGATCAAGATATTATAGTAGGTCTGATCTCTGAATATTGACTTCACCCCCATGTAGCCAAGATCAAGATATTATAGCAGGTGTCTGATCTCTGAATATTGACTTCACCCCCATGTAACCATGATCAAGATATTATAGCAGGTGTCTGATCTCTGAATATTGACTTCACTCCCATGTAACCATGATCAAATATTATGTAGCAGGTGTCTGATCTCTGAATATTGACTTCACCCCTATGTGACCATGATCAAGATATTATAGCAGGTGTCTGATCTCTGAATATTGACTTCACTCCCATGTAGCCATGATCAAGATATTATAGCAGGTGTCTGATCTCTGAATATTGACTTCACCCCTATGTAACCATGATCAAGATATTATAGCAGGTCTGATCTCTGAATATTGACTTCACCTCCATGTAACCATGATCAAGATATTATAGCAGGTGTCTGATCTCTGAATACTGACTTCACCCCCATGTAACCATGATCAAGATATTATAGTAGGTCTGATCTCTGAATATTGACTTCACCCCCATGTAACCATGATCAAGATATTATAGCAGGTGTCTGATCTCTGAATATTGACTTCACCCCCATGTAGCCATGATCAAGATATTATAGCAGGTGTCTGATCTCTGAATATTGACTTCACCCCCATGTAACCATGATCAAGATATTATAGCAGGTGTCTGATCTCTGAATATTGACTTCACTCCCATGTAACCATGATCAAATATTATGTAGCAGGTGTCTGATCTCTGAATATTGACTTCACCCCTATGTAACCATGATCAAGATATTATAGCAGGTGTCTGATCTCTGAATATTGACTTCACTCCCATGTAGCCATGATCAAGATATTATAGCAGGTGTCTGATCTCTGAATATTGACTTCACCCCTATGTAGCCATGATCAAGATATTATAGCAGGTGTCTGATCTCTGAATATTGACTTCACTCCCATGTAACCATGATCAAGATATTATAGCAGGTCTGATCTCTGAATATTGACTTCACCCCCATGTAACCATGATCAAGATATTATAGCAGGTGTCTGATCTCTGAATATTGACTTCACCCCCATGTAACTCATGTTGTCAATTTTACCTTCTTGAACATTTGTTTAGTTTTTTTGTTGTTTTTTTAACTGGATATGTTATGTAATATTTCTCCATCTCCAAAGTTAGAATATAAAGATGAGGATTTTCACATTCTAACATGGAATGTTTCACTTCACAACTGGGACAATAAGCCTTGTGTGTGTAATATCTAAGTATAACACGGGTGAGATAAAACCTTGTAACCTACCTAGAAACTCATAGGATCGTCTTCTGGATGCGACTCCTGCTTTCACAAGCAGCTGGCAGGACACCAAGGTTAGCCAAGTACTGAATAACAGCAACAACACACCCAGAATAATGCCACACTGAAACAAATCAGTTTAACCAATCTGTTATTTGTTATAATTACAGATGAGCTATAGTATATAGTATGCATCAATGGGGTTAAGGCACCAATACACTATATTTGAAAGCTGCAATTTCAAGAATATTTTTATTATTTAACCATATTATAGACTAGACCATCGATATTGTGTTGCCACAATTCAGAAAGAAGTGTTTTATTTAACAACGCACTCAACACATTTTATTTACGGTTATATGGCGTCAGACATATGGTTAAGGACCACACAGATTTTTTTAGAGGAAACCCGCTGTCGCCACATAGGCTACTCTTTTACGACAGGCAGCAAGGGATCTTTTATTTGCGCTTCCCACAGGCAGGATAGCACAAACCATGGCCTTTGTTGAACCAGTTATGGATCACTGGTCGGTGCAAGTGGTTTACACCTACCCATTGAGCCTTGCGGAACACTCACTCAGGGTTTGGAGTCGGTATCTGGATTAAAAATTCCATGCCTCGACTGGGATCCGAACCCAGTACCTACCAGCCTGTAGACCGATGGCCTGCCACGACGCCACCGAGGCCGGTCGCCACAATTCAGGTGCAATTGTCTACCTGGGCTGTTCTTGAATTTGCTTTCATCCATGTATTATAAATGAAAATGGTTCTATACAATTGATGTGGTAATTTATTTAATACAATTGTCAAAAAAACTTTTCTTCATGTTGACATTAAAAAATTATAATAATGTTATGCAAGCTGGTGTGTGTGTTTAAAGTTTTCATATGAAGTTTTAGCACTATTAACTATAGTCTAGACGGATATGCAATCTCGTTGGTTTTCAGTCATCCATATTCCAATGAAATCTTAGACAGGTTTCGCAACCACACCATTATTGTTATGGATACTGATAACTGATCATATTGGTAACAGTACTGATTGTTTAGCTAGATACAGACATTGGTATAGTTAGAGACTTAAGATGGCTGCATTTTAAAATTATATATTAGCCACGAAATTTATTTTTAAAAACTTGGTCCTTTTAATTCTAACCTGATACGGGGGCAGGGGGAGGGGGGTAAGAGGCTTAAAGTTAAAACCTTCTAACATGCTACCTGTTTAATTTTAATTGGGAGAGGTAGATCAAATGCACAGTTTGGTAGGTTATTTAAAGGTCAAAAACCTCTCTGATCACCTGCTCACCTGACATAACTACTACACACATTTTAATATGTCTATTATTCACCATAAAGGATTCGTCACAAGTATTTTTTAATATGGAAAATATTAAACAAATTTATGCTAATGAGTATTTGTCAAGGCTCTGCCAAGACAAATTCTGATTAAATGGATCACAAAAGACTATTTTCACTAAATGTAATTTCCTTAAGTGTAGCAGGCCTTTTAATTGTAAATAATGGGAAGCAAATTGTGTCTCGTTTGCTGTGATGTCATCCCCTACACTCAAAGTGTTGACGTATCACTATTTGTAACAGTAACGTTGTGGGTGCGAAATCTCTATTATTTCTGGGAAAACATTTAACTGCTCTCACTGACCTGTTTGAAGCAGAATGGCATGGCAAGAACAGACACTCCTATTATGCTGTTGCCCAGATTGATCACATACGGCAGGTCCTGTGTATGAGGCATGGTGAACCAGGAGGATCAACTGTACTGACTAAACTCTCCCTGTATAAGAAAATATATAAACACTTGATCAAGTTGATGCATTGCTTATGCCTTGTATAAGAAAACATATAAAAAGTACTGATTAACATCTCCATGTAAGAAAACATACATAAATTTGATGTACAGCCTATCATATCAACAGTAATAAAATATACATAAATTTGATGTACAGCATATCAACTACCAATTAAAATATACATAAATTTGATGTACAGCCTATCAAAAGTACTGATTAAAATATTCATGAAAGAAAATATACATAAATTTGATGTAGTCTATCAACAGTAACAAAATATACATAAAGTTGATGTACAGCCTATCAAAAGTATTGATTAAAATATTCATGAAAGAAAATATACATAAATTTGATGTAGTCTATCAACAGTAACAAAATATACATAAATTTTATTTACAGCCTGTCAACAGTACTAATTAAAATCGACTTACATAATTTTAATATTTCCACCTTTCAACAGTATGTGTACTGATCAAAATCTCCATGTATAAAAAAACATACATAAACCTATCAAAAGTACTGACTAAATTATCCTTGCATAAGAGAAATGAAAAGAAAAATGACCTAATCTCTTCAATTTTACAGTATTTCCCCTTTATTTGAACACCCAAGTATGAACAACTGTTTTAAACTGATCTGCCGTCATCATTAATTCTATGTTTTAGTATCCACAAAGAAACGAACATTTAAAATGATACCATGAGCGTACAACAAAATTATCAATGGATATTTTCCCCCACAATACACAGTAAAAGAACACATTAAGTAAGTTCCACCCACTCCCGTCTACATAAGTTTTAAATTAATTAATAATTATATACACAATCATGGTGAAAAACAGGATCACGCAAAATAAACTATAATTATATTAGTTGTCACTGTATTTATGAACCATAACAATCATCTAAGTACGTTTTGATAGCATGTGTCTCAAGAATTTTATATTTAAAAAAGAGTAATGCTAAAAAAAAAAAATCAAAGCTGCATTACATAAATAAATAAATAAATTAATTTAAATAAATAAATAAAATAATGATAGAAATTAAAAAAGTATTGGAATTATTTTACTAGAATTATTTTAAAAGTACTAGAGAGTTAAATTGCACTGTAAAACAATTTTTATATTGTTTACTTATGACAAAAACTTAGTAAAATATCAAGGGCCAATGTGATAACACGTGATATTTTCATTTAAATGTTGACCAATTTTGTAAACGTTTCGATGGACTAAACGAAATGATGCCATGTAAATGTGATAGTTCTAACATCAAAATTAATGCAGTAATTTCTGGTGGTAGCCTATTAAAATGTACCTTAAAAGTTCCCCTACATATCAATATCTATAAGGGGAGGGCTGGAGGTGATTCGAGTTAAGTCATGGCGAGCATATTTTGTTAGTGTATGCAATGTAACTTCAATATGCAAGCATTTAAATAGTTGATTAAAGCAAAATAAAACTATAATTCAAATAATTGAGGATGAACTAACAAGCTTTACGGTAGACTGGGTTAAATGACTACCCTCTTGCATAGTGGAAACACCACAGTTTGGGGGTTTTCACATCTCAAGCTGTAACATAACTGGACGCGAGTGATACAAGTGATTATTTTAGAAATCAGATTTCAGTTGCCGCATCCTAACCACCATGTGTATTCATTTCATTACACCCCTAGACAGCACCCACTTTCAATAATGCTCCAGATAAATATGTATTTGCTGACATGTTTCTTCATGCAGTGTGTATATTAGTGATTAATATGTACAAAAAATGTAATCAAGGAACTCGCAAATGATCGATATAAAGACCTGTACATGTATTTGACGTCAAACATAGGACTGTTCTTGTATTAGAGTGCTGCATATTTTGTTAGTGCATGCAATACAACTTCAATATGCAGGCTTACGACTCATAGATCACATATTTTTTCACTGTGTGTGTGTGTTTGTGTCACTTTGGTGATTGTCCGCAACCCAGTGGTAAAGCTCTCACTTGATGCGTGGTCGGTCTGGGATCGAACCCGTCGGTGGGCCCATTGCGCTATTTCTCGCTCCACCCAGTGCAACATGACTGGCATATCAAAGGCTGTGGTATGTGCTATCCTGTCTGTGGGATGGTGCATATAAAAGATCCCTTGCTACTAATGGAAAAATGTAGCAGGTTTCCTCTAACACTATGATATAATTACCAAATATTTGACATCCAATATCCGATGATTAAGGAATCATTGTGCTCTAGTGGTGTCGTTAAACAAAACAAACTTTTTTTGTGTGATTGTAGAGCACTTGTTGTATTATCGTATGAGACGGCCCTTGGAAGACGGAATCGCTGAGTGTGACGCTACGTCACAATATAGGTCAGCAACCTTAGAATTCTGATGTCCAAATTTTGCCGATGTTTAGCTGAATGTGGGTGCTGTCAGGTTTCTTTCTGTAGTGTGTGTATTAGTGATTAATATGTGTTTTCAATGTCCCTAACAGCGTTATGCTTCCAACTCCATTCACTTTGTTATCTCGTGCACAGTTCGTGCAATCACCATCTGATTTGTTGTTGTCTGCTTGTCGTTCATTTGTTAGGTTTTTCTTCACAGTTCTAGAAAATGTTCATTAACAATAAAGTTCAAACAAGTAATTAAGTATCTAAATACAAAACTTTACAAACCCCTAAAACCATTAATTTTACTAAGTCGTTTCTGTTTATTCCTTAAAATTACCGATATCAGGTCCACACAACTCGTAGAAATTGACTTAAAATGGAGGAAGATGAATTAACATTCGATGCATGTCACATGACCTCACACGTGCCAAAGCATTTAATTTTTATGATTTTTTAGACCCCTGTTGTTAGAATTTGTTAATGCAAAAGGTATGCTAAGTTTTTGTGCCTCTATTGTAGTGAATAGTATTCATAATCCATTCATTACAATTGTAAATAATTTTGAGTATATAAATTGTGTTCATTAAGAATCAATGCATTAAAAAAAAAAATTATTTCACAAACTATTCACTGGTATGAAGGTAATGCCTATCAGTATTGACATCAAGTGTTGGTGATGGGTGTTGGTAAAACGCGGACTGGACCAGAACGCTTGACAAAAATAAGATACCAAGTACGAAACCACTATGGTACGAAATGAGCAAAAATTATGGTACGAGATGGTAAAAAGAAGGTACGAAATGGTTATGGCACGAAATGACCAAAACACTATGGTACGAAACAACTATGGTACGAAATGGCCATAAACTATGGTACGAAATGACTTTGGTACGAAATGACTAGTAACCTTTTACATCCACATTGATTTTTACGTTAAATGGTTGCAATCTATTTTGTTTCATGTATCCGAGCTTCAAAATGTAGAATAGTATTTCCGTAAATATCATATTCATGTTTTTGTTATTAATCAAGGAACTTGAAAATTATCGATGTAAATGTATTTGACGTCAAACATAGGATTGTTGTGGTATTTGAGTGGGAATCTTTGACTACTCTTTGGTGGGCTGCGATTGACAGACATTTACATAGCTTGGTCTCCGACTGTAATGAGAGCGTATAACCTTCCAAATGTCCGTCTAGCTCTCTTACGATCAGAATACTCGGAATACCCTTTTTAGGCTTTTAGTTTTACCCAGTTACATCAACGTACTAGCTTTTTACCGGTTTACTTGATTTTTCCTGGATGGTCCAATAACAATCACTATTTCTAAATGCCAAAGATGTTTAGCTTGTCACAACGGGGACGTCACATTTTAATGCCCGAATCATATTTTAATGTTAATAGGCTATTTGTTTTCATGGCCAACGTGTCATCCACTTCCCAAAACATCATTAAAGGGAGAGCACTCATTAAACCGGAAGAAGAAACAAATGCCACAAACTGGAGCGGATCCAGTTAAGTTTCCCCAAAATGAACCAGCTTCATATGAAATCGTCCCCAATCTATGTACTCAACTCAAAAAGTCTCCATATTATTAATAAATCGATCCAGTCCTAATTTAAACAGTTTGCCATCACTGTTATTTGATGGAATAGTGATGACCTGTAGGCCTATTCATGACCTAAAGTAGTAAAGATAAAAACAAGTGCCTACTGATCTGATACACGGTCGGTCCACAGGTACCTCCAAACAGAAACCCCTTCAAATTTAATAAAAAATACTATAGTTACATATATAAAGAGTATATATATTATTATATAACGTTACTATAACATATCTGACGTTATTGTTTGGGGATACCTGTGGGTCGGTCTGGGATCGATCCCCGTTGGTGGGCCCATTTGGGCTATTTCTCGTTCCAGTCAGTCTACCACAACTGTACGTATATCAATGGCCGTGGTGTGTGCGATCCTGTTTGTGGGATGGTGCATATAAAAGATCCTTTATTATTAATGGAAAAATATAGCGGCCGGGTTACCGCTCTAAGACAAGGCGTATAGGCCCTACGTCAAAATTGCCAAATGTTTGACACCCAATAGCCGATGATTAATAAATCAATGTGCTCTAGTGGCATGGGCGTATGGGGACTCTTTGATTTAGGGGGGCTGGAGGGTTGATTTGTCCGAAATTTTACCAAGATAAAAACTGCCCGAATTCCCTCCCCCCCCCCCTTTTCCCCACTGTTTTGCTCCCCCCCCCCCCCCCGGGTCGTACGCCCATGTCTAGTGGTGTCGTTAAACAAAACAAAACTTTAATATGTATGCATTACCATGTATCATAGGCTCCTGTTTTTATAGCGGGCGGGGGGGGGGGGGGGGGGGGATTTTTGCCCAAATGAAAAAAAGTCCAGATCACAGAAATTGCTTTATTAGGCCTACTACTGGTCATTTATATAAGATTCCAAATGAATCACTGTACGCATATTCATATTAATAACGACTAATACTGTGAGTAGAATGATGGAAATACACGGTGAAAAGATTTCAGGCCAGCTCATTTTGCTCGAATGTCTCCATCGTTTTTGCCCGAATGCGAAGATTTGCTCCAGTACTGGGGGGGGGGGGGGGGGGGGGCTGCAGAGTATAGTTTGGGAATAAAGCTCTCTTGTACGGTTTTGAACTGTGTTATGTGCGCGCTTGATACACCAACCATTAATAATTAAGGCGATGGCAGTTTTATTATTAACGTATGCTTGAATACTAGAAGTTTTATTTATTTTATTTTTATTTTTAATCATGATTTTTTATGTGTTTGTGTGTGTGCGCGCGCGTTTCTGTGTGTACAGGCCCGTAGGCCTATATAAGGGGGTTCGACCATTCGGTGGATTCGCCCGAATCCTCCCGCAAAAGATGAGGTCCACCTCTTTTTTTTTTTTTTAATAGTGCACAAATAATTGACTGTAACTTTTGCAACTATCCCATAAAACAACATTTGCTTATCTTTATCATTCAGCAATCCCATTACCAAAGCTGCAGTACGTGTATATGGTTCTGGATTTCTAACTAATCTGGCCCAAAAAGAAGAAGAGGAACCTACATGTAGCAATCATGTTTAATTGTACTTTCTGCTATACTGATGACCTCGTAGCATTCGATAATTGCATGGCAATAACAGCAGTTCACCTTCCATTGATTTATCAACCAAAGTTAGAAATAAAAGGTTACAACAGAAGGTAATCCTGTTAGGTCAGGTCATGAATAGGTTTTAACGTGCACATTCAGAACAAGCTGTTGTGGTACACGCCTGTCATGGGCACAGGTGTCGACATTCACCGGCTTCTCCGTCAAGGATAAAAAAAGGTTTGGGGTGGGTGGGTGGGAGAGGTGTTCGCCCATGATGGCATGTGCAATGGAGCACCAGCAACCCGACCATGGTCGGTAGCGGGCGAGGGTTGGTTTTGGTGCTCTTGAATTTGCAAATATCCCGTAGGATTAAGGCCAAATAGAACATGTTGCTTTCTTGAAGATAATTTCCATGTATTTCAAACTGTTTTATGGCCAACATGTAGATGCCATTTTGATGATATGACGCATCAGTGACAAAAATGAAATGGGATGCAATACCTTATGCTACAGGACTACACCTATACTCTTAACACGTGTGTGTGTGTTTCTATTACTTTGATCTTTTTGACTACCCGATCTATTTGAAACTAATTTGTTCTATATTTAGATCTGACGCAAACAAATTTTTTTTGGGGTTTGATTTTAAGCATTATAACATTGTTTTTTCTTCTAATTTAAATTGTAAATGTCAAATCTCTAATACATCAACTCCTGTCTTGAACCTTCAGTCGCGGTGCACTGGCTGGAACAAGAAATATCCCAAATGGGCCTATCGAAGGGGATCGATCCTAGACCGACCGCGCGTGAAGCTAAATCTTTACAGAGACAGAAATATTCAGTCTACAGACACGTTAGCCCGAGTACTCTGACTGTAAGAGAGCTAGACGGACATTTGGACATAAATACGCTCTCATTACAGTCAGAGACCAACCTATGTATATTTTTGGCAATTCCTGACTACCAAACGGTAGGCAAAGATTCCCGCTCTAATACCACAACAATCCTATGTTTGACGTCAAATACCTTTACATCGATCATTTTCGAGTTAACTGATACAAAAAAATCCACATATTAATCACTAATACACATACTACAGAAAGAAACCCGACAGCACCCACATTCAGCTACGCTTCGTGACACTCCGTCGCAACAATTACAAAGCTCGGCGATCTATTTCGAGACGTAGATCACGTGATCGCCACTGGGCGATTCCGCCTTGTGCAGCAGTTACAGGGGCCGTCTCATACCAAGCGACGTTACAACATGGATTAGTTTCTTTTTGTGTTTCTGCGATGGAATGTGCATGCTGTAAAGAACGTTTCGAGGATAAAAGTGGACGGCTGCGTAGAACAGGAATTTGTACACGGCATTAGCCAAATCTTCCATGTTGTAACGTCGCTTGGTATGAGACGGCCCCTGTAACTGCTGCACAAGGCAGAATCGCCCAGTGTGCGATCACGTGATCTACGTCTCGAAATAGATCGCCGAGCTTTGTAATTATGGCGACGGAGTGTCACGAAGCGTAGCTGAATGTGGGTGCTGTCGGATTTCTTTCTGTAGTGTGGGAGACCAATGTGGAAACAGATGCCAGCTTTCAGGGTTTAGGTGCAGTTCTTTCCCAGGAACAGGAGGGACGACGGGTTGTGGTATGTTATGCTAGTCGCAGTTTGAAGCCAGCTGAGCGCAATGATGCAAATTATAGCTCAATGAAACTTGAGCTCTTGGCATTAAAATGGGCAGTTACCGACAAGTTTCGTGAGTATCTGCTGGGGTCAAAATTTGTAGTTTATACAGACAACAACCCATTGGCTTATCTCAATACTGCAAAGCTAGGAGCAACAGAAATGCGCTGGGTAGCTCAACTTGCTGAATTTGACTTCTCTGTAAAGTACAGATCAGGCAAGAGCAATGCAAATGCTGATGCCCTGAGCCGTCGGTGTGTCAAAGGACACAATAGTGATGTGAATCAAGATCAGGAATGGATTGCAGGAAAAGTTGCTAAATCCACTAGCAGCTCAATCATTCCCAGTGATCTAAAATTACGGATTGAGGAACTTATGGTTCAAGTGTCAGTCCAAGTGAATAGCTTGGGAGTTTCTGTATCAGGTGTTACAACACGAGCTAATGCTCTTGCTCCAAAGCCTGTGGCAGTTAAGACACTCCCATCGTATTCAAGTAAGGACCTTTGTCAGTTGCAGTTGCAGGATCCTGACATAAAGAGGTTTCTTCACTTCTGGAGAACTAACCACAAGCCTACAGTTAAACAGATGGAGAAGGAACCCAGGTCCGTGAAGGTTTTGGTGAAACAGTGGGAGAAAGTACAGGAATTGGGCAGTGTCTTGTATCGCGTTATACAAGATGGAATCAATACTCAGCACCAGCTTGTTTTACCTCAAGTGTTGCGAGAGAAAATCATGCAGGCACTTCATGATGAAGTTGGCCATCAAGGGTATGAACGAACCCTTTCACTGATACAGAAAATATGTTTCTGGCCAGGAATGACTGTGGACATTGAGAAATATTGTCACAATTGCAACAGAAGTTTGCTTGCAAAGTCTAGACCCCAGATTAGACCAACAATGGGAAGTTTTCTAGCCAAGAAACCTTTAGAAGTCTTGGCTATTGACTTCACGTTCCTGGAACCTGCAACTGATGGGCGAGAAAATGTCTTGGTGATGACAGATGTGTTCACCAAGTTCACTCAAGCTGTCCCAACAAGAGACCAGAAAGCCAGGACAGTTGCAGAAGTTCTGGTCAAAGAATGGTTTGTGCGTTATGGGATTCCGCGACGAATTCATAGTGATCAAGGCCGAAACTTTGAGTCTGACCTAATCAAAGAGCTCTGCACTATGTATGGTATTAAGAAAAGCCGGACCACACCATACCACCCACAGGGCAATGCTCAGGCAGAGAGATTTAACCGTACGATGCATGACTTGCTTCATACATTAAATCCATCTCAGAAGAAACACTGGCCAAAATATCTTCCTGAGTTGATCTATGCCTATAATGCCACTCGACATTCTTCAACTGGTTATTCACCATACTTCCTCTTCTTCGGTCGAGAGCCAAAACTACTTTTTGATCAACTTTTCGATGATCTTGATGAGGCAGAAGAAGGCACACCAGATATTGAGGAGTGGATAGCACTCCACTATCAGAGGATGCGGGAGTCATTCGAGAAGGCAGGGGTGAGGCTGGAACATGAGGCATTACAAAGACAGAAAGGCCGGAATGCCAAGTCAACAACTTGCGACATCCCACTTGGTGGTCGTGTGTATATAAAAAATCACCACCAGGGTAGACATAAAATGCAGGATGTTTGGAATCCAAAACCATACAGAGTGGTTGCCAAACCCAATTCTGATGGCCATGTCTATACTCTGGAGCTCATAGATGGGGATGGTTTTCAGAAAAATGTCCACCGATCAGAGATTTTAGATTCCAAAGACATTGTGGTTACTGAGACAGTGCCAACAGTCATACCTGTCGAAGTATCTTCTGATATCCAGTGTGACGACCATCCACAGGATATGGACATTCCTATCCTGAATGCAGTAGCTCAGGCACTGAATTCTCCAGATCCAAGCAGAATGCACGAATTGGAAATTGAAAATGCCAATGATGAGAACCTGCTTTCTCCACTTCCATTGGATGAGGTTGTTGACATGATCTCAGCTCCTGTCTCATTTAGTTCCGGTATGGACAATGAGGTTGAGGAGGATGTAGTTATCATAGTCCAACCACCAGCCGACAGAAGAGAGGAAACACCTCCATCTTTGGTGACTACACTGGCTCAGCCCCAGCCACAGAGACATTCTACAAGGTCGGGTGCTGGACAGCATAGTAACCCTCATCGTCTACCAGTCTCTACAGTTGTACAGGAGAGAGCAGCAATATCTACATCAGCCAGCTCGCCACATGCTCAAGCCATAAGAGATTTGGCTCAGACCCAGGTGCTCTTGGCACAGTTACTGTTGCAGGGGCCGCAGTGACTGATGCTCTGAGTTGCCGAGGACGGCAACATTTTAGGTTGGCATGTGTGTGGGAGACCATTGTTTTTGTGAATACCATCATAATATGTTTTTGTGTTGCCGAGGATGGCAACATTTTAAGTTGGGAAGTGTGTAGGATAGTGAAATATATATGGTGTATTATTTCTTATATCTTGAAGGTCGGGATTTGCCTGCTTCATATGGTGGTGGAAATGCACTATCATTGTTTCATTTACTGCATGTATAGTTCCTCCCTGTCTATAAAAAGAACACAACCAACCACTCTCTAAGGGCTTACATTATTATGTTTGGAAGGCTGGTGCCAGAGGGGACAGCTTTCGTGGTCATGTGACATGACCATATGTGGAAAAGGGCCAAAGTTCCTTGTTCTTGGTGTGGATCTCACACAAGGCATTCCACTCTGGTCACTGAGCAATCAACACCGAGTTACTCGAGCCATCTTAAGGTAAGCATCGTATTACATTTAGTTACAAGGAAGTATATTTGCTATTTAGGAATCAAGCTATTGATAATTTTTATAAGATTGAATGCATAGTTATAGTATTTTATAAAGTTGTTTCTCTCCCGAAAGTATATTAACGATTAGTAAGTGATCATTTTATTTCCTGTTAGTACTGTTGCCATAATGCTTAAGAAAGAAAGAACAAAGATGTCATAAGGTTCCATATCATGATGTATCATAATTATCGACATTTTCTTGCACTGTATAGTTTGGGAGCTTTTATTTGACATTACATATGTTGGCGCCGTTTTATTAAATATGTTAGGTCAAAAGAGATAAACCGCTGCTTTAGCAATTTATATTAACTCTTGGTGAGAGGGAATCTTAAAAAGATCCAATTAATGCCTTATTGCTTTCATTTATTTATCTGTAAAACGCGACTGATAATTGCTTTTTTTGTTTCAGGTTTGGACTCTGGTCGTGTGGGGTAAGTGATACTGGCATCATTACATATTAGTTTGTTCATTCATATTATACTTTTACAGATATGTATATTATAATTTTTCATAATTTGTACTTAAATGGTACATATGTGATCAATCATTTTTATAAACGAATGTCCAAGTAGACAGTACAAAACCTGTATTTAGTGGACACATATTTAGTATGCTTTTAAATAGAGGTGCCCTTTTTAGTAAAGGCTCATCTCTGTACTTATTTGAATAATTATATTAGAATATTGCATACATATGTATTTCATTAACGAGGTAATGGTTTGATTATTGTAAATGTTTATGCTGGATAAAATATATAAAAGACATTGTTAGTATGAAAGGAAATAGCTGAGTTAGTGAGCAAAATATATTTATCACCAAATGATCACACATGTAAACGATTACTGCAAGGGAACAGTTGGTATTTAGCCTCTCTCTCTCTCTCAGTAGGGGATTATGGTGTGTCCTAATTAGCACCAACAGCTCTAACTCTAAGAGAACAAAGCACTTGGAATTTTGGGAAATAGTCAGAATGACCGGGGGTCATTCCTTTAGCAGATGACCAGTTTGACACCGATATCTATTAAATCCTCAGCTGCAACATAAACATTGGTCTCAGCTTGAAATTAAGTGACTTAAGCTGAATAACCTTTGGTAAGGTGTTTGTATTTGTTTGAGAATGGCTTTCTCACTTTGTTTTTATGTGAAGGATATACATGTACACTAGAGAAGAAACGTATACAACTTTACATAATTAGAATAGGAAAACATGTTTATCAGGATAATATTAAAGTAAAAATGCATTTCTAGTAATAGAGTGACAGTTCTTATTAAGTGTTTAGAAATAATCTATTTTGTATTGTTAACTTGTTGCATTAGTGCCGGCCAAATTTATATGGGTTGAGGATGATTACAAATGTCTTATTCATGTTACTTCTTCTTGAAGCCATGGTTTAATGATATTGTGGAAGAGTGTTGATATTAATGATTATGTGTATTTGGTTTGATAGATGAAGCTTGGTTACTAATGCTATTTAATTGATTAGCCTACACTTTTGTTGAACATGTATTTATATAACTGTTTTCTATTTTGTTAAATATTAGGGCTATACCTGTAGGGTATACACTACTTGTATATTGATTTATAGATCCTGGGGATAAATGATCCTATATGGAAACCCCAGTGTTCTAATTTACTTATAATTAATTAACCCTATTATTAAAGCCCTTCAGATCCTGAACCTCGTCTTTCTTATTTATATTAATACATATTTACTGTATTCATATTTGAGGGTGAAGGTAGTCAATCTGCTCTCTCTGTACCATACGACCATAAAGTACCCCCCCCCCCCCTTACATTAGTATGTGTATTAGTGATTAATATGTGGATTTTTTTGTATCAGTTAACTCGAAAATGATCGATGTAAAGGTATTTGACGTCAAACATAGGATTGGTGTAGTATTAGAGTGGGAATCTTTGCCTACCGTTTGGTAGTCAGGAATTGCCAAAAATATACATAGGTTGGTCTCTGACAGTAATGAGAGCGTATTTATGTCCAAATGTCCGTCTAGCTCTCTTACAGTCAGAGTACTCGGGCTACAGACACGTGTGCAGAAACTTTCCAGACTAGAGAGCGAATATTTTTTCTTGGGGGGGGGGGGGGGGGGGGGCGTCATGCTCCCCCGGATAATAGCCTACATTTTATAAAATAAAACTGTCTTGGAGCAGGGGGATTTCCACACCCAAACCCTCCACACACGCGCCTGATATGACATCCCTAAGAAATATGACCTGCAGACTTCATAAAACCATAGGATGGACCTAGCTCAATCAGTAGACCATTCGCCTTTGGTACTTACGTTATCTAGGATCGAACCACCTCAGTGGACCTGATATCTGCATCCCCCACCCAATCCCAAACCAGTGCCCCACGACTTGCATATCAAAAGCAGCAGTATGTGCTATCCTGTCTGTGGGAAGAGCATATAGGCCTAAAAGATCCCTTGTCGCAAACGGGAAAATGTAGACGTTTTTCTCTAACACTTCCGTGTCAAAAATTACCAAATGTTTAACATCCCATAGCCGGTGACTAGGCTAATAAATCAATATGCTCTAGTGGTGTCGTTAAACAAAAGACATTTTAACAAAGCCATAGTGAAAATACGCAATTAGCAAAGAGTAATCAGAAAATAGCAACGAGCAAATAATACAATATTATATTTGCAAATAATACGGGCAAATAGTAATCGAGCAAATCTGAAATTGCTATTAGCATGTCACCGCCGTTATTCCATAGCCAAGTAGAGCGAATCATTCCGAGTCGACATTTGCAGTAAATCGTAATCGGCCGCCTTTGCATTCTGTGGGCGTGACATTCGAGCTACTTGAACTAGCATGGAATACGCTTGCGTAGTTCGTGAAGCAAAACTTCCGGTTTATCACATATGACACTGATCATGCTGTTTTTAAAAGTGACAATTTTCATTGAGACACGAATGCACGTGCAAGCGGTGAGTAATTCGTTTTTGACTTAAAAGTTTCATTAAGTAACGAATAGTCACGCAGTGTGCCTATTAACATAGCAACTAGACTACAATTATACTGTCAACAAATAAATAGAGGCGTATATATACTATATAGGCTTACTCTACCGTTCGTCGATTCGTGAAGTGTAATTATAGAAGTTATTTAGTAGTTCAAAACTCGGAGCCGTCGCAACGGGGCTAGGGACGGGGTGGGGGTGGGGGGGGCAATTGCGCCTCTGTAATTTGTGGCGCTCCTTTAAAAAGAAAAAAGAAAAAAAGAAAAGACTTTAAATCTCACTAATATATGAGGGCAACATGATCTGCTGTTTGTTCAAAGTGCGGTATAATATTGTAAGGTTCCAATTATACCAGTCACCTGGAAAGCTGGAAAGCGAAAATACAACAACTGAAATTAGGAGTGACTTTTACTTCAAAAGCATGGCATCTGACCACTTTTCATCAATGTCAAGTTATGTTACATGAATATGCACATGGCACTACAACATCAACATTAATATGACCTCAACACTAATATTTACTAAGCTTGGTTAAGCATCTAACCTGTATTCTTATTATAGTGCACTCGCACTTGGATGACTAAACAATTAATTTCCACAATAGGACTTAATACATTATCTGACCATAAAACCGCAGTCATTCTGTCAACAATATCAATCTTCACTTTAGCCCATATAGGTTAACTCTTATTAACAAAAATCATGACATTAAACTACATATTCAATCTCCACTTTAACCCATATGGGTTAACTCTTAATCATTAACTCTAGCTTACCTAATGAATAGACATTCAGTCGCAAACCTATTTAATCAATTAATTCAAATAACTAAATACTGAAACCCACACAACTTCAGTTTTCTATTCAGAACCATTAAATGTAAACAGTGGAGTTACTTCCCTTAAGTAAACGCTGGACTGAAATTGTCTATTTCTCTTCCGAACATTAAATTACTTCCCTTGATAACTCTAGACTGTATTCTTGAACCAATCATATAGGAGACGATCGACCTACCATAATACGCTATCAGTCAAGGCAATTTACATGTATCATCAAGTTTACTTTCCCTTGTTTTAAAATCGAGTACAAAACATACAATATTTAATATCCAACAATTACACTGTATCATATTAATAAAGTATTTTGGATTAACAATTCATTTTCCCTAACCATAAACTTGGATTTACTAATATAATCCTACATAACTTAACAACCCCCAAGGTCATGCGGACTCATCGTTCGCGATAACCATTTATTAAACAAAACAACTCAAATTAACTGGACGTGTCAACTTGTTATTACATATATTTACATAAACTGTGTTTTTGCCAAGGTGTGGGACGTGTAGGTCTTCTGTACATTGTGTTTTACCTAACCCTAGAAAGTGAAAATACAACCAATGAAATTAGGAGTGACTTGGTACTCAAAAGCATGGCCATCTGACAACTTTGTAATAGCCAATCAGACTTCACCCACGCACTATACGCTCCGTATTTTATCCCGCTTATACATTTCAGTGTCACGGGGATTCTATAATTCCCGTAACCGAATAAAACACACGATTATCAAAATGTCTCTCCTACTTGTATATCTCTTTAGATCTGCTCTGTAACAGGCTGTTAAACCCTAGTATGGCTCGTCTCTAGGTATGATCAGAGATACGATCTTTATAAAAGTATATATTATTCTAGCACGTTAGTTTTCTCTAGAAAACACAACACAAACACACAATACACTTTGGAATCTGTATTAAATCTACGCTGACAAATGTACAGCCATAGTAGTTAATTAATAACACACTAATAACAACCCCAGAACTGATCACTTACTTAGTTAATCTCTAGGTGTCTCGTTACACAATATGCGAATCACTTCACCGTTACAACCACACCCACACGTGTGATAATTTAGAAACGCTTCTAGGAGAAGTTAATTCATACTAAAGGAATTACCACTCTATTCCTAACTGGTTAATTTTTAATTAACCTTACTACTCGTTCAGTAACGTGGGGATAATTAGAACGCTTGGTAGGGAACTTAATTAATAAGGGAATTACAGCTCTATTCCTAACGGGTAATTTTTAATTAACCCTAACTACTCATTCAGTAATCTTGTAACACAGAATTAATACTTATCACAATAAAAGACAATAACCTACAGTGTACCTAGTCCCGCTAGGATGACTGCTAAGCTTTATATTACCAAACTCCGTATAATGTTAGAACAAAAAGTCTACTCTACGAATTTCACTTCGTCAGATGACCGAAGACACTGTACTAAAGAATATTGGTATAATACAGTATAAAATTACTTAAAGTCACACGCAATCACACACGGTTATACACAGAGCAGAAAATATATTTACCACGGTCCAAACGGACTAAAATTCCCTCGATCCTTCCTATTCTAATCTCACTCGATATCTCTAACCTAGCTATTTATTATAAATCGATTTTGCCTGGCGCGATA